>NC_143396.1:262043897-262348581 GCF_052110815.1 Crocodylus siamensis
AACAAAGACTGCCAACTGTTAAGGACATAGGTGCAGGGGGGTTTTGGGGCTCTGCACCCCTAGCTGCTGACAGGCAAAACTCATGACATGGGTGCTTGTTCTAGCTAGCTACTGTGTTATGCAATCAATCATGATTTACTCAGGGACCAGCTTGATACACAGTAGTTAATAAGCAAGGATTAACACCTATAATACCACAAACTAAGGAGAGGAAAGAATCAATACAGAGTCAGGAATGGCTTCTGCCCCAAGACAGAGACAAGCACCCATGTCATGAGTTTTGCCTGTCAGCAGCTAGGGGTGCAGGGCCAGAACACCCCTGCACCTATCTTCTTAACAGCTGGCAGGCTTTGTGGCCACAGCAGGGCCTAGCAGCTAGGCCTGCAGTAGTTTCACCCCTGACCCCTGTGCCCCAAGACAGACACAACTGCGTAAGCATCCATGTCCCAAATTTTGCCTGTTAGCAGCTAGAGGTGCAGGGCCCCAGAACCCAGAACCCCTGCACCTTTCTCCTTGACAGCTGGCAGGCTTAGTGGCCTCATCAGGGGCTAACAGGCCTGCAGCTTTTACCCTGCTGTGCCTTAGCACTCACAGTGTCATCCATGTCATGAGTTTTGCTTGTCAGTTACTTGAGGTACAATTTCCCCAAACCCCTGCACCGATCCCCTTGAAACTTGGCAGGCTTTGTAGCCTCCACAGGAGCTGGCATGACTGGTTAAGCCCCACTATGGCTTAACACATATACGTGACACAATTTTTTCTTTCAAAAACTTTGGGGGGAAGGTTTCCCAAGCCTCCTGCACCAATCTCCTTGAAACTTTGTGGACTTCATGCCCTCAGCAGGAGATACCATTCCTGCAAGTTTCATTCAAATCAAGCAAGAAATGGCAAAGTTATAGGCTGTTTTGTCCTTCCCCATTATAGCCTATAGGCAAAATGTTGAAACGGCAAAACGTTTCGACTTACTTCATTTTGTTTCAGGGCTGTTTCAACTATATCTGTTCTGTATTTATTTTGCTGTTTCAACCCTGAACCACCTTGAAACAGCGTCAAAACAAAACTGGAAGCAAAATTTCGCATAGCCCTAATGTATATGCTATGAATGTATACAAGAGTTACATTTAGATCAGGTTAATGACATTTAGGTCAATCTCAATGGACACTCATGCAGACATTCACAGGGCTTCAGTTGCTCCAAAAATGGCATGCCCAATCTAAGTTCATCTCCTGAAGTGAACTTTAGATTAATAAAGGGTTACCTGATCTAGCAAACAGCCTACATGTGCTCACAACTCAACCCCAAGACTATGCTGTTCCTACCTGCCCCACCTCCAACTCTGACTGGGCTTCTTTTAAACCCCTTGACTCCTCCCTCCCCCACCCCATCAAGCAAGCTTCTCCCACTCCAAAAACCAACCAGCCCTCCCTACAGCCCTGCCAGGCCCCCTTGATCCCTCCAATCTTCCTGCCCCCACCCAACCCTGCTACTTCTCCCTGTGGACCTGCCAGCCCCAAAGAACTCCAGTGAGATCTCCCTTGTCATAGTTTCATAGTTTCTAGGGTCAGAAGGGACCTTAGCAGATCATCAAGTCCGACCCCCTGCCACAGGCAGAAAAGAGTACTGGGGTCAAACGACAGACGCAGTTGTCCAGAAGCAGTTGCTTCATTTGGGACCAATAGTTAAGTCCCTTAACCTGTCTCTCTCATAAGGGAACCTGCAGGTTGAAACAGGAGTTGTAGGAGGGATAACTTGAGGGTGACATCAGTAAGCTTCCAGAAAGCTCCATGTGCTTGGGGATTGCATGCTAGCTCTGATCTCAACAGGACTACAAGAAATGCTCTTGATAAAGATTCAGTTATTGCAGCCCACAGAATTCCATTTCTTATTGCACAGAATTGTCTGCACAAAACATTGGAGTTCAAGAGAGAAGCTTGCTGTGAAACATGGATTCCTCTGAGCTCGGACTGTGAACTGTGAGTGGGCATAATGAAGAGGGGAGGGTAGTGGTAAGCTAACTCATCAACCATTTACAGATGTGGAAAGCAGACTCAGTGAAGACTGTTATCAAAGAACCTGGGTTAGCCTCACTCATTGTTTCTACAGTTGCTGGTATGGTGGTTTCCCTCTTCCCTAAAATTGTGTTTGGTCAAGCCTTGGACTTGTGGCTTATAAGTGTTATTATAAATGCACAAAAGGTTGAGTTGAGTTGTCCCAGATTTCTGGGTGGGAGTTTGATATTCCACAAGTTTGTTAGCTGGGACCTTTAAAAATTAACCAGTTGTTTTTGCCAAACAGCGTATGCAGAAGGGCTCCATAAGTAAATGTGTCTGAGTGTTTCTGCAAAGTAAAAAGCTATTTGACTGATGGAGAGCTGAAGCAGAGAAAAATGAAGGGTCAAATATATTAGGTACTTTAGGAACATTTAGGTGCTAAAGCCTCAAAAAGAAATCCAGATCTGCCCTTTTCCAGTGGCTGCAAGACCTCTTCAGTGCCTAATTCATTTGGTGACTACATTTTCACCTGAAAAAATTTCTAAGTGGGTAGACTAGACTTCCAAGTATCCACAGAAGCACTCTAGTCAGAGCAATTAGGCACTGAACTCCTGATTAAGCTGTATTGTTATGAAGATCAGATCTGGAGATATGGCTACACTAGAAGTCCACATAGTTCTGATCCACTAGGTACTCCCTGACCCGGGTTCATGTCAACCATACTGAATTCAATATTAATGAAGCATTTGTGGGGGCTGTTACTTGAAGAACACAGCAGAAGAGGAAGAGGTATCATGGCACCCCACCTTTTACATAATGTCTAACTGGGAACTGTACTCGGAGAACTTAGCCAGTGAATGGGAGACTTAGCTTTTAGGGTTTTCTTAATTTGGAGGTACTCAAATCCTTAATCCCCACTCCATAGAAAAGTCTCAGTGATTTTGCACTTCATTCTTCCTGTTGCAGTTACTGGACAGGTAAGAATGCAATAGCTGTGGGGTTGAAAGATGTTAAACAGAGGAACCACAACTGATGATCCCGGTGATGAAGTCAGTGCCCACAGAAGAGGATTCTTGTCCCTGCTGTCAGGATTACTTGTTTTTTTCTAATATAGAATGCATAAGTCCTAGAATAGTAACCTAGGACTTCTCTCTTCCAGAGAAGTGCCCTCAGCCCTTGTCCAGAGAATCATGCTGCTTCTTGCTTTCATTCCTCCTCCTTTTGTGACTCTTGCATCCCTGGCTGCACTGTGGGATGTCTTCAGCCAGAGGGGTGGAGGGTTGTTCCTCCTTACCTGGTTCTTCTGTAGCTTTGGTGCTTTCCTGGAAGGTGGAAGATGTTGGTTTGAGTCCACTCAGGCTGTGGAGGGCACCTATTTTAATGGATAGGTGCCCTCCAATGTTTCTGCATTTATTAGTGACTGCATAAGATGCATAGACACCAGTGGAATAGGTTCTGCTTCAGTAGAAAATAGTGACAGTAACTTAGGGATCTTTCCCTTCAAGGGCAGTGTCCACCACAGTGATCTATAGATTCATAGATTCATAGATTCATAGATGCTAGGGTCGGAAGGGACCTCAATAGATCATCAAGTCCGATCCCCTGCATAAGCAGGAAAGAGTGCTGGGACTACATTACCCCAGCTAGATACACATCTAGCCTTCGCTTGAAGACCCCCAGGGTAGGGGAGAGCACCACCTCCCTTGGGAGCCCGTTCCAGACCTTGGCCACTCAAACTGTGAAGAAGTTCCTCCTAATATCCAATCTAAATCTGCTCTCTTCTAGCTTGTGGCCATTATTTCTTGTAACCCCCGGGGGGGCCTTGGTGAATAAATACTCACCAATTCCCTTCTGTGCCCCCCTGATGAACTTATAGGCAGCCACCAGGTCGCCTCTCAACCTTCTCTTGCGGAGGCTGAAAAGGTCCAGTTTCTCTAGTCTCTCCTCGTAGGGCTTGGCCTGCAGGCCCTTAACCATACGAGTGGCCCTTCTCTGGACCCTCTCCAGGTTATCCGCATCCTTCATGAAGTGCGGCGCCCAGAATTGCACGCAGTACTCCAGCTGCGGTCTGACCAGCGCCCGATAGAGGGGAAGTATCACCTCCTTGGACGTATTTGTCATGCATCTGCTGATGCACGATAAAGTGCCATTGGCTTTTCTGATGGTTTCGTCACACTGCCAACTCATGTTCATCTTGGAGTCCACTAGGACTCCAAGATCCCTTTCCACTTCCGTGCCACCCAGCAGGTCATTTCCTAGGCTGTAGGTGTGCTGGACATTTTTCCTCCCTAGATGCAGCACTTTGCATTTCTCCTTGTTGAACTGCATTCTGTTGTTTTCTGCCCACTTGTCTAACCTGTCCAGGTCTGCTTGCAGCTGCTCCCTGCCCTCCGGCATGTCCACTTCGCCCCATAGCTTAGTGTCATCTGCAAACTTGGACAGAGTACATTTCACTCCCTCATCCAAGTCGCTGATGAAGACATTAAAGAGTATCGGTCCAAGGACCGAGCCCTGCGGGACCCCACTGCCCACACCCTTCCAGGTCGAAACCGACCCATCCACCACGACTCTCTGGGTGCGACCCTCCAGCCAATTCTCCACCCACCGGACTGTGCAGTCATCCAAGTCACAGCCCCTTAACTTGTTCACCAGTATGGGGTGGGATACTGTATCAAAGGCCTTCCTGAAGTCCAAGTATACGACATCCACCCCTCCTCCTGCGTCGAGGCGTTTTGTAACCTGGTCATAAAAAGAGACTAGATTGGTCAGGCACGATCTGCCTGCCATGAACCCATGCTGGTTTCCCTACATTTTTAGGTTTATATTCCCTACATTTTTAGGTTGCCCTACATTTTTTTCCCTTGAATACTCATTAACAATGTTTAACCCATGTTTTGATGGTTAAAGCCCTTTGGGAAGTAGAGGAGATGGGTTCAAACAGCTTCTGGAAAAGTGCTAAGACTAGCCTCTCACTCCTCGTCCAGGTTTCCTGATACTAGGGAGTCTGGCGAAGAGGGGCCTCCTTTGCTTTCTCCTGACTTACACAGAGTTATGCACCTTCTTGGAGAAGTAAAATTAAAATCTGCTGAAGCAAGTCAAAAGGTCACTTATACAGCTAAATTCAGTTGTATAAGTACTACTTACCTGTCAAGAGGCAGTGTTAGACCTGTATGATATGGATTTGTCAACAGCCAATCATGTCTAATCAAGTTTTGTTCTATAACAAGTTTATGGGCCTGATGGACAGAAGGGAAAGAAGCAAATGTAATATAAGCCATGTCTATTAGCTTACCATAATTCAGTTTAACTTGCACATAGACACATAGGCTGCTTTACAGATGTGAAAAAGAAAAAAACCCACCCAAAAGAGCACTTTACCAGAAGAGGAAGTGTCTTAGTTTGACCCAGCTCCCCAGGATCTGTACAGGTTGGGTGCTTCAGCAGGCCTTTTTGGCACTTTCATCTAATAGCTGATTTAATTAGCTATTGGATAAAAGCACCAAAAATGGTGGATCCAATCTGTACACATGTTGGGTGAGCCAGGTCAAACTGATGTGCATCCTCTTCTGGGCATGCACTGTCCTTGGCACAGGGGCACAACGAGCTGAAACTAAAGTGCTGTTTTGAGGGGAGTGGGGGTTCACGCCTGTAAGCAGCCAATGTCATCTGGCTTGTGTATACAAGATTGCCTACAAAAGAGCACTATCTCATTGTTGGTCCCTTTTATTTAATTCATTGCCTGACTAGCAGATCTTTGCCTGATGGGAATTGGAGAATTGTTTGTTAACTGCAGAATATTCCATGAGGAAAAATGTTTTATACATCTAGCAAGTGCATAGGTTGTGTATCATTAACTCATGCTAACATCAATTGACCTATGCAGTCCACACAGGTGTAGCTTCTGTACTTTTCCATCTTGTTGTTCTGATCAATTCTTACTTTTCCTAGTGCTTCTGAGTATACAGTGTAAGCTGTTCAATTTCCTTGCATGCAACACAGAATGAATACATTGTGTTTCAAAATGAAAGTGTGGTCAAAGTCAAATCCTGTATTTAATGGGCTTCCTGTGGAGGCACTTAATTCTCCCTATGTATAGAGACTGTAGATGCCTAAGCCTGTGAAGAAAGCCACTTACTTTTCATATGTGCTGAAGCCTAAATGGAGGTGCCTATAAGGCTAATCTGGATCCGTCTTAAAGTGACTTGTGCAGTTATAGAGAAAATCAATGCCACACCTGGGAATTGTACGTGGGAATCCTATATTTAATATGTTTCCATTCTAATTAAGTAAGTAACTAAGAAATTAGTAAGTTAATGGTGTTGTATATGTGTGTGCACCATTTTCTCACTAGCATATCAGATAGTGGTGTCAGCGTTGAGTCACACATCCATGAACTAGATGCAAGACTGTGTGTAATAAAATAATTTGTGACATTATGCATATAATGAGATCCATATACATTGGTATGTTTGCCATTTTGTCGTTTACCTGTAACTGAATTCAGGGCTGCTGTTCAAGTGATAGATTCATTTCTGATTAGGTCAGATATCTGTCAGGGGGTGGTATACCAGATCATTTTTATTGTGTTGATGATTTCTGTCATCAAATGAAATGGTTCTTTGTTTTTAACATGTTAGTTAATCATAAATAATAGATGGGAAGGGATATAGCAGAATAGCTACTGGCTGTGCAGCACTCTGGCATGGTACACAGCAGCACTGCAATTCATAGATTCACTTCCATTCCAGGTAAGAGAATCTGCTCAGACAGACCAGATTTATTTCAAAGATACAAGCTGTATTATCTCCCTTGGGTTTCTGGACAGCATTTTCTTTAGTCAGCCACCTTATGCAGTCTTGTCTACTTGCTTCTGCTTATTATCATCAGCTGCCACTATATTTGTGATATGCATGAAACAGATATCACAGCTACACCCTGAAGGAGGAAATATTTATAGTGTTTCAGTAAACAGTGCATTTTCCTTGCATGGCTTATCCTTGGGTTAGTCTTGCAGTAACCATCACACCCGCAGTTGCAATTCATCATTGCAACTTCAAATAGCTGAGGTTGGGTGATATAATCTTGTTCTGAAGTATCTCTTCCTTAGTATATTGTTTTACTCTCAAAAGGGTTTTGTCCCCTTGTTTCTCTACAGCTATAAGATGATTGCAGCATTTAGATCTCATTGTAACATGTCTCCCTAGTGATTTTTAAGGTCTCACTCACACCCTCCATTCCTCTCAATGACAATAATTGAGTAGATGGTAGAAAAATATCTTTGCTGAATCAGATGCCCAGCACATTCAGATATTTCTAAGCCATGTCCTGTATTTATGAGCCTTATTAGCCTTACCCACAGCAGGCATTTTATAGTACAAGATGCCCTTGTGAGTACAGGCAAAGTAACAAAGCTGTTGGAAAACACTGGTTGCAGTGCATGCACCCAATTCCTATTTTCCACTGCCATATGCTTGCACAAAAACAATTGGAAGATGACCAAAAATTAATAGTCTGATCAATTTTTGTGTACTCCAGATCAATGGAAATAGGGAGAATATGTGGTGAAGTTAATTAATGTCTCCCAAAATTTTGTTTGGATTTTGTTATTCCTCTGTAATATTCAGAACTTTTACTTTCTTTGGGCTTAACACACAGGGAAAAAATTAATTAAGCACCAGGTACATTTAAATTCATATCTGGATTAATAGAGCAGAATGGATTTTAAACTAAACAGGCATCTTACATTTCTGCTTGGCCAGTCACTGAAAATTCATCTAGCAAACAGCTTATAAGGAAGAGGCATTCATGAAGAACTCGTTCTGTGCTGATGGCTCCTGTCCAATACCTTCCTTCTGGCTGGGAAAAAGGCCCTTGTAGTCATTGCTGGTGGTCCTCCTCTTTGGCAAATTGAAAAGGGATGTTTCTGTGCAAAAGGACAGCTGAATGGGCAGAGATTGACTGTATGGCTTTATCTTTGTTTTCAGTGTGCTCCATACATTTGTGATACCCTAAAGAAATGCTGAAATCCCTTTTTTTCCCCTTTAATAGTAGGTTTTGGGGCATGCATCTGTATTTTGAAATGGCTCTATTCATTCAGAATATTTCATTTCTGAAATATAATGACTTCTAATTTACATACATAGTGTACTCCTTAGAACCGTATTTTCCTGTGTTTTGGGCAGTGCCTAGCATTTTCACAGCTTTTCATTAATAAATCATCGTTCTCATCTTTTCCCCAAACATTGATCGCAAGCCAGTTACCTGCAGATAGGCATCTGCAACATGAAGGTAGAAGAGCAGTCTCCAGCACTCTGAGTAAACAAGCCAAGTGGTCATATACTGTAGAAACTGGATCCGTCTTTACCCAAAGAAGTGAACCATTCAGGTGCAGAGAGAGGGATGTTGCTGGACAGTATAATGGAAATGCTCTCCTGTCATCTAAGTTAACAATTCTTCAGGTGCCTTTGATCTGCAGAGTGTCAATGGCACCCTTCAGCAGAATGAAATTATTTTTAGTTTATTTTTTTAAAAGTCAAACCTATTGTAATATTTGATTGCTTAATATTTTACCTCAACTTGCTTGGAAGATGTAACAGGAAGGAAGAAAAAGACACGTTGGCTGTGCAGACACTTGTAGCCTGCCCTTCAGCACTCTTGCTATTGATATTGAAAACAGTTCACTAGCTAGAGCTCTTCAAAAGGCTCCTTCATTAGTGAGCATCCTCAGTTTTGAGTGGGTTGTCGATTTTTAAGAGGAAACTGCTAACTATTCTGAAAAGGGGGAGGGAGGAGGAATAGAAAAAATAAGCAATGAAAAATATTATCTTCGATGTTAATCTTTTTCCCTACCTTAACACCTACCATTGTTTACTCTGATCTTGTTATTGATCTTCCATGGGTGATACAAAAGCTTTTGGAATGGATTTCACTGTTGATAAAGAAGCCCTCCTACCTATGGATCAGGGGTTAAAAATATATTTAATTAATACAAGGGAGAAACTCAGGATTTAGATGTCACCTTAGATAGAAGCAAAGATGAATCCTGATGGTATGGGAACTGTTAGTCTTGCATAAAAGCCATATTATTGAAATCCTCACTCCCAATTGCATTGTGCTTTTGGTGCTGCTTAGAACAGTGGTTCCCAGAGGGTGTGCCGAGACAGATGAATGTGTGCTATGAGACCCTTCCCCCCCACCCTGTATGAGGAGGAACTTCCCATGTTCAGCACCCTGGGCCTGCCTCAGCTACTCCAGCAGCACCTGGTGCTGCTCCTCTGGGGAACTGCCACTGCTTCTGCTGCCTCCCTCCCCCTGGTCCCAGCAGCACACTGCTGCAAGGGGGCAGGCAGGTGGATACACAGATAGAGCTGCATATTGCAGGAGCAGTCCCAGCAGCAAGGGCTGCCTTTACCCCCTGAGGTATTGTCCAAAGATTGGAAGGGGGAAGACAGGGGAAAATGCAAAGCACAGCAGCTCTTGCCCTCACCACACTTAAGTGGCTGCAGTTAGATCAATGGTGTTGTTTTTTGGGGGGGTTTTTCAAAGGCTGGGCAGGGGGGGATTCAGAAAAGTTATTCAGGGGGACCTTGAGCTTAAAAGCTTGAGAACAACTAGTAAGAAATGAATCCTTTGCTTAAAGAAAAATGTATTTGGTGTAATTTTTCTAACAGTCAATCTCAGAACAGGGATTCCTCTAGCAGAGGAATGGGACATCTTATATGTGTTTTGCATTGTATATATAATGCCTTTTTGAGTGTAACAGTGAAGTGTGCCACCACTCAATCCAGAAAAATGTGTGCTCATGTATCAAAAGTTTGGAAACACTGGCCTAAAACTTCATTTGGTTTTTACTTTGTTAGGATCTTATACTGTTAGGATCTTCTGGCTTAGAAACAATGGGTTAAACCACCACTATACTTTTATGCAGAGTTTTAAAAGTAACCTCTTCTAATAAGTTGATATTCATTATTAAATAGTGTTGAAATGATATTGTAGCCATGTTGGTCCAGGAAATATGCAATAGATATGAGTTTTTTTGTGGGGGATATCTTTTATTGGATTAACTGCATGGTTAACCTTATATATCTGGGATCCTTCTCCTCAGGTCCTGGAGGTAAGACATGGCTCAAAGGGGTTTCTCTCAATTAAAGTTAATTGAAAATTAAAATTTTCCAATATTCAATATTTTCTTCCTGAATTGGAATGAAATTTTGAGGTATTTAATTTTTGGTGTGGTACAACAATATTCATTTTGAAATATGTCAAGCCATTTCCTTTTTCTTTTTTCATTTTTCAACTATAATGAAAACCATTTTTTTTGTTTGTGACACTGAGCTGTGTTCATATAAACTTCTGTTGAACATCATGGCTAGGGACAGATATTACACACAAACCAGTTTAAGTGATCAGAAACTGATTTAAACCTGTAACAGAACAGCTTTTCAATACACATAAACCAGTTTGAAAATGGATAAAACTGGTTTGAGATGAACCTGGTTGACTCTAGTATTAGACTTGACTGACTTAACTGAAGGAGCTGGCTGAAGTCATCATGGAACCCCTGGCAGAGCTCTTCCAAAACTTTTGGCACTCTGGGGAGGTCCCCAAGGACTGGAAGAGGGCCAATATTGTGCCCATCTTAAAGAGGGAAGGAGGGAGGACCCAGATAACTATAGGCCACTTATCCTAACTTCAATCCCAGGGAAAATCCTGGAAAAATAAATTAAGACGTCTATGCAATTGGCTTCCAAAAGGTAGGATTCTGAATTACAGCCAGCATGGCTTCATTGCAGGTACGTCTTTTCTTACCAACTTCACCTCCATTGAGGTCAGGCAACTTGCTACGTGGACAAGGGAGAGGAGGTTGATAATATATATCTCAATTTCCAAAAAGCATTCGATCTGGTATCCCATGATGTTCTCATGAGAAAACTGGAAAACTGTGGTCTTAACTACAAGACAGTCAGGTGGGTGGGAAGCTGGCTGTAGGGCAGGACCCAGAGAGTTCTAATGAATGAATCTATGCCAACTTGGTGAGAAGTGGTCGGTGGTGTCCCGCAGGGGTTGGTGCTTGGTCCAGTGCTATTCAACATCTTCATCAATGATTTAGATCTCAGGGTGAAGAGCTCACTGGCCAAGTTTGTGGATGATACCAAGTTATGGGGAAGCATGGTCATGCTTGAAGATAGGCTGTAGATACAGGTGGACCTAGACAGGCTGGCAAGTTGGGCAGACCAGAGCCAGATGAAGTTCAACATCGAGAAATGTAAAGTGCTTCACCTGGGGATGAACAATCCCCTGCACACCTACAGGCTTGGCAATGCCAACCTGACTAGCACTATGAATGAAAGGGACTTGGGGGTAATAATTGACCACAGTATGAACATGAGCCAGCAGTGCAATGCTGTAGCCAGCAGGGCTAACAATACCTTGGCATGCATCAATCATTACATCTCCAGCAAAACCAAAGAAGTGATTCTCCCACTTTACTTGGCATTGGTGAGACCACAGCAGGAGTATTGCATCTAGTTTTGGGTGCCACACTTTAACAAGGGCATGGTAAAGCTTTAGAGAGTCTAGAGAAGAGCCACCCGTAGGATCAGAAGCTTATGCAACAAGCCATATGAGGAAAGGCTGAGGGATCTGGGACTCTTCAGCCTGAAAAAGAGAAGGCTGAAAGGGGACTTGGTAGCAGCTTACTACTACATTAGGGGAGTATATCAAGGGCTTGGTGAACAACTGTTCACCAAGACACCCTTGGGGAAAACAAGGAGTAATGGTCACAAACTCCTGAAAGACCATTTAAGGCTCATCATTAGAAAAAACTACTTCACAACTAGGGTGTCCAGATTATGGCATAAGCTCCCTTCAGAGGTTGTACAATCTTCTGTCCTGGAAATCTTCAGGTGAAGACTGACTGGGCACCTTGCTGGGGTCACCTGACTCCAGTTGTCTTTCCTGCTTGATGCAGGGGGCTGGACCCAATAATCTTCTGATGTCCCTTTCAGCCTTACAATCTATAATTTGGGTCAAACTGGTTGATGTAATGTCTGTGCCAGACTCCTTGCTTGTTTAAGGTAAACCAGACCCTACCCCACCCCCAATATCCTGGCATGCTCTCTGGGCTGAACAGAGCTCTCTGCTCCACAGCAGGGCTGGCCCCTCCCCTCTGCTCCCTTAGTGGAGCTCCAGAAGAGACTTGGAGGCACAGAGCATCTGCCTGGCTTCTCCCTGCTAAGCAGAGATTATTCCCCTCTCCCCTCTGCCTTAGGCAGATATCTCAGCATTAGCTAGCAGACTACACATCGGCTACAGTCTGTACTGTGGGAAACAACAAAGGCAGAAAGGCTTTTTGGAGCTACTCAACAGGTAGCTTTCTGTCCTTCTTTGGAAAAGCTGTTTAAGAAGAGCTTGGAGAAAAGCATTGTTTTCTTAATGGGTTGATAAACACTGAGTTAGGGGTGACAAACATTCCCTGCTGGGCTGCTCAGGATGGGAGGGAATAATCAGAGTCCTGCCAGGGCCTGGCCATGCTCCTCTAAGCTCAGCACTATGAAGTTAAAGGAGGGCTGCTATAGAGCCCCCCGGCTTCTACTCTGAGCCACTGCAGACATGTGCCTGCTTTTCTTGAATGAAAGCAGAATGTCTGTCCACCTCCAAATCAGTTCAAGCTTTTCACGTTAGACTAACCTGCAAAGTTTGAATCAATTCAGGCTCAGGCTTGTTGAATGTCTGTCCCTAACCCATAGGAGAGGAAGCTATGTCATATCTCCCTCATAAAGACTTTCAGGAGGGCTAAATCCCCCAAAATTCACATCAGCAATCAGCAGCCAAGATGTAACTATCTAGTTGCACAGCCAGATGAGGCATGGGGACATGAAGTACCTGAAATAGAATTCCTAGGTGTAACTATATGAGACATCACAAGAGTTCATGTAAATACAGATTAATTCCAAGCTGCCCAAAAGTGAAACACTTTAATATCGGTCCATCAGAAACCCCCCCCAAATGTTTCCATTTAGAATAAACTTATATCTTAAAATAAATAAAATCACCAAACTGAAATACTCTTTAGGAAAAATGGTTTGTAGAAAGTACATTTTCACAAGAAAAAAGTTGTCTACTCATAAGTTAGAGGGGAAATTGGGTTCCATCAAACTGATTTTTTTAAAGTGTTAATTGATTTAAAGACTTATGCTCAACCTGGCCTTTCATTTGTATAGTATCACAGTGATAGTGTAACTGTGATATTCCAGGAATTATGTGAAAGGCAAGGATTTTTTGGGGTGATATCTTTTACTGGACCAGTTGTATAGTTGGGGTAAGGTTAGATAAGGTTTTGAATGCAAAGCACTTTTCTTCAGGTCTGAGAGGGAAAGCAAGCACATCAAAATTTAAGAACAGTAAGTAGAGCTGTGAAATTGGGGTGAGGAGGGTAAGGAGAGGTTTCCCAGGGGTAGCAGACAAACAATTAGCAGAAGAAAAGAAGCTTGACTACTGGGAATTGGTCAATTTATAAGTCAAGCAAAGAAAAAACAGTGCTAGATTCACAACACTGCCCTCTTTCTTACTCACTAGGTAGAGGACAGAGACAAGGCATGTAGAGGACTCACCCAGGAAAAGGCAGACCCAGGTTCAATCCCCTTTTCAATTTGAACCCTTCTGTTCAGTAATTTATGTCAAAACTATTCCACGATTACATGCATCATTAAATATGTATTTAAGTGAACATGAAAACAAAGGCCTACCCATTAGCTTGGAAGGCCGTCTTAGGCTTTTGCTCTTTATCTTAGAAGGTGTTTAAGGATTTCATTGGAAAATGAAACAACTCCAACAGAAAGGGTTGAGGAAACAATTTCTCAGAGAATTCTGAGAGCTTAGGCTGCTCTTGTGAGAGAGGTGTGTTCAAAATTACTTGAGTAGAAAAAAAAAATTGAAGCTAGGTCTTCCTCCTGGATGCTATATTCTTTAAAGAGCCTCTACCAAATGGATGGTAAATTGCTTAATCTCAGTTGACTCCAGGCTAAAACCAGCACCACCCAGGCCTCAATCATTGAGCTTCAGCATGTTGATGATGCAGTAGTGTGTTCTTGTTTGGAACGTCAGGCAACCATTGACATTGCCTGGGTTCCCAGGAATCCTGACATCCCAGGGTTTAGTACTTGGACCAGTGCTCTTCAACATCTTCATCAATGATCTGGATGTGGAGGTGAAAACCACACTGCAAAGTTTGCCAGTGACACTAAGCTCTGGGGAAGTGCAGCCACACATCAGTGTAGGCTGACAATCCAGGCAGACCTAGGCAGATTAGTTTATGGGTGTACCAGAACCAAATGCTGTTCAACACTGAGAAGTGTAAAGTGCTCCATCTGGGAAGGAAAAATCCACAACAAACTTACAGGCTCAGTGGTGCTACACTAGCTGGCACCACATCTGAAAGGGACCTGGGGGCATAATTGACCAGAAAATGAATATGAGCCACCAGTGTGATGCTACAGTTAGCAGAGCAAACAATACACTGGCATGCATCAACTGATGCATCTCAAGCAAAACTGAGGAAATTATTCTGCCACTCTACTCAGCATTGGTGAGGCCACAGCTAGAGTACTGCATCCAGTTCTGGGTGCCACATTTCAAGAAGGATATGGAGAAGCTTGAGAGAGTCCAGAGAAGAGTGATTTATATGATTAGAGGCCTGAAGAGCAAACCATACGAGGAAAGAGTGACTGATATTGGACTGTTCAGCCTAGAAAAGAGAAGATTTCAGAAGGATTTGATAGCAGCTTACAAATATATCAGGGGAAAGTATCAGGGGCTAGGTGAACAACTGTTCACCAAAGCGCCCCAGGGGAAAACCAGGAGCAATGGTCATAAGCTTCTAGAAGAAGGTTTCAGACTGGATATAAGGAAAAACTTCACAGTTTATGTGACCAGACTCTGGAGTAGACTCCCAGCTGAGTGGAGCAGGCACCTATTCTAGAGATCTTTGGAAGGAGACTGGATGTACACCAGAAGTCTTTCCTGCCCAGAGCAGGGTGGCTGAATGCAATGATCTCACAAGGTCCCTTCCTCCCTAAACTTCTGTGAATTTGTGACATCTTTACCAAGGCATACAAGAAAATGCACTGATGCTTAACATTCTGAAGATGAAGATCCTCCATCAACAAGTTTTTAATGAGAAGTCTTCAGCTTCAGAATTCAGATTTGTGGTGCAACTCTGGAGCATGTCAAGCATTTCCAGGACCTCGGAAGCCATCTATTGCAGAAGGCTGACATCAGTGAAGAAATCCAACATCACTTCAAATGTGCAAGTGCAGTCTTTGAATGCTTGTGAAAATGGGTGTCAAACATTACACCATCAGACTCAAAACCAATCTCATGGGTTATCAAGCAGTTGTTATTCCCACCTTACTGTACAAAGCTGAGATATGGAAAACATAGAAGAGATGCCTCAACTTGCTGGAGAAGTACTATTAACACTGTCTGATGAAGATCCTTTGAATCTAGTGTGAAGACAAACCCATCAACATTAGCATCCTTTTGCAAGCAAACATAATGAGCATCAAGATGAAGATCATTTGACATTAGCTTTGCTGGGCTGGACATGTCATCCAGATGTCTGACTCCAGACTCCCAAAGCAAGTTTTATTCTCCCAGATTAGTCAAAGTGTATGCTCAAGAGAAGGTCAGAGAAAGTGCTTTAAGGTTATCTTCAAGGCCAACTTGAAAAAATGCAACTCATGGGAGACTATCACCCATGATCTCCCCAAATGGAGGAAGAGTTTGTTGCAGTGATCTCAGTACTCTGAAACCTCACAATGACAGCAGGAGTTACAGACCAAATCAAGAATCTGGAGACACCCACCCTGAAATGTGGGTGGAAATACATGGAATGGAAATACATGGCCAAATTGCGGTAGAACCTGTCAATTCTGGATTGGCCTTGTCATCTACCTTTGGACCCAAGATAAGGCAGTCATGGAAGACAATCATCCTTGACTGTGAGAGATTGCTAATGATATTCTTTACTAAACTTCTTCCTAGCATGTTTGAAAATCTAGTCCTGGGAATACAAGGAGGATGGGAAGAAAGTGACCAGCACAACAAAAATCAGAAGAACAACATAAGAAATAAACAAAAAGAAAACCAAAACCACATTTTACAGTAACTGAGTATTTACTGAAAAAAAAACCCTTAGGTCTATTAACTTCCCATTACTGCTTCTAGCAGTTATTTCTTTTTATAATTGACATCTAAAGCTGCTATCACCTCCTCCTCCTCCGCTCAAAAGACATAGTAGCAAGCATTCAGGGCTTGATTCAGTGCCCAAAGGGAACCTTTTGATAGATGTTGTAGGCATTAGATCAGGCCTTAGACAGGGAAGAGGCACGGCAGAAAGAAATGAGTGTGTTAAGATAAAGGCTTCAGAAATCTCACTACCATCATAAGTTTAATGCTCATGAGTTGAAAAAAACATAAGGCTCATATTCCTTCAGGCTCCCAGTTGTTGGGTTAAATTTATAGAGGGAGTGGTTGCAATAATGCACACCATTGTCCCGTTCTACCACAGCAGACTGGAAATGATATCCATGTCTGAAAGGTCACTTCCAGGTTAGACAAATACAACTGAACTCTGCTAATTTCGGAACATAGCTATCACGGATGTTGTGCATATAGTAGTCACTTGCCAGAACACTGCACTGTTTCCATATTATTCTAAAACTATGATTTATGGACTTCCTTGAGGAAATGTGAAACCAGTTAAATTTCTTTTGTCTATAACCTCTTGAGTGCTGTCTGTATAAAAGGATGTGTCACAGTCAGTTAAGTATAGCAGATGGCAAACGGAGGCTAGAGAGATGGTGGAATCCAGTGCCCCTGGAATTATTGCAGGCAATCTCACCATACTCCTTTCCTGCATTTCCTGTACTTGTCTGTAGCCTTTTGAGACTATTATCAGAATGGTGACAGGAATATGTTTATTTCCCAGGTTTGATTAGCAGTTACCCAGATCAGGGCATGTTCCTTTTTCCTCGGATTTTCTGAACAAATATCAACCAATTGCTTTTCAGTCATTGTAATATGTGGGCATTAGCAGTCCTCATTTCTCTCCAGAATACAGCATGTTGATAATTCAGGTACTGCACCTGGGATAAAAGTTTCAAGCAGTGATTTAGAGAATTCCTTAGGTAAATGATGGACTATGAGTGCAGGGGTCCAGAAGGGCCTGTCCAGCGCTATATCTCTAGCAAGCTGGAGAAAGCAGTTTTTAAGATTGACTTAACTCTCTTTTTGGACGCATTTTCTCTCTGTTTTAGGGTCTTATTCTACAATGCTACAAACACAAACTGTCCCACTGATGCAACTGGATTACTTCTGTATGGATTATTGATGCAATAGTTGCAGAATTGAGCATCGGTGGTTGGTTAAAGCATCCAGAATGAAGCTTATTTCATCCTTTCCAACAGACAGTTGCATTAATTGAACCTCTCCACTACAGGAAACTATAAGAAATATTCAGTTATATCAGATTTGCTGTAAGTGCCAATCTTTTATTCATTAGAGTAAATGTCTGTCTTTTTCTCTTATGTCCTGTACCAATCATTCAAGAATTTTTCAAATTTAATTTTAATCTACCATTCCCTTATTAGCAGTTCTTTTTCTTGCTTTTCTTCATTCTAAAATTATGATGATAATTACATAAATGAATAACCTCTCTGGACAAAAGAAGAAGATTCTGAAACATTTGGCATTAAATCATTTTTTTAAAGTCTGCTATTTGGAAAAGCAGCTAATTTTTTTCCTATTGGTTTGCAGTTTTGCACTACCTATGATTTTCATCATTTTCAAAGCTAGTGGAACAAGATGTAAGGTTGTATTTTTGGCAGGACCTGATGCAAAAAAAAAAGGGAGGGACAGAAAAAAGAATGTGGAAAAGAGAAGTTAATACATATAACAGGGCATTGGGTGTCCTTCTTCAGTCCTTTGCTGTGTCACAAATCTCTGTGAACCTCAGGCAAGTCTATCTTTGGGAATAAAATCCTTCTGGTATAACATAGGGGAAGTGGGAGTCATACCAGTTGTGGAGTCAGATTGTAACAGGTCCTTATGTGAGTGTAAAGCAAGACACTAGAGAGGACACCAGAAGCCTTGTGTGGCTGGTTCTGGGTCTCACAAAATTGTACTTTCTTAATGAAGCATGGGGTTGTTGCATTCTCTCTCCTCTAGAGATATGGAAAAACTAAAACAAAAGTGGCAAAATACAAGTTGGTGAAGTAGGCATCTCAATAGAATTTGGCAGAATTTGGGTGCCTAGGTCACAAAAGTTGATTTAAAATAACCCTGCTCCAACAGTCAGGAAACTTCTTAAGCTCTTAGGGTGCTTGCAAACTTTAAAAAACAAAAACAAAAAACCAAAAAGCAAAAAAAAACCCCCAAAAAACAAAAACAAGCAAACAAACAAAAAAACCTGGTGCTTTACTTTAAACTCAGTTTGTACCCAGAAGAGGCAATGCGTTACTTCAACCAAGCTACCAAACGTCTGTAAAAATTTTGCATTTAGTGCGGGGGGGGGGAGGGGGGGTTGGTGCTTTTATCTAATAGCTGACTGAATCACCTTTAGCTAAAAGCACCAAAAAGCCCTGCTGAAGCACCTGATCTATACAGATACTGCAGAGCTGGGTTGAAGTAAAGCATTTTTTTTTAATGTCTTCAAGCAACCCTAAATTCATGCACGTCTCAGCGAGGCAGAGACAGAACAAACAAAAAGGAACATAACCAGCTAGGGCACTCAGTTGTAACGGAGGTGACCTGGGGTTTGCCCTTAAACTGTTGATGCATTTTACATTAGGCAGTCATCACTGATTGAAAACCAGCAATAGTTCTAAGAATACGAAGTGGAACTCAGATCTATTTCTCCTCCCAAGTGTCCTAACCACTAGTCTACAAAGTCAGGACTTGCTTATCCATTTTTTTTGGTCCCTTTGAATATTGTGTTCTTGGCTGTACAGTAGTCAAGCTTCAGTAAGTGGGTTGGAGGGACCCACCTCTTCTTGAACTGGCTTATCCTACAGGCTGGTGGCTATGATTCTTTCTTGGACAGGGGGTTGCAACTATTGGGATCTCCACAGGTGGAAAAAGGCCTAGAGTCAAGGTGTCCCACTTCCTGGGTGAATGCTGTAATCACTGTTGTCTAAGAGTGGGCAGCACCATCATGGACATGTCAGTAAGAAAGGAGACAACTCATTGCTTTGGATCCTGAAGTGGGAGAGGTAATTGGTGTATAGCCCTTAATCAGACCTAAGAGCCAGAGAAGGGAGGGAATTCAGATGCACTCTTTTTCTTAAAGTCATATTTATCTAGATGGTTCCTCATTTATAACCTAGGCTTTCTGAGTTGCCCATAGAGGTACAGAACAATTTCACTTGTTCGTAAAGGTAACTTAAAACATGTGTACACATCCTTGCAACACAGCACCGGGCGTTCTTAAAAGTGCACTCATTTCTATTAATAGCAAAATGTGCATCAGCACTGAGAAAATGGCAGCAGTGCACTTTTGAACTAAAACACATTGAAGGTGTTTTAGTTCAAAAGCACACCTCCGCCATTTTCTATATGCTGACATGCATTTCACTACTTGAACAACTGCACGCAGCACAGTTGAATCTCCAGTGCAACACAGCACAAAAAGGCATGTGTATAAATGCCCTTAGGAACCAAACTCAGTTTCTATGAATCTCTCTCCTAGAATTCTGCATCTAACTTTAAAGCATGCTAAACCCTAAACTGAATGGGCCTAGGGGCCCAATTTTCAAGATAGGCCACCAATTTCTGTACACACAGAGACCTGTTTCTAGGACATTGTGAGTATGCAGTCCCTGCCTAGGGCTTACACAAAGCATTCTAATTCCTCAGTGGCATATGTTTCCTGGTATTCTCTTGGTGATGCTTTTAGTTAACATGAACCTGTCCTCTTTTCCCCGGACATTTCCCCACTTCTAGAAACAACCCTTTTTGGGAGTCCTGAAATTATTCTTTTCTCCTGCTATATTTGGCTTTTTCATCTCTGTTCAGAACCAAAATACCTTTAGAAGAGTGTGAGGGAGAGAAGGAGCCATCGGGCTCTGAAACTCCTTTCCCCGGCGCAAGTGCGGTACAGCCCCTCTCTCAGACCCAGAGCATGGGGCGTGAACATATGCAGGTGTACGGAGGTAGGAGGGGCCCGGAATGAGGGGACCGGTATAAAGAAGACGCCAGTGCTAAGCAGAGTCCCGGCGGAACTGGAAGAGCCCAGCAGGGAGATGGACGCTGGCAGGAGCTCATTGGGGCAAATGCACGCTGTCCTGAACCACGACCACACCTTTTGGAGAAAGGGTAAGCCCCTGCGGGGTTTATGAACCCGGGCGGAGGGCCCAGCGAGAGGAAGGACTTAACAAGGTGGTTGGGAGCGATCGGCACCCGGCAAACCTATCTACCGTAAAGCCCTTAATAAGGGGGCAGCTCAGCCCGTGAGTTCACAGCTACAGTAGTGAAGGACTGAGCGGTCTCAAGGAGCCCCAGGGAGGGCTGAAGAACCCACTTAGAGTTGAGGAAAGGGGTTCTACCGACGGCATACAGGGCAAGAGCAGGGAACCACTGCTGAGGATCAGGGTGGGAATCTGAGCTCTGGAGAGCCCCTGGCCAGAATTGTGTTAGGGTTGATCTTTTGTATTTTGTTGTGGATTAACCCGAAAGAGGAAGAGAAAGAAAGACTGTACTACGTGGCCCACCTAAATCGGTGGCCATGACCCGGTGGAACGGGTGAGGGTGTAGGGGTGGCGGAGCCCTCATAAACGCGGGACCCCGTGAACTCAAGGAATCCCACTTCTGGACTGGCACGCGCCAGACAATAACACTGGACCAGATTACTATCAAAGTCGTGGCAGGCGAGTTAGATGCGTGCAGCCCGCAGGTGAGCGATTTGACCTCTGGGAATCAGTCCCAGTGCAGGGGGACAGTGGCCATCACGGAGACACTACCCCACAAAGAGCCAGCTCATGTTGTGCTATTTCTGTTCCATTCTTTTCCAGACCTAATTGTGCTCGCTATATCCAATTAAAAATTGCCCCAAAACAAGATTCATGCTTAAGATATGCCTTTAACTTTAGAAGCAAGTTTGGGCCTGAATCAGAACTCTGGGCATTTTTACACATGCTCTGGTGTGGGCGGGAGGGGCACTTTAATTAATGTGGCTCTGGGAGCTACTCTAATTAAAGTGCCCACAGCATCTCATGTATCAGCATCCCAGCACTTCAAAATGAGGACAGGGTACTTTAACTAAAAGTCATCAAATGAGCTTTAGTTAAAGCACCCCCACCACCATTTTGAAGTTCAGAGATGCTGATACACAAAATGCAGAGGCTGCTAGAGTGCACTAATTAAAACACTCCAGCAGACTCAGTTAATCAAGTCTACTCTGACACACTGTAATTACACACATGTAATTACAGCACTTCAGAGCAGCCTCCCTACTCATCTACAGGCACCCTCGGTGACTGGGTTTTATTCTTGGGATGACACAAACTAGAAACTTTTGTCTACAAGCACTACAATTTCTCCATAATTTGAAGGCCATTTTTATTCTTCCCATGCCAGAACTGGCACACGTGAAAATTGTTACCTGCATTTCTCTCTCTGTTAGAATGGAAGTTTAGTCTCTGTTTTTTTATGAGGCTCAACACCTAGCTTAACCTGTCCTTTCTTCATATAGGCTTAGAACAACAAATACAGCAAGTTAAAGCAGACAGCACTATGTTTGAATGTGCATCTGAAACTTATAACTTGGGCCTACCTTGACTTCAGGAATATTTCCAAATAAACTTATGAAACCAATCCCAGAAGCCAATATCAAAATTATCAGGCAGAGTTGAATTCTGAGTATTTTGAACATTAGATGTTGAACTGAGGCTTGTTGAATTTGCATTTTTCTTATTTTAAGTGAATCTGGAAAGGGTTTCTCAAAAGGCTTTTAATGCAGTTTGGTACTATGAGAGAGAAGTGAACAAAAGCTATTGTGAAACAAAAGATTTTCTTTCTCTTAGTAGCAAAAATAAATAATTAAAAATTGAAATTACAAGGGAAAAAAGTCAAAAACAAAGAACCGCTGTAGGTGGTTGAAATGCAATTGAAAAATAAATGTAAGATGAGCAGTAAATGTTCAACCTGTATCACACAGCCTCACTGAAAGAGTACCATTACTTAATAACATTAATAACGGGCACATAAATATCACTTGTCAGCCACCAATTTTAAAACTCTAGCCAGCTTCCTTTGTACAGGTGAAAAGATGCCTTTTCATTTAAAATGACAATGAAAGTAAAACTGTCATCAAATTGTATTAATTTTTTATTCCCTTTTTTTTTAATCCACATGGGAATGTCTTGATGGATAATGCCTAAGTACAAATCCAAGAGAAAGGAAAAGGGAAAAAAATGTTCCTATGAATTGAAAATGTATGTTTTATAGCTTACTCTCCCTCTCCCTTGAAAAGGCTGCATAGGTACTAACAATCAGCGGCAGGAAACTAATAGAGGTAATAACTTGCTTTTAAAAATCTTCAGAAACAATTGGAGTGTAGACAGGGGACTGCATGAATCCCAGGTTTGCAACAAGAGCCAAAGGTAAAGTGAAAAGGAGGTGTTGTTGATTATGAAGCAATTGAAGCTAGTACTACATCAGTTGGCACTTACACAAGGCAAAAGCCCTCATTTCTTGCTTAATTTTCCCTTTTGAAATGAAATTAAATTAGATGCACTATAACTCAAAATGAAACACATGGCCACTCATAAACTTATTAGCAGCACACTAGCTAGGATCTCAAAATGTGGTTTAAAGAATGAACCATATTTGGATGCTAGAGAAAAAGGGAAATGTAGGTCTTAGAAATGTGGTTGATGAAGGGAACCCAACCTTTTCACACACTGAGCATTGACTTTGCAGTATCAAAGTCTCCTTTGGCAGCCAGCTAAAAAGCCTAGGGCTATACCAAACTTGCATAGAAGCTTACATAATTTTTTATCAGTGTTAAAATGACAGAAGTATTCCCCCCATATTCTTTTTTTCTGTTAAGTACAGAAGCTAATGGTTTGAATTTGCAAGCAATAACCCTGGAACCGTGCAAGCTTACCATAGGGTGAAGAGTGATCATGTGTCAGTATATTAGGTTTCAGCAGGCCACCCATATAGCATAGCAATTTGACCATTCTTTAGGGATTTGGATTTAGTTATTTGTTGGGTAATGGATTTAGCCATACTGAGCCTGTACACTTGTGATCCAGTGCAATAACCAGACTTCCCTGACAGTGATTGTGTGCATATGTCAGTGAATCAACTTTATCTGAAGAATTTATTTCCAAGCTTCAGGCATTCAAAACTGTCAGTCTGTAGCAAAGTTCCAGTGTCATCCCAGGTGGCCATTTAAGTGTGTGTGACAACTGGAATATTCCAGGCACAAAACTAGTATCCGCTTTTAATGCCCCATGTTTCTACGAAGTGACTTTATTATTGGCTTTCCAATACCTTTCTTTCAGAAGAGGGAAGACAGGCTTGAGCATGAAATAGCTGCCTCACTAGCCACAGAATTCCTGCCCAGGATATATTGCCAGTAAGGTTTATTTCTGCATTTTTTAAAAATAAACAAATCAAACTGGGTGCGTCTACAAAAGATGCTTTACTGCACAGTAAAGCTAATTAATGTGCAGTAAGCATCTACATCTACCCACACACATGCTTACTGCTCAGTAATTGGCTCTAATTGTGTGTAAATTTGCTACCTGCAAATACAAGTATCAAATTTACTTGAGATTTCTTACTGCACAATAACACGTGTGTATATACCAGAAGGACCAAGGGAAGTGTGGGTCCCTTATGACAAAGGATGGGGGAGGCAACCTTATGACAGAGGATGCAGAAAAGGCTGAAATACTTGATGCCTATTTTTCCTTAGTCTTTACAAGCAAGTTCCGCTCCCAGACTACTGTACCAGGCAGCACAGTTTGGAGAGAAGGTGAGCAATGAACAATGGCAAAAGAAAAGGTCAAAGACAATTTAGAAAAGTGGGACATATACAAGTCTTTGGGGCCAGATGGGATGGACCTGAAGATGCTAAAGCAGTTGACTGATGTGACTGCAGTCACTGGCCATCATCTTTGAAAACTCATGGAGATCAGGAGAGGTCCTAGATGATTAGAAAAGGGCAAACATAGTGCCCATATTTAAGAAATGAAAAAAGGAGGATCCAGGGAACTACAGACTAATCAGCCTCACCCCAGTCCCTGGAAAGATAGAGCATATCCTGAAGGAATCCATATCTAAGCACTTGGCGGAGGAGACGATGATTAACAACAGTCAGCATGGATTCACCAAGGGCAAGGCATGCCTGACCAACCCAATTACCTTCTATGATGAGGTGACTGGCTCTGTGGATGTGGGGAGACCAGTGGATGTGGTATACCTTGATTTTTTTCAAAGTTTTTGATATGGTCTCCCACAACATTCTTGCAGGCAAGGTAAAGAAGTACAGGTTGGATGAACAGACTATAATGTGGATAGAAAACTGGCTGGAACATTGGGCTTAGAGGGTAATAATCAGTGGTTCGATGTCTAGTCAGCAGCTGGTATGGAGTGGAGTGCCCTAGGGGTTGGTCGTGGGGCCAGTTTTGTTCAATGTCTTCATCAACAACCTAGAAGATGGCATAGAGTGCATCCTCGGCAAGTTTGCATATGACACCAGGCTGGGAGGAATAGTAGATATGCTGGTGGGTAGGGCTAACATTCAGAGTCACCTAAACAAATTGGGGGATTGGGCCAAAAGGAATTTCATGAGGTTCAACAAGGACAAGTGCAAAGTCAAGTGCAAAGGGTGGAACAATCCCATGCACCAATACAAGCTGGGGGCTAAGCAGCAGCTCTTCAGAAAAGAACCTGGAGGTTACAGTGGACATTAAGCTAAATATGAACCAGCAGTGTGCCCTTGTTGCCAAGAAGGCTAATGGCATCCTGGGCTGCACTGGTAGGTGTGTTGCCAGTAGGTCTAGGGAAGTAATTATTTCCCTCTGTTCAGCACTGGTGAGGCCACATCTGGAGTACTGTGTCCAGTTTGGGGACAAAGAAATGATGTGGACAAACTGGAGAGAGTCCAGCAGAGGGCAACAGAATGGTAAGGGGGTTGGGGGTCATGACTTATGAGGACAGACTGAGGGTACTGAACTTACTTAGTTTGGAGAAGACAAGACTGACAGGGGATTTAATAGCAGCCTTCAACTACCTAAAGGAGGGTTTGAAAGAGGATGGGGCTGGACTATTCTCAGTGGTGGCAGATGACAGAACAAGGAGCAATGGTCTCCAGTTGCAGCAAGGGAAGTTTAGGTTGGGTATTAGGAAGAATTTTCTCACTAGGAGGGTAGTAAAACACTGGAACAGGTTACCCAGAGGTCTGGTAGAATCTCTGTCCTTGGAAGTTTTTAAGACCCAAGTAGACAAAGCCCTGGCTGGGATGATCTAGTTGGGGATAGTCCTGCTTTGAGCAGAGGGTTGGACTAGATGATCTCCTGAGGTCCCTTCCAACCGTAATTTTCTATGACTCGATGATTCTGACCAGGAGCAAATATGATCCCAGTCAGCCAGGCAACAGGGGGAGGTAGATTGCTTCCTGCCCCTGGGAGCTGCCTGCTGCCAGGACAGGCTTCACCACCAGAACCCGCATGGGGACAATGTCCTCCTACCCTGGCAGAATGGGACTCCCAGCCTCTGCTTTGTGATTGTGGGGCCAGGGCTTGGAATATCCTTATCACCTGCTGGCAGGTTGCAGAGCTGGCACTGTGAGAGAAGGGTCTCCCAGCATGGGCTCTGCAACTGGGGAGTAGGGGGTGGGAACTCCTTACTACTTGCATTTGTCTCTGGCTGAGCTCCATGGTGGAGCCTGCCCCAGCAGCAGGCAGCTCCTGGGGGCAAGGAGCAATGTCCCAGCCCTCTCCAGGAGACAGTTGTCCCCTGGCCTCAGAACTAGCACCCAGGGGAAGCCTAGAGCTCCCTCTGGCTGTTGGAGGTCCATAGGGAATGGGAGCAGTCAGCTGCTAGGAGCAGCAAATCCTCTCCTGCCTCTCTTTATGTGTAGACATGTGCCTGGGAGAGTTTACTCTCAAGTAAACTACTTGAGAGTAAACTGCTGCTAGGTTATTTGCATGTGTAGATGCATCAGTGTATGTAGGGAGATTAATGTGAGTAGTTAATGAATTGTGGTATGTTTGTACTGGTTAAGAAATACTGCAATCCATTTAGTTTTTCTTCAGTTAATCTCTTAGCCAAAAATTTGATAACCCCACTTTGTAGGGTTTGTAAGGTTTTTATTATATTTAAGATGTTCTACATTTAGTTTTATAAATAGTGTTAGATGGTCATGGCAGTAATTCAACATTTCCAATATTTTGTGTGTACATGTATAATGTTGACCTAATTCCTAATTACATTAAGATGCCCCTAATTACACTAAAACTACTCCAATTCCAGCCATGGAAAGGATGTTATATAGTGGATATGAATGCTGTTGGCTGCCAGAGTGTTATAAAAGGCCCCTAGTCTTTCTATAAAGTTTATTGACGATATATAAAGTTTACTGAGTATAAACTCTCACATTATATTGTCTATCAGAACTTTTCACTAGTATCCAATCTTGGACATAGCTCAGGTAGAGGTTATACAGAAGTCCCCCGCATCCACCAATAATGTACCAAAATGTAGAAGTGTAAACAGCATAATTCCAGTAAATATAATAACCCAATTAGTTTGACAGAAATCCCATGTGAAATCATAAAATGGCTTATATAGATAGAGACTGATAAGGATGGCTGTATAATTAATTCCAATCAACATCATTTTGTGAAACATAACTCTTGTTAAGCAAACAGTATCATCTCTTGATGAGATTACATATTAGGTTGACAGAGATAACTGTTGACCATGAACTTTAACCAAAATCCTGTTCCACCTCCAAGTCTAATGCAGTGCTATGGCTAATGCAAAAATGATACATCTTGCCACAAGAGCTGGTTCTTAATCCATACAGGGAGACACAGACAATTTTCTCCACAGGCAATGTAATCTTAGTCACTGATCCTAATCCACCCTGCATAGACTGGAGCTGTCATGTTCTGAGGATGATCTTGACCACCCCAGGAAAATGTAAATCTGTCTCCTGTTCTTTCAGTGGGGAGCTCTTACATGCCTGTCATGTAGGGATCCAGCTCACTCTGAAAGAAACATTTAAATGATGGAGGATCTGCTCTTAATGCCACATATGCATTTTGCATTTTGATCTTGATAGTCATAAAGCGAAAGGAAATTTGAAACAAAGACATAAAATAGGAAAAGAGGATAAAAACCTAGTGGTTACAGTCCAGATACAGTCCAGCCGTACAATGTTTTGTTAATACATTTTTTCTTACATTGCAAACTATATAGCACTGTATCACTCAGTGTAATGGTAAGTGTGAAAACTGCAGTTTTGTAAGTTAAATGAAAAGCAAAATATTTTTTCTATTCTTATTTTAATTTTTTAAGGCAAAGGAAACATGCAAGCAGGGACAAATCCAAAGCCAGCTCCTCTGTACATTCCAAAAACTGCAAATTTGTAATATTTAATAGTTATCAGCTGGTTGACAAGGGTATTTTAGACACAAAGGTAAGACTGATTCCTCTTCATGTGAAGGAAGCTCCCTCCCATCCATACCATGACCCAGAAAGAGAACTGGCAGGGTTCACATGAGGTTTGTTGCTTTTTGATAAAACACCAAAAAGAAGCACAGACAACCCTTCCTTTCAGTGCTCTGCTCTATTACTCCTTGCACACCTGGTTCTTTATTCCTCTGGTGTGTTGGTGAGTCATGGCTGCTGCTAAATGAGTGTCAGCTGCTCATCAGGTTACATCTGCTCTTTTTGTCTCAGCCAGTGACTCTGTAACCACTACACTTGTATACTTGGGTTTTGTGTGACTTTTGGTTTACAGGGCCCTGTTACAGGAGCTTAAGCAACTAATGCAGTAGGCACAGGCTGTGTGATTTTGTTCTGACATCAGCACATACCACTCTAATCTAGTGCTGTGCTGAAAAAAAACCTGTAAAATAATATCCATGAAATAAGATCCTGGTAAGCTTAATCTTATAACTTTTCCATCAGCTTCTCTCTCTCCTTAAGCCCGCTCCATGGTGTTAGAAGCTACCTAACTCCTGCTGCTAGAGCACCAAGTTGAAGTGGATAAACTGATTAAAAATACTAGAGAGAGAGTGAATTAATCTTTTTCTACTCAATCATTGAAGCTCTTCTAACACATCTTTATATGGCTCAGCTGTTGCTTTTCTCTTTCCCCTACCTGTGAATATTTTCTTTTTCACTTTAGGAAACTAGCACTCTAGAATTCCACTGATGGAAAATGCAATAAACCACCCAGAAAATTATATTCAAAAGCATTAAAGTTGCATGTAGGATTTTAAGACTAGAAAGGATCTCGTGGGATACTGACTCAGTCTCCCATTATTACAGGCAACCATATCGCACAATCTTGTTCATAAAATAGATAAGCTCCAATTTAAAACTAGATAGGCTGTTTTCATCTATTTCTCCTGTTGGAAGGCTGTTTCAGAACCTCATTCCTCTGATAGTTAGAAATTGCCATCTAATTTCTACCCAAAATTTATACATAGCCAATTTTATACCAGTTTCCTCATCTGATCAAGACCTCACAGTTCAAGAAATGCTATAGTTAAGATCACACATTTATAACCTTTACTCCACTCCCATTTTTGAGTGTCAACCCATGCCACTTTTATTAATATGATTTCATACTCACTTTAAAATATGATATCTTACATTCTTCCCCTATAAGATAGAGTTTAAACAAATTCCTACTATGTGTCTAGTGGATCTGCAGACTCTTGTTAATAATCTAGCCATAAACTATTCACAATAATATATAATTTCGCTTGATTTGGCTTGAATAGTTTATATTGGCTTTGCTTAGTCAACAAAAAGGACTAGTTAAATATTTTTTCTATGAAACAATATTTTTGGACAGTAAAGCCAATTCAGTGCTGAAACATTATGGATCTTTTTAATACAGATACAGCAGAAAAACATACTGCAGAAGAATTTTCCATAAAAATGCAGGCTCAACCTTTTAAATACACAGCTTTATCCAGGAGGACACACAAGGTGAAATTTTGACCTATTCAATTCAAAGATTTTAGTTGTTCGGGTTTTCATCCACAGAATGAGGTTAACATTAGTGCAGATGTTTTACTTGCCACCAGAGATTTCCAAAGAAACTGGAGAAAGCAAAATATTTTCATCAATTCAAATTAATGTACTAATACCTCATTTTCCCCTCATTGCACTGTTTTAATTAATGGCTCAGGGGTCTTGTTCTGAACTCCCCTTCTGCCTGCCCCATGTGCTTCTCAGGACTTATCTTGAGTTTTCATTTTCACTGACTGTTGTCAGCATTCAGAGTAAGTCTTAAGCATCAGTACCAGCAAAACTGTTCTTCATAGTAGGAGTATAGAGCCTGATTGCCCGCTTCCCAGTAGAAGAAACATATCCCAGGGATATCAGAAGATGAGGTGCCTATTGAAGGACTTCTTCTTTCCATGGAAAGAGGAATACAGTTTGTAAATCATTTGCACCCTTTTTGGTAATAAAATAAGTTGTGGACCAGACTCTCAACCTCATTTCTCCTCAGGATATGCAATGTCTACAGAAAGAACGTAAGATTGTGGCCTGTCCACTTAAGAGAAGGCAGGTAGCTTCGCTGTAGGGCTGCAGCCATGGAAAGGCTAATAAGGGTGTGGCTTGCTGGGGATCAAAAACCCCAATAGACAGAACCAGAATGGAGGGAGAGGGGAAACCCCAGAAATGGGGAACTTCTGGGCTATAAGGAAAGCAAGAAGTGGGAAGGCTGAAGCCACAATAGACCCCTCCCAGTGTTCCAGGACTTTTTTTTTTTTCATTTACTCATTTTATTTTGTTTAAAAAAAACTGTATATTACTGAGAGATGCTCCAGGCAGCAGGAGCCAGCAGGTTTGGAAGACTATGATTACTGAAGCTTGCTGAAAGACACTTGTGGAAGGGCCAAAAGCCTGGTGGAAAAGGCTTTGCGGTGACAACCCACTACAAAGAAGTACTGGGGAAGAGCATAAGAGTATTGGACAGGCAGGCAGGTAAAAAAAAAAAAACATTGGAAGGCCAAAGCATGATTTGCATACCTGAACAAGAGAGAAAGAAGGCAAAAAAAGAGGTTCTACAAATATGTGAAAAGTAAAAGGAAGACCAAAGAAACCCTTTGCATCCCTTATGGGATGCAAAAAGCAATCTAGTTATGGATAATGCAAAGAAGAATGCATTTAATGCATCTTTTACTTCAGTCTTCACAAATACGGGCAGCTACCAGATGAGTAAAGTTGACAGCAAAGATAGCAGGGTCACAAATAGCCTAGAGTAATGAAAGAACAGGCTAGGGGTTACTTAGAGAAGCTAAATGCTTTCTGGTCAACAGAGTAGATTGGATGCAGCCCAGGATATTCAAGGAGTTGGCCGAGATAATTTCAGAGCCATTAGCTATCATTTTTGAGAACTCACGGAGGTTGGTTAAGACCCCAAATGACTGGAAAAAAGGCAAATATAGCATCCATCTTTAAGAAGGGGAAGAAAGAGGTTCTGGGTAATTATAGACCAGTCAGCATGACCTTGCTACCTGGATAGATCATGAAGCAGGTCCTCGAGCAGTCTATTATGAAGCCCTTAGAAGAGAACAAGGTGATGACAAATAGCCAGCATGGATTCATCAAGAACAAGTCATGCCTGACCAACTTGCTTTATTTCAATGATAATGTCACAGGCTTTTTGGATGGGGGCGGGGAGCAATTGGTGTAGTATACCTTGAATTCAGCAAGGTTTTTGAAACTGTCCCATAATATTTTCATTAACAAGCTAAGAATATACAGACTAGAAGAAAATATGGTAAGTTAGTGGGATCCAGTATGACTGGTTGGGTCATTATGCTCAGTGAGCAACCATCAATGGATCAACATCTATTTTGAAGGAGGTATCATCTAGAGGAGTGCCACAGGGGCCTGTCCTGGTTCTGATATTGTTTAACTTCTTAAGTAATAATTTGGATCATGAGATTGAGTGCATGCTTAGCAAATTTTCAGATGACACCAAGGTGGTTAGAATTGTTAACATCCTTGAGGGCAGGGTTAAGATCATGTGAGAATCAGGAAGAAACACTGCAAAGTCCTGCTGGGGTTGGAGTAATTTCATGCACAAATACAGATTTGAAAACAAGTGACTAGGCTATAGGACCTGGGAGTTACAGTGGGGCAGAAGATGAATATGGGCCAACAGTGTGATCTTGTTACCAAAAAAAGCCAACAGCATACTGGGTCGTATTAACAGGTGTGCCATTTGCAAATCAAGGGAAGTGATATTTTCACTCCCTTCAGCACTGATGAGGCCTCACCTGGAGTGTTGTGTCCAGATTTTGGCCCCACACTTTAAAAAGGAAGTGGACAGATTGGAAAGAGTGCAGCACAGGGTGACAAAATGATTAAGGGCCTGTAAAACATGACTTACTAGAAATGGACTAGAGTTATTTAGTCTGGAGAAGAGAAGGCTGGCAGAGGGAGTTGTTAGTAGTCCTCTAATACCTGAGGGTTAGTTGTAGAGAGAAAGGAAACTGGCTTTTCTATGTGGCCATAGGGAACAGGACTAGGAACAGTGACCTCAAACTATAGCAGAGGACATTTAGATTGGAGATTAGGAGGAACTTTTTGACTATGAGGGTGGTCTTAATGGTACAGATTATCTAGAGAAGTTGTGGAATCTCCATCCTTGGAAATTTTCAAGAGCAGGATGTACAGGCACTTGGCTGGGATGGTTTAGTTCAGGAACGATCCTGTCTTGAACAGGGGGTAGATTAGTTGACCGTATGATGTCCCTTCCAACCGTACTTTCCTATGATTCCTAAGTACCAATTATGGTCCATCCACAGAGAGGCCTGCTATCTCCATGCTAGCTCTGTGTCTTCAAAGGACACATGTCGCAGACCTGTACCTCAAAGTAGGCCTACTGGTTGGGATTTAGTCAGCCATTACCTTAAGAGGGACACCTCTTAAAGAGAGTGGTTGTTTCTACACTGACAATATTATATACCATTTAAAGCACTGACATTTCTCCAAGTAACACAGAAGTTACTTCTGGGTTACTGACTTTTTGGATTACTGAGTCCAGCTCTTGTGTTACAATCACACACCATATAAACATATTTGTCACCTTATAAAGATCTCTCAAAAAGAGAGAGAGACAAATTTGTGGCTGCTCTTTCATATTCTTAAAAGAACTATGTTTATGTATAGTGAGTTTCTGTTTATTTGTTCTATAGCAGTAGTCCCCAGCTTTAGGCCGTGAGCAGCAATATAGAAAAAGCAACATTCTGCCTTTCAATTTCAGTTGTACCTTTACAGTTTCCTCTGGCTTCAACAGCATGGGAGGGTATTGTTTCCAATGAGCTATAGCTTAGGACAGATGTTCTAAAGAAACATTTGACAGTCTTAATTTTACTTCCATTTGCATCCAATCAGGGTATAGAAACAATAGCATGTCACTTGTTTGGACAACCACAGCTCTGTAGCATGACTTGCATTACAGCTATTTGCAGTGAATCCCAAAGCAAACAAAAGTTAGAAGTCTTGTCAATGAATAAATTAGAGAGGTGAATAAATTAGAGGAAAACAATCTATTTAAGGATATCTTTAAAAGGAAAAAATGAAGAACTGTACGCAGCAGATTATTTGAAAAATATTTACATTAAGTAAAACTTGTCAAATAACTCTCTTTGTCCTTTGACAGTATTACAAGTATGGCTCATAAAAGCAGCTCAGTTGATGGAGTGTATTTGTATTTGTCCCCGTCATTTGATTTAATACCACATGACATCTTGATTTAAAAACTGACATCGTATCAAATTAACAGGGCATGCATTAGATGGATTAAAAACTGACTCACTGATAGTTCTCAAAATGTAGTTAATGGGGAGAAATTGGTAAATGGAGCTTTCTAAGATCAATTCTTGGGCCAGCACTATTCAATATTTTATCCATAATCTTGACAATGATGAAAAATCTTTGCTGGTAAAGTTTGCACATGATACATGGTTTGGTGGAATAGTAAATGAGGAGAGAATGTCATTTCAGAGTAATTGGAATAAAAGGGTTAAATGGTCATGAACACATTTTAATATAGCCAAATAAAGATGGGGCAAAGAACATAAGCTTATACCCACAGCATGGAGGAATGTCTGGGACAGCAGGACAGCAGTGACTCATGGAAAGACTTAGGAACTATCATAGATGACTGCCTCATGAACTCTTCATGGCTAAAAACTTTTAGGATTCATGGATGTTAAGACAAAGAATATTACATAGGAATATATCTTGCCTTTGTACCTAGCATTATGATGGGATATACTATATCTAGGGACCTACTTATTTGTGTTTTCACGGAATATGTGAAATCTGCAATTGTCCACAAAAACAACTTTAAAATTCTAATATTATGCAAGCCAAAGTCTGTTTATCTGGCCACAATGCTATATTTGAGCTCTGATTGGCTCCACCTTTTCTGTTGGGAGAAATACTACTTTATGCATATTTAGGCAATCAGATTACATGATCGTAGTTGTCTCATGTGGCCTTAGAATTCATGGATCTATGCCTGTAAAATTTTGAAAGGGATATAATTGTGATTTTTCTGGCTCTTTAATCTTCAACTAGAAAGAGTCAATGTTCTAACAAATCATGTAGAAACAATAACAGTTGTACTTAGACCTCGCCTTGCAATTGCTTGAATGGACCATAGTTTGGATGGTTTGGCATATTTCTAGTAGAAGTGATATATATCAATTTGACTTATATTGTTATGAGAATCAGGGAAATGCATCATGAGACACATTATTTTCAAGTTGCTACATCATAGCCATAGGCTATGATTCTTTTGTTGTTTTGTACTCCAAGCCTCCAATTACCTAAGAAGATATACTAGACATCTATTTTGTAGCACAGCGATGGAACTAACTGTTTATATTTGGCAGTAAAATGCAATCAATCCCAGGGGACACAGAAGTATTAGCTGTGGAATTCCAGAAAATCATTATAATCATGCTGGTCAGGTAATCTTTTCAAATTTATTTTTATTAACTTATAAACTATTTGTACCTTTTAGCCTATAAAATTGCTTAATTAGTGCAACTGCAGTTCAAATAGATACAATTTTACCTACTTTAGGCACTTTGGGGTGCTATTTTCCTTTGTGAAAATTTCAAATTACACTGAATGGGGTCATAAATGCCAAAGGAAAATTAAACATGCATTGATCTACTTTGCGTTTTAAACTGGCTTTAAAAGCACTGAACAGGAAGAAAGCCCTTTATGTTGACATTGCTAAGTACAGTATCAAACAATCCATTTCTAGGGGGCAGGATATACAGTCCATTTACAACGGAGTAATAAGAACAAACAAGGAGAAGTTGTATAACCTATACTGATTTAATTCACTTGAATCTTGAGTAAAATTACCCCAAGAGAACTAGGGAGGAGAACACCCTGAAGAGAGGTAGGGTTGGGAGCCCTAGAGGGGCTTGGAGTTTCATTATGAGCAGGGAGGCTCTGTGTTGTTTATGTTGTAGCCGGGTGGCTCAGGTTTCGGTTATAGTTACACCGGAGGACCGGGTGAGACTGTAGGGGTGCGAGGAGGCCTCACGGGAGCTCCCCAATAACCTGGGGGTCCCGGGTGCCCAGTAGTGGCACAGGAGCGGTGCCAGTGGGGCACTACTGTTTGCGCCGGAGAGGCGCGGTGTTGCGCCGGAGAAGTGGTGTGTGTGGGGTTTCAGACCCTAGCCCGTAAGGGCGGTATTTTGCCCAGTGGGGCAAATGACCCAGAGAAGGGTCAAGGGGCCAGGCACGGTGGCGGCCACCTGGGCCCCAAGCGCAAGGAGCGCGGTATAGGCCCCAGACAGGGCGAGGCCCCAGAGTGGGCAGCAAGAGTGCGTGAAGAGCATGGCGTAGGCCCCAGAAGGGGGCAACGGCCGCGGAGAGCGCTTCATAGGCCCCAGCAAGGGCGAGGCCCCAGAGGGGGGCAGCGAGCGCACATAAAGAGCGCGGCGTAGGCCCAGAAGTGGGCAACGGCCGCGAAGAGTGTCATAGGCCTCAGTGGGGGGCAGTGGGCTGAAGAGTAGCCCAAGAGCGTGCCAGGCCCAGGGGCGCCAGTAACGGGGCAGCGGCTACGTGCCAGGCCCAGGGGCGCCGGTAATGGGGCGGTGGCTACGGGCCAGGCCCGGGGGCACCAGGTTGGTGACAAGCCCGGGTGCCAGAGAGGGGCACCAGGGCGGGACGAGCCAAAGGGGTGCCAGAGAGAGTGCCAGAGGGCAGGAGGCCAAACAACACCCAGGGAACAGCTGCAAGGCTTGGGGTGTGCTAAAGGGGAGGTAGGAGGCACGCATAGCCCTTAAGGCAGGGGTGCACAGCGGTACCCCATATGGAGTAGGGGCAGGAACACACGTACCGTTCACCTGGGGGCAAAGGCAGCCTCCCATATAAACTTATTTGTCATCAAAGACGTGGCGGGCGAGAATCCAAGGGTGCTGAGTCCACCTTGAGTGACGGTAGGGGGCGCTAGGGAGTTCACGGCCGATCCTAGGCCCCACTCCCTCACAAGGTCATAAGACATTAGTGTCTGAATAGGTAAGACTTGATCTACTTCTTGTCCTAGTAGAAGAAGACAGACAAATATCATGAGTAAAATCAACTGAAACCCCTCTTCTGCTGTTCACACTGTGAAACATCAGTGATCTGGATGTATTGCCAGCAAGAGCAAGATGTTTATTAAACTTCTTCATTTCTAATGCTTTTTAAAAGTAAGTTTAATTATGCCCATTATATGAATTAGAAAGTAAAACCTATAGACAGGGGCAGATCCAGGTGTGAGAGGTGCACTAGTATAGTTGCACCCCACTTGGATTCCTGCTGCACCCAAATTTTAAAACCAACTTTCTGGGCATAAAAGATATCCTATCTAGCCAAAGAGCCTTGTCTGCCTATAGGCATGGCAGCAGCATTTTTATTCAGGCATCAGTGACAGAGTCAGTTGACTTCAGGGCCCAATTTCTTCTAAATTCTTCTTTCCACTGGTGTTAACAACCCCTTCTCTTTTTTTAATAGTCTTGATGTTCCACTAATTAAGCAGTTCTTTGTTCTGCAGTTCTCCTCTCTGTTAGTGGTTCCAGGTAATGTAGCTCCCATTTCATAGTCCTGCAAACTGCTCTTAACACTAGCTAAAAACATGAACATGGGTGTGAAAATAACTTTCAGCTAAGCATTGGATGCACTCTCAAGATGCTCAAGAAAGACTGATTTTGTTTTATGACTCTGAAAGAGATGTATTTTTAATTTTAATGGGTGTGTCTAACACAGACATTTATTGCGGTTGACTAATTAGGTCTGCAGTAAAATGTTACCATCTATACATGTGCTGCAGTTAGGATGGAATAAACGAATTAACTTGTTTTGCCAGATACTCCTCCACAGGATAGTATTTGTATTTATTTGAATGTGCATTAATTAGCTGAATCTCCTTCGAATCGAATCACCACCCAAAGCTTTGCACAGTCCTACTACACATGAATTTAATACAACTCATTTTAATTTAGTTTACATATGCACCCAGGACCACAAGTTTATATTTGTTTTTGTGTTCGCCTTAAACTGAAAAATAGGAATTCATCTACTTCAGTCCCCTGTTCAAGGTAGGATTATCCCTCCCTGTACCGTTCCAGACAAACATCTTGCTCTCCTTTACACTCTTTCTGATTTGACCATGTCTCCGTTGAAGTGCAGCTTCCAACAGTGGATGCAGTATTCCTTGTGAGCCCTCATCAGTGATGCAATGGAAGAATCGCCTCCTGTGACTTACATAAGACTCTTCTGTTAATATATACTAGCATACTATTAACTTTTTTACAATGATATTACACTGCTGACTCATGTTCAGCTTGCAATCCACTATAGTTCCCAGTTCTTTTCTACAGTGCATTTCAATTTTCTATTTGTGCATTTGACTGTTCTGTCCTCAGGGCAGAACATTACACCCATCTTTATTGACATAGAGACTGTCTTTACCAATGTTTATTACAGTGGTACATGAGGAACAATCTGTGGTGCTGGGTGCTGAAAAAATACTACAACATAAAGCAGACATTCCTTGCTTTGGAAAGTTTGCAAACTAAGTAGTTTAAAGGGGAGTGATAGGAAAAAGGATATAACGCACAAGGTATGTTTGCTGCCATTGTGTTGCAAACCTCAGATTAGCTGCATGACTTCTTTTTTAATTCTTTGGCAGGAGGGTAGGCACAAGCTACATAGAATAGTATTTAAATGGTTCCTAGAAGTCCCTAAGCAGGGCTAGAGAGAGAACCTCTTCGGTAAGCAGTATATAGGCACAGAGGTAAACATAGTACCTCCCCCACAATTTACATGTTCAAAAAATATTATTGGTGACTTCTATGAAAAAAAATTACACCAATGGCTCACAGTATGAATCACATTAGTGTATTTCTTCAAACCCGTATTCTCAGCTGTATAGGACTTCTGCTCAGGGCAGCAGAATGGGGAAAAGTCAAAAGCATTAAAGAACCAATTGCAACTCTCTGCTAATATGGAAAGGTATCCTAGGTGATCATAGGTTAGAACAGCAAAAAGGCTGCTTTAGCACCATCAGCTGCCAGGAGTCCCTAGGACACTTCACTTCACGTCACTTCAGATGTGCCCTCTCTTTGCCTTCAACACATTTCACGGTAGACTGGCAACAACAAAAGGCGTAGTATGCCTTTTCAGTACCCTTTGATACCTCTTCTGTGTGTCAGTAGTTCTCAGATAGCTGGATCCATTTCATCTCCAGTGTTCTTGCTTAAGTAGCACAAAATCATGGACCACAGATCAAAACTGTGGAGCAATACTGCGCTGTTCTCATAGCCTTGAATATAAAGCAGTTAAAGACATCACTATGAAATTCTTGCTGAAAATTTTGATACAGTCTCTCACATCATTCTTGCAAACAAGCTAAGGAAGTATGGGTTGGATAAAAGGATTGTAAGGTGGATAGAAACTGGCAAGATTATTGGGATAAAAGGTTGGTAATCAGTGGCTTGATATCTAGTTGGCTGCCAGTCAAGTGGAGTGCCCCAGGGGTCAGTCTTTGGGCTGTTTTTGTTCAATATATTTATCAGTGACCTGGAAGATGGGATAGTCTGCACCCTCAGCAAGTTTGCAAATGATACCAAGCTGGGGAGAGTAGTAGTTATGCTGGAAGATAGGACTACAATTCAGAGAGACCTAGACAAATTGTAGGATTGGACCAAAAGAAATATCATGAGGTTCAGTAAGAAGAAGTGCAAAGTCCTGCACTTGGGACAGAACAATCCCATGCACTGGTATAAGCTGGGGCTAAGTAGAAGCTGTGCAGAAAAGGATGTGGGGGTTACAGTGGACAATAAGCTGAAGATGTGCCAACAGTGCGCCCTTGTGAAGAAGGCTAACAGCAGCCTAGGCTGCATTAGTAGGAGAGTTGCCAGCAGATTGAGGAAAATGATTCTTCCTTCTTATTTAGCACTGGTAAGGCCACATCTGGAATACGGGGTCAAGTTTTGCACCTCACCCAGCCTCCACTACAGAAAGGATGTGGACAAATTGAAGATAATTCAGTGGAGGGCAATGAAAATGATTAGGGTGCTGGAGCACATGACTTCTGAGGAGAGCATGAGGGAACTGGGCTTATTTATTCTGCAGAAGACCAGACTGAGAAAGGATTTAATAGCAGCCTTCAGCTACCTGAAGGGTGGTTCCAAAGAGGATGGAGCTAGACTGTTCTCAGTGGTGACAGATGACAGGACTGGGAGCAATGATCTCAAGTTGCAGCAAGGGAATTTAAAGTTAGATAATAGGAAAACAGTCTCACAAGGAGGGCAGTAATGCACTGGAATAGGTTACCCAGAGAGGTTGTGGAATCTCCATCCTTGGAGGTTTTTAAGACCCAGGTAGACAAAGCCTTGGCTAGAATGATCTATCTGGGGATAGTCCTGCTTTGAACAGGGCGTTGGACTAAATGACCTCCTGAGGTTCCTTCCATCCTTGGTTTTCTGTAATTCTATGATGAATTGTGGTTGTTTCATATTATCACAGAATGATCCTTTATCTCTACAGAGTGATAGGAGGCTGTGGTTACTCTTCTAATAAACAAGCAAATGCAGGGTATTAATCAGCTATGCATATAATACAGCCCTCATGCATTGATCATGTCCAAAGAGCATGTTTAAGACTGAAGATGCTTTTTTTCCCGCAGATTTCCATTTTTTTTCCATTTCCATTTCATTCATGTGGCAGCTGGCATAATTTCTATGAAGGCTGAGTTTACAAAGGAGTTAATTCCTTCCAGAATAAGCCAAACCATTTGTTTTATTAAATGGTATGTTAAACTGAAGCTTGCCTATAGTTTTCTCTGATTGAGTGCACAGTAGTGCATGCTATGAACACATTTTGAGGTTTTAGAAAATTTGTCTTAAGTAAAATCTTGACTTCACTGAAACTATTAGTAAGTCCCTTCTAAATATAAAGTAATATACTGTATTTCTTTCTGCCCCTAAAAAAATGAGCAATGTGGTGTCTGTTAGAAGTGGCTGAATGTTTGATAAGATTAGTTCATATATGCATCTAAATACTTCAATAAGAACTCAAACTTTGTTCAGTTCTCCAGACTTTAAATTTGGGTAGCAAATTTCAACAGAATGAGATTTCCAGTGCTTCCAGCTACTAAGTGCAACAAGAATAATCTTTTAGCTTTCTCTATGAATGAAAAGGGGGAGGAAAAACCAGAGCATTCAAGTGATCCTCAAATATCATACAGGTTTCAGTGTCAGGAGGATATCAGAAAATACCATTGTATCCACTTAAGCTAAATTTCTATCACTGCTTTACTCCGCAAACCTAGTTTAATATTTTTGAAGGCAATTCTTGCATTTTTTAGCTACCAAATAGCAACATAGATTTACTATTTGTGAGGTTCATTCATGAGAAGGAAAGATCATATGAATGGTGGTTAAATATTAAGGAAATTGCTTTAGAGTCTAAATTTTTGGCTAAAATTGTTCTCCACTATTTGTTGTTGTTCTGGTTCTTCCATCAGAAAGTAGTAGTCCTAATGTGTCAGTTAGGTGGGCCAGTCACTCAACATGAACACTGAATAGTGAATAGTTGGCATGAACACTTCATACACACTATAGACCTAAATGACTCCATAAATAATGAATGCAATTTTGTAAAATAGAAAGTGCTTATTTTTTGAAGTTAAAAACCTTAACATACTTTACTAATATTATTTATAATTAATAATTCAGTCAGTTCTGCTGCATACTGCTACCGGCCATTTAAAGCTTCACTGCAAATGTAAATGTGAGTGGTTTTTTTTCCCCTCAAAAGTAATAGCTCCAGAAACTGGAGCTTATGGAGAATTTTCATTAGATGCTAACAGTGTAGGCCCATGTCCTCCAAAATATATAGTACTATAATTCTATACTATTATATATTTATTATATATTATTATATATACTACTACATATACTATGAATCCCTTCAAGAGAGGACATAATAGTCTGTATTAACACATTCGATTTGCTCATTCTCAAATCCTTTAATGCACATTCATATAATTCTTATTAACCTCAGTAACATCACACAGCATGTTCCTACTCCATGCTCATCTTGAGTATATTATTCATTACAAAATTATCTGCTATTGTAGCAATATAATCAGATTACAGACAATGATGCCCCAGGGAATACTGCAGTGTTAAAACTACCCATTGCTTCCACAAATATTTTGATGGAGTTTATATCTTGATTGCTTTCTGAGCAGTTATCATCAGAGGAACTTGGCTTTAGTTACTCTTATTATTCCTGAAATCAAAGTGGGGAGCCTACATATTCTCTGGGGAAACATTCAGCGGGCTTTATTATCCCACAATAGATGTCAGCACAGGCAAGCTAATCCATCTTCTAGGACACCAGCATCTGTGACTAAAGAGTATCTTCTCATGTATAATAATTATACCAAGCTTTTGTCAGTAGATCTCAAAGTACACTATGGTTGATGTCATTATTGTTATGCCTATTTTACAGAAGAGAAAGTCTCTTACCTGTGTGCACCCAAGAGGTCACTGAGAGTTAGAGCTAGAACCAGCATCTTCTGAGCCCCAGTCTAGTGTGCTGTCCAGTATGCCATACTGCTTCCCCCAAAGGCCATCCTAAATCTGTTTTGTTTTTTTTCTCCAGAAAGATACCAACTTTAGTTATCCTCCTTTTAGTTAGTAGCTTAGCATATTGATTGTATCACTGAGGCAGCTGGAAGGAGAAATGGGTTTGTAAAACTTTGTTGCAAAATAGAGTTAAAATGACACATGAAATGTACTCTACTTACTATATTGACATAGTATGCATATTTCCTGGTGACTACCAATCCATTATGCAGGAACATCATCTTTCAAAGGACTCCTTATTAAGGTGGTACTTTTATACAAATGATAATTCAAGACCAGTACAGTTAGCCTTTCCTGCACTTCATCAGTACAGAGGCAGAAAAGGATCTTGGAGTCATTATTGATGCCAAGATGAACATGGGCTGGCAGTGTGGGGATGCAGTTAGGAAGGCCAACCGCACCTTGTCATGCATCCACAGATGCATCTCAAGCAGGTCCAAGGAGGTGATCCTCCCCTTCTATGCGGCACTGGTCAGGCCACAGCTGCAGTACTGTGTTCAGTTCTGGGTGCCACACTTCAAGAGGTATATGGACAACATGGAGAGGGTCCAGAGGAGGGCCGCTCGCATGATCAGGGGGCAGCAGGGCCGGCCCTATGAGGAGAGGCTACGGGACCTGAACCTGTTCAGCCTCCACAAGAGAAGGCTGAGGGGGGATCTAGTGGCCGGTTACAAGCTAGTCAGAAGGGACCAGCAGGCATTGGGGGAGTCCCTTTTACCCCGAGCACTGCCAGGAGTGACTAGAAATAACGGTCACAAGCTGGGAGAGGGTAGATTTAAGCTAGACATCAGGAGGCGCTACTTCACTGTCAGGGCGGCTAGGATCTGGAACCAACATCCAAGAGAAGTGGTGCAGGCTCCTACCCTGCGGGTCTTTAAGTGGAGGCTAGATGAACATCTTGCTGGGGTCGTTTGACCCCAGTACTCTTTTCTGCTATCGCAGGGGGTCGGACTTGATGATCTGCTCAGGTCCTTTCCGACCCTAGAAACTATGAAACTGTGATTTCAATATGATTTTTAGAAGTGTTGCACCTGAAGTCCTTAGTCTGAAGATGGCTTAACTGGCAATTATTATGGTTATACGAATGTGACTAAATGAATAACACTGTAACTGCTTGGAAAGAATGTGGTAATCTTTAATAACTGCAAAAAGTGCTTTCTAAATCCTGTAAAAAATTATCCAAATCAGTAGCTGTTGTTATTGCTATAATCGCAAGATAGCTTCACAGTTCTATTAGCTGCATGTATTTAAGAGTCACTTTGCAGAGTCATAAGGCAGAATGTGGCACTAAGGTTATATTATTGATGCTTGTAGGGATTTTTTCCTTATATTAGCATGATATGAACAGATAGGAGACAGAGGGACAGATCCTCTGGTTCAGTTAAGCTGTGCTCAGCATGAGATGGGGAAAGAGTGGTAGATGTGCCTTAACCAGTTTTGGAGCTCCTAGATGCTTGGTCCAGTATGCCTCTACTCAGACTTGGTATGAAGAACCCTGATAGTAGGTTAGGCATAAATCTGAAACAGACTATCCCTGCAGGGGTTGGTACAGGATAGAAAGTATTCTGGTTTCTCAAGTGGTGGTAGAAAAGTGACAGAGGCACTATAGCAGTTCTGAGCCATCCAGACTTTGCTAGTGCAGAGGAAGTAGTTAAGGTTTTAGGACAGTTTTGAACATCAGTAACAGCATAAAGTAGCTAGAGCAAAGTCAAAGATCTTGTTTGTGGTTGTGGACAGTTATGCCAAAACAGGTGGTGCCAGATGGGTGAATGTCACTTGAGGCTGTACAGCGTTGCTCTCAGAACATGCTGCTCACAGGGTCTGCCCCTTGACTCTCCTGCTATTTCTTGATCTTTTGTAATAATAGGGAGGGATCTACAGTGTTAACAATGACCCTCACGAATACGCACCTATTGTGGATGCTTTCAGGGCTCCTCTTCCCCTTCACCCCATCCACATACCACCCAGGTGTTGGGTTGTGATGACAGCCCCAAGTCCCAGATATACGGGGCCAAGGTCTTGAATTAATTTATGGGCTTTCAAACCATTGCAGTCACAAATCAACAGATTTACTCATTTCATAGACTTCAAACTCAGTACAGTATTCAGTGAATTAATGGACATTCCAAATCAAATTCCTACCGCCAGTCACTTCAGGGGGCTTTCAAATTAATGTAGTCCTTAATTATTTCCGTATCATCAAATCAAATCTCAGCCCTCAACTCATGGACTTTCAAATCAAAATTCCAGTTGCCAATTAATTCATATGCATCTGAATCAAAACCCAGCTGCCAGTCAATTCCTAGGCTTTCAAATCAATATAGTCCTTAATTCATAATTATCAAAATCAGTATTGGCTACTTCAAGCAATCAAAAGGAAAAATAATGTCGTCACAGTGCCCAGGTGTCCAAGACTTCCTGACTCATGTGCCCCTTTTCTGGGTCTGTCTAATATATATTATTATATATATATGTGGAGTCTTGCTTCTTAGTGTCTAGAGTCACCAGGTGGCTGAAAACCCCTCCAGGTTTTCAGTCAGTGGATCCGGCTGCACCTCTTGCCTGCTTTGGATTCTGCTGGGTCTTTGAAGCTGTGGAGCTCCTGAAGTTGCCTCTGCTTGGCCCTGCTTCCTCCTCATCTGTCAGCTCCAGGAGCAGACTTATTGCATCATCCCCTGTGTGCATCGACGTGCAGGGATCACCTGCTCCTAAAACGGGGCCATGGCTGTGAGCGTTGCTCCATTGTCAGAAGCTGCACACCTGCAGGTGAGTGACATCCATCTCCTGCCGTTTCTGGGCTTACTGCCACCCTTCATCAGAGGCTTACTGTGCCTCCCAGGGTCCTCCCATGCCAGGATCAATATATCTACCATGCCCTAGAGTCACAGTGGTATTTCAATGGGACATTGTTTCATAAAACTCACATTAAGAACTTCTTTAACATTGCTTTTAGTTCTGTTGTTGATAAGTCAGTGATATTGAATTTTTTTTTTTCAATGTTTACTTCTTAACACAACTCACTGAGTTTGGAATGGGAAAATTGAACTTGTTAACTTTCCCTACCAGTATTTTCACTCATATAGGCTAGCAGAATACAACTGAGAATGTTTCAATTAAAAGCAATTAACATTTTTTGTTCATAGCAGGCAGATCTCAGAGCAGCTAATGGCATTCCTTTGACAACAGAACAAATTGTCTTTTTGTTTTATCTTGTGCTGTGCAATATTCTAGGAAGAGACTTGAATATTTATGAGAATAAACAAGTTGTTATTGTCAAAACATTGTACCTACTCTCATACCAACCCCAATGCATGAGTTAGAATCTTTGGAAAGACGGAGAGTGAAAGTGCCCAAGGGCCCAAGGAGATCCTGGCTCTGAGAGAACACGTGCATCCTCTCAAGGCTGGGGTGACTGAACTGGAGAGGAGAGCCTCATACGTGAGGTGTTCAGGGACACTGCAGAGAAGTCTTGCCTCCATGTAGCAGCCGCTGTGCTGCTGAAGAGGAGGAGAGTCTTAGGAGTGGAGGACATTAAGTTGGAAAGGACAAAAAGAATGCTTAGATGGGACCCAACTTCCAGCTGATGCCCTAGTGTCCTGTTGCACCAAAGATACTCATCCAAGGGAGGGGACCCTAACAGAATAGAAGAAAGCAGGTGGTTGTAGTGGGGGATTCAATCATTGGATACATAGATAACTGGGTTTATAACATCTGGGAGGACTGCATGGTGACTTGCCTGCTGGATGCAAAGATAGCAGACCTTGTGAGATGTGTAGATAGGCTTCTAGAAGATGCTGAGTGGGAGCTAGTGGTCATGATCCAAGTGGGTACCAAAGACACAGACGTAGGACAGAGGTCCTGGCAGGTAAATTTGCAGCTGCTAGGCAAGAGATCCAAGTCCAGTACCTTGGTAGCATTCACTGAACTGCTTCCAGTTTCACATGAAGGGCCAGAGAGGCAGGCAGAGCTCCACAGTCTTAATGCTTGGATGATATGATTGTACAAGGAGGATGGGTTTAGGTTTATCAGGAACTGGGGAACTATTGGGGTTGGAACACAAAAGTACAGAAAAGATTGGCTCCATATGAACCAGAATGGAACCAGGCTGTTGACATGAAACAGGTTGTAGAGTAATTTTTATACTAAAAAGCGGGGGAAAGCCAGCAGTTGTGGAAGAGGACACAGGTTAGGTTGATGCAAAACTAAAAGGGGCATCATTCAGATTCTATACTGTCCTAAGGAGGATAGTAAGGGGGAAAGAAGTATAACAGTAGATAATAGGTTAAGTCGGAACATCTAGAATCCTAATCAAATAGCATGAGCAGAAATAGACGGATGAACAAGGGCACAATTATACATGATTTTATAAAGATAATAGGAGCCTAAAAAAAGATGGGTGAGCAGAAATTAAATGGTGACTATGAAATAACAGGCATCTCAGAGAACTGGCAAAAGGATTATAATCAGATAATGAGATACTGTTATGCCAGGTTACAATTTATATAGGAATGATGTGCAGGTAAAGGAGTGGCACTGTATGTTAAGGGTAGCATAGACAGTAACAGCATAAAAATCTTATCTGAAAGAAAAGCTACCATAGAAGCCCTGTCGATAGAAATTCCATATTTGAATAAGGTGAAAGAAACTATAAGATGCTTAGGAAGATTATAGAAGCTGCTAAAATGTGACAAGCAATAACAATGGGAGAGTTCAACTACCTTCACATAGAATGGGTGAACACTGCAAACAGTATGAGATGTGGAGATAAAATTCTGGATGTCATAAAAGACTTCTTTCTGGAATAACTCCTCTTGGAACCCACAGAAGGAGAAGCAATTCTAGACCTATCCTAAGTAACACACAGGACCCGGTTCAAGATGTATCTGTTGGCAAGTCACCCTGTAATAGTGACCATAACATAATCGCATTCAGCATTCTAGTGGGGGGAAGTAAGCCAAAAGAATCCACCACACTGATATACAAATTTAGGAAGGGAAATTACAGAAAAATGAGTAAGTTAGAAAGAAATTTAAAGGATCAGTCAAAAACATAAGAAGCCTGCAGGCAGCTTGAAAGCTGTTTTTCTAAATCTCTAAAATGGGATTTTTAAAGACATTAAAGAGAAATCATACCCTATCAATCTGGTGGAGTTGCTTGGGGGTGTTAACAAGCATGTGAACAAGGGGGCTGCAGTTGACATAATTTATTTGGACTTTCAAAAAGCTTTTGATGCAGTCCCTCACCAAGGGCTTAAAAAGAAAAGCTGAGTTGCTATAGGATTGAAAGGAAAGTTTTTTCAGAGATTGAGAGCTGGTTAAAACATGAAGCAAAGAGTAGGGCTAAAAAGTCACTTTTCAGGATGGATGGAAGTCATATATGCTAGGCCCAATTCTGTTCAACATTTTCATCAATGCTTCAGAAATAAGTGTACACAGTAAAATCTCCACGTTTGCAAATGATACCAAATTATTCCAGGTAGTCAAATCCTAAGCTGTTGGAGAGGAGCTACAGAAAGACCTCACCAAGTTAAGTGAGTAGGCAAAAATATGGCAGATGAACTTCAATGTCAACAACAGCAAAGTAATGTACATGGGGAGGATGGGGATGTGGTGGGGAGGGAAAACCCCTCAACTATTTGTACGCATTGCTAGGTTCTGAACTAGCTGTTACAACTGAGGAATGCTTGGAGTCACTGTAGATTGTTCTCCACAAACACTGGTTCAATATGCAGCAGTGACCAAAAAAAACCCCAACAATATGTTGGGCATCATTAAGAAGGGAATCAAAAAAACAGAGAATAACATCATGCCATAGGACAAATCCATGGTGCACCCACATCCTTAATATTGTGTACAGTTCTGGTCTTCGCATCTCAAAGAGACGGTAGTAGAATTAGAAAAGGTACAGAGAAGAGTAACCAAAATGGTTAGAGGTATGGAGCAATTGCCCTGCCAGGAGAGACAAAGTCTAGAACTTCTTAGTTTGGGAAGGAGAAGGCTGAGAGGAGATCTTATAAAGGTCTATAAAACCATGGAGGGTGTGGAAAAAGTGAACAGGCAGCTGTTGTTCACCCAGTCCTAGAATACTAGAATATGGAGGTAACCACTTAAATTAGGAAACAGGTTTAAAACTAAAAAAAGAAAGAACTTTGTATGCAATGCATAGTTAAATTGTGGAATTCATTGCTACAGGAACTGGTAGAGGCAGATGGTATAGCCAGGTTCAAGAAAGGAACTAGACATATTTATAGATAACAGATTTATTAATAGCTGTTGAACATAAAAGTTAGTGCTGTTACCTCTAGCATCTCTAAACCAAAAATGGTGGATGCCAGGGAAGGTAATGGGGATAGATCACTCTTGATATATCCAGTTTGGCATTCTTCTTCTAAAGCATCCACACCTGCCACTGTCAGAGAAGAGTGGTGCAAAAATAAATAAATAAATAAAAAAAAACAAAAAAACAAAAAACCCCCCCACAGTCAGGTAGGCTCTGGAGCGGTGAGAGACGCGCGGGTGAAGCCCGCTGCACCCCCACTCCCCCGAAGCCCCCCAGACACCCCCTCAGCAGCTGCTGAGCCCCCTGCCGACCCCCAGCACAGCCGGAGGTAAGCGGGCTCGTGGTGGGAAGAGGTTAACTCCTCGCTTGCTGGGAGGAGGCCGCTGCCTGGTGCCCGGCCGGGTCAAGCCCCCGCCCAGGCCCCGACTTGGCCCAGCCCCCCAGGCAGCCCCGCAACCGGAGCCGCGGGAACAGGCTGCGTAAACAGGCACTCGAGTTAGCGCGGAGTTCACGCAGGGGAGGGCGTGGGAGGGCACGAGACCCTGCCTGCGACCCCCGCAGAGTAGTCAGACCCAGCCATAGCCAGCCTACCAGAGGCATGACACGGATGGGCACGCGCCGCACCCCGAGGGTACCCTCGGGCTCTGCGGCCCCCCCCATTGGGCGCCTCAGAGACGGCCACCCAGACGGAGCCCATGGTTCCGGGCTCCACGCAGACGGAGCCCCTGGCTCTTGGCTGCGGGGGCTGCCTGTCCCTTTTTCAGGCTCTGGGGCCCAGGAGCATGGCCACCTCCCCTTGTGGGATCTGCTCCCTACTGGGGTCTCTGGCGCGCCAGCTGGAGGAGCTCCAGGCCACAGTCCAGAGACTGCGTGCCATCAGGGACTGCGAGCAGGAGATAGACTACTACTGCCAGGCCCTTCTCCCCCGGGAGCCGCAGGGGAGAGCTCCATCTCCCTCCGCAACTAAGGAGGACTCTGAGACCTCCTGCTCTGCCCAGTCAGGGGCATGGACCAAGGTGGTCAAGGGCCCCAAGGCCCGCCACACCAAGGCACCTGCCCCGCCGGAGCTTAGCAACAGGTTCGCACCTCTTGCAGCCCCAGCAGAGCCCACGCAGTTGCCAGCTCCCGCAGGCAACCCAGGCTCAACCACAGCTACTGCCCCCGCTCTCCCCAAGACAAAGCGAAAGGTGTTTGTTGTGGGAGACTCCATCCTGCGGGGCACTGAGGGGGCAATCTGCTGCCCCGACCCCTTAGCCCGGGAAGTCTGCTGCTTCCCAGGGGCCCACATCCGAGACATTGCGGAGAGGATCCCGCAGCTCCTCCGGCCTACAGACCACTACCCCATGCTCCTGATTCATGTGGGCACCAATGACACGGCTCGGAGCACCCCCAGCCAGGTCATGAGGTGCTACAGGGAGTTGGGAGCGGGGCTTAGGGGTCTGGGAGCTCAGGTGGTGTTTTCATCGATCCTCCCAGTCTCGGGCTATGGGCTGAGGAGGGAGAGGAGGATCCATGCGGTGAACCAAAGACTGCGGCGCTGGTGTTATCGGGAAGGCTTTGGCTTCCATTACCACAGCCCGCTCTTTGGAGAGAGAGGCAGCGAGCTGCTGGGAAGAGATGGCCTCCACCTCTCTCCCCTGGGGAGGAGGCTCTTCTCAGCCAGGCTGGCTGACCTGCTCCACCGGGCTTTAAACTAAGCCCGCTGGGGGATGGGGGGATTACTGCCCCTGCTGGCCCACTGAACGGCCCTTGCAAAGCCAGCGGACGAAGGCACTTAAAGGGGCACTTAAGGGACCCCACCCCTGCCCCAGCCCTGGCACAATCTGTGGGGAAGGCAAGAGCCCCCAAGGGCACACTTGCCTGCCTGTACACTAATGCCAGGAGCCTAGGCAACAAGCAGGACGAGCTTGTCCTCCTGCTCAGTGCAAAGAAATATGATGTCATGGGGATAACGGAGACCTGGTGGGACTCCACCCATGACTGGACCATGGGGATAGAGGGCTATACCCTGTACAGGAGGGATCGTGTTGGCAAAAGGGGCGGGGGTGTAGCTCTCTGTGTGAAGGAAAGCTACATGTCCCTGCAAGCTGATGTTGGCGACCGGCATGGACAGCTAGAGACCCTCTGGGTAAAAATTCTGGGGAATTCGGCACAGGGGACACAACGGTGGGAGTCTACTACAGACCTCCCACTCAAAGTCCCGAGCTTGACCAGGACTTCGCCCAGGAACTGACTGAGGCCACTTGCTCCAGGACCTTGGTTGTCATGGGTGACTTCAATTACCCGGACATCTCGTGGGAAGATCACTCAGCTAAATCTGAGCGGGCGCAAAGCTTTCTCTCGTGCATGGATGACCTCTACCTGACTCAAGAAGTCTATGGGCCAATGAGAGGCAAAGCGCTGCTTGACCTGGTACTGGCTACGGGGGACAACCTAATCAGTGACCTAGTGATCGATGGGAAGTTGGATGACAGCGACCATGAGCTGATCACCTTCACCATCCGCCGTAAAGCTGGCAAGTCAGTCAGCAACACAGAAGTCCTTGACTTCAGAAAAGCCGACTTTGACAAGCTCAAGAGGCTAGTCAGTCAGGCCCTCAGGGACCATGACCCCAGGGAGTTGGGAGTTCAAGAAGAGTGGTTGCTTCTCAAGGAAGCGATCTTCAGTGCACAAGCTAAATCTATTCCAACACGGAGGAAAGGCAGCAAGAAGGCACAGCAGCCCCCCTGGCTCTCCAGAGACCTAGTGGACCTATTGTGGCTAAAAAGGAAAGCCTACAAAGGATGGAGGATGGGATTCACCTCCAAGGAAGATTACTCCGCGCTGGTCCGGTCCTGCAGGGACCAAACCAGGAAAGCCAAGGCTGCAACTGAACTCCAACTAGCTTCAGGCATCAAGGACAACAAAAAGTCCTTTTTCAGATATGTGGGGAGCCAGAGGAAAAGCAAGGGCAATGTTGGACCCCTGCTAAACCAGATGGAGCAACTGACAACTGACGCCCAGGAAAAAGCCAACCTATTAAATAGGTACTTTGCGTCAGTCTTTCATCAGTCACACGGGATGCCCATGCCTGCTATGGGACAGGGAAATCTGGGTGAGGGGGATCCCCTACCCTCCATCAATGCTGACCTCGTGAAGGTACACCTTGAGAAGCTGGATACCTTCAAGTCAGCTGGCCCTGACAACCTGCACCCCAGGGTACTCAAGGAGCTGGCGAGCGTCATAGCCCAGCCCCTGGCACAGATCTTTGAAAACTCCTGGTGCTCTGGTGTAGTGCCCGAAGGCTGGAAGAAGGCCAATGTGGTGCCGATCTTCAAGAAAGGGAGGAGAGTGGATCCGGCTAACTACAGGCCCATTAGCCTGACTTCTATCCTGGGGAAGATCTTAGAAAAGTTTATTAAGGAGGCCATCCTTGATGGACTGGCCCAGGCTAACATCCTAAGGGATAGCCAGCATGGGTTTGTTGCGGGTAGGTCTTGTTTGACCAATCTCATTTCCTTCTATGACCAGGTGACCTATCACCTGGACAAGGGAGAAGAGATTGATGTCATATATCTTGACTTCAAAACAGCTTTTGATCTGGTATCCCATGATCACCTCTTGGCCAAACTGGCCAGTTGTGGCTTTGGCTCCACCACGATCCGCTGGCTGGGAAATTGGCTTCGTGGTCGGACCCAGAGGGTTGTGATTGATGGCAGTCACTCATCATGGTGCCCTGTGACCAGTGGGGTCCCTCAAGGCTCTGTCCTGGGACCCATACTGTTCAACATCTTCATTAATGATGTGGACATTGGAGTCAGGAGTGGACTGGCCAAGTTCGCCGATGACACCAAACTTTGGGGCAAAGCATCCATGCCAGAAGATAGGCGGGTTATCCAGGCTGACCTGAACAAGCTCAGCAAATGGGCAGATGAGAACCTCATGGTGTTTAACACCGAAAAATGCAAGGTTCTCCACCTTGGGAGGAAAAACCTGCAGCACCCTTATAGGCTCGGCAGTGCTACGTTGGATAGACCTACAGAAGAAAGAGACTTGGGGGTCATCATTGACCACAAGATGAACATGAGCCTCCAATGCGATGCTGCGGCTAGTAAAGCGACCAAAATGCTGGCGTGCATCCATAGATGCTTCTCGAGCAAATCCCGGGACGTCATTCTCCCCTTGTACTCGGCCTTAGTGAGGCCGCAGCTGGAGTACTGCGTCCAGTTTTGGGCTCCACAATTCAAAAAGGATGTGGAGAAGCTTGAGAGAGTCCAGAGAAGAGCCACGCTCATGATCAGAGGTCAGGAAAACAGATCTTACGATGACAGGTTGAGAGCCATGGGACTCTTTAGCCTGGAAAAGCGCAGGCTCAGGGGTGATCTGATGGCCACCTACAAGTTTATCAGGGATGACCACCAGGATCTGGGGGAACATCTGTTCACCAGAGCGCCCCATGGGATGACGAGGTCGAACGGTCACTAACTGCTGCAAGACCGTTTCAGGCTGGACATAAGGAAGAATTTCTTTACTGTCCGAGCCCCCAAGGTCTGGAACAGTCTGCTAGCGGAGGTGGTTCAAGCGCCTACATTGAACACCTTCAAGAGTAAATTGGATGCTTATCTTGCTGGGATCCTATGACCCCAGCTGACTTCCTGCCCTTTGGGCAGGGGGCTGGACTCGATGATCTCCCGAGGTCCCTTCCAGCCCTAATGTCTATGAAATCTATGAAAAAAAAAAAGAGCAGAGGGAGCAGTACAGCAGAACCTGAAGAGGAAGTTCCTGAAGAAGTGATGGGGGGCCCGTTACAGTCAGGGTAGGCTAGTACCAGGGTTTCCCTCTGGTGACAGAAGGGGCAGGTGTCAGCAACAGCTGACTACTTGGGGCAAATAAAGTGAAAACAGGGATGGGAATGTGGGTCAAATTTATTAATGCTCCAAAGCAGGTGCGAAGGGGTGTGGGGGGGGGAGGGGCAGGCATCAAGCTGGCACACTAGCTAGCACCCAATAGGCTCTCAAACTAATCCATAGAGCCAGTGGATACTGCCCAGTAAAAATGCAGAGGCATGAATGGATGAAATGGGAATGCAGTCCAAATGTCATCGGGGTCATCCCACCCAGATTCTCCTTCCTGCTTGGGTAGATGGCTAACTTAGCTAGGACCTAGAGGAGGTTGATCAAGAGGTCCTGGGTCTTGGCACCTTGGATGGGGAGTGCTTAACAGAACAGGTGTGGGAAGTAGTGTAGCCAGAACCCCAAAGAGAGATTCTTGAGGAGGAGGTGAAGAGGCTGCGACCTGGCATATCCAAGGTAGGTATGCACCATTGTCTCCCTCTGCTGACAGAAGGGTCAGGTGTCAGGGGTGTCCATCAAATGTGCCAGATGTGTGCCCATTGTCATGCCAGATCATAGGCAGTCAGGTCTGGGGGGTTACCTCAGGGTCCGGAGAAGCAGCCAAAGTCCAAGCAGAGCATGTCAAGTTTGAGTGAAGGATGACCTCAGGGTCAGGAGAAGGCCCTAGGTTTAAAGCCACAGCCTGATGCTCATGGACCCCCTCCCCCCGCCGAGGCAGCTAAGGGTGGAGTGGGAACTGCCCTTTCACAGGACCTGTTGGATTTGGTGGTGGGCAGTGTCTAGCAGTGTGGCCTTGACGTCCTGGAGTAAGTGGCAGGGCCCACAATGTGAGCATGTCCATACCCTGGGCCAGGCAAGGGATCTGCCCACCGTTGCCTGGCACAATCCAGGAGGTCCCTGCTACGGGTGATGTTGGTCAGGATCATCCTATGGCACACCCAGGGCACCACTGTTACCCGTATCAACCACTGAACGTTTTTCAGCAGGGGCTGTTAGGTGACCATTTTTGAAGACCTGTAGGTGGTAGGGTTGCCAACCCTACTGGATTGGCTGGGAGTCTACCAGAATTGGCATTGATGTCCCAGTGACTACTGAAAGAAATTTTCTGGGAGATGGATATTGTGAATGGGCTGTGACTGGATTGATGGATATTGTGAACGGGTTGAACAGTACTATTAATAACTAGAAGTGCAGATACATTGGCTCCATATCAGATTGGCACCGATATAAGGAAAATTGACAGTATCAGCAATTGGCTTTTGTTGGCTGATATGGCTGATAATATTGCCGATAAATGCCCCCTGGCTGCATGCAGCCACAACGTAGCATGTAGGTGGCCAGGAGCACAGCCTGGCAGCATGGAGAGCAGCTAGGTCTGGCAAGCAAGTCTGTTGTTAGGGAAGAGACATGGGGGTGCAGATTGAGGCCTCAGCAATGAGGGAAGGAGTGGGCCTGGAGCTGGGGCTGGGGCAGGAACTGCACAGCTGGGGTAGGGCATGGCTCATTCTTGGGGGCCGGGGGGGGCTCACAGCTCCCACCAATGCATGAATCTCGGGATGTCATGGGGGGCTTGTGCCCCTGGATCCACATAAGGAGTGAGGGTGGGCTGCTGCTGTAGGCTGGGGCCAGGGGTGGCACCGGGCTTTTCCCAGCAGGGGGGTTGGGCTGAGGCTGTACTTGGGGTGGGCAGCAGCAGCAGTGGAAGCAGGGTTATGGCAAATTTTGGGGTGCCTGCAGCTCCCCACCATAGCCACCTTCTGAGCACCACTGCCTTCACTGCTTGCCCTGAGCGCAGCCCAGGCCAACCCCCCAATGGAAGCAGCTCGGTGCTGCCCCGGTCCCAGCCCCCAGCAGCAGGCCACTCCTCATCCCGTGTGCAGATGCGGGGGCATATGCCCCCCCCATGCTCTCTACTGGTGCGCCCTTATTAATGTCACTGTCATGTTAAGGGGAAAAAAAATCCTGGAATAGCTTTAGTCAGTGTTGGCAACCCTAGTAGGTGGTGACCAGCTTCCAGGTCATGGCAGAACTCTGGCTGCCCTCCCAGGTCTCACAGGGGAAGGTTTTGCAGGTAGAAGAGCTGCTAGTCATACTGGAACCTTTAGAGGCAGCAAAGGAAGGCGTGTGCGATCAGGCACCATGCTGCTTAGCTTTATTGGCACTGTAAAAGAGCCTCTGCAGAGCCTCAAGGTAGAAGGTGTCTACCTGGCTGCAGGTGCAGACCTGGCCCTGCCCCCCTCATACAAGGTGAGGCTGTCAAGAACAAGATAGTAGGCTAGATGGACCATTGGTCTGACCCACTTCTTATGTCCATTCTTAAATGCCTGTAGGTTACCCTGTATTTAAGTAATACAAACAGTTCATGTAAAACCCTCAAACCTGCAGAATGAACATACCCTTTTTGTATGTGTCTCTGATTGTTTGTGTACCTAGTAGCTATTTTTAGGGGAAGATTGCTAGTGATTTCTAGTGTTTAGATGGACAGACTAGGTACAAGAGCTCTTGTGCTCAATTTTGTGCTGTAATATTAATCTACTTTGTACTATTGGGCCAGTCCTGTAGGATACGATTTTCAAAAGTGACTGCTAATTTTAAAAAACTTACTGTACAGCCAGCCTGAGAGAGATTTTAGTAATCCTAAACTTGGGAAATCAAATACGTGGATTTTACCCCTCCCCCTTCCCAGGTTGAGCCATTTTAGTTGGGCATTCTACTTTCACAGATTTAACTGGAGATGTACCACAGAACCCTTGACTAAACACTTTGATATTCTTGATTGAAAAGGCCCCAGATGGATGTGGTTTGTTGTCACAATTAAGTCATACTGGTGCAAGTCATCCCTCAAAGGTAAGCAGAGTTGCTTTCTCCATTCTACCTCTGTGTGTAAAATTAGTCTGAAAAACCAGCTTCTACATTTCTTCTGTGTTTCTTCAGAGTTTGGCAAACAGATCTACAGTTTATAGTACACACATGAGATCATTTATTGAGTGTTATAAGAAGAATATTCTGCATGTAATCTGATATACAGGCTACTATGGTAGATACATTTTGATTTGAAGTGGTAAATAAGCATGTGAAAATCCACATAACTTGTCAATGTGTAAGTTAAGTTGCTTGGGAACTAGACAAGGATACACACTGGGCTATTCAGGTTTTTTTATTGAACTGGTAAATTAGCATGTGAAAATCCACATAACCTGTCAGCGTGTAGGTTAAAATTACTCGGAAACTGGTCTACAATACACACTGGGCTATTTAAGTCATTTTAAAAATTGTTTTGTTAACGGATAAGTCTATTTTGTACACTGGAGCTGTTGATCCTTTATCCTGTTGACTTTGGCCCTTTCCCATAGCACCATCCAACCCTGGTTGTGTAATGAAGGAGCTGACACTCTGCTGAAGCAAACAAATCATAAAAGGGGTATTCCAGGGTTTTACCAAGTTAAATGTGCAACACATGATCCATATTCAAAAGCAGGGGAGACTTACAGAAGGAACTGTATCCAAAAAGACAGTGTATAAAATGCTGAAGGCTCATGGTACAATGTTCTTTGATTATTGTTCAGAATTTTTTTTCACATAAAATTAATGGGTGCTTGAGCTTTATCGGCCTCCTTCTTGGTTTCTGCTGAAGATCTATCACTCACTTCCATCTGAATAGGGGGATACAACCAATAAAGTCATGAATTTTGGTCTTTTTATATGGGGGAGTTGGATCTTTTCCTACTTGGTAATACATGTATGTCTCATGGAAGGTCACTGATTTGACAGCCTGCACCAGCTGGGATGGCCGAGCCTATGCTGCTCTTCTTCTCCCTTTCCCCCCTCCCCCTCCCCATGCATGCTCCAACCCTAGAAATACTCTGGTGAGGCTGTTCTAGGCTTAATCCCAGCTTCTGCTTTCAAGCATGCTAGAGACCAAAGTTTTGCAAGTGGTCGCAGAGAGACATCATGGAAAGCAATCTCTGGGAGTTTGGGGGTTTTGACTGGGTGGATGACATGTGCTTGGGGCTATGCTAACTGGAGCAGGCACAGTAGAGCTGCACAATATCAACATGCCTTGCCTGTCTTACTTTGGGAGCTGTCTAGCAATTTGCCTGATTCACTCACTGCAATAAGCAAGCTGCAGGTTCCAGAAACAAAGGCATACTTAATATTCCTTTTTGTCTTATTTCATCTGATAAAAGCATTTTTTTCCCTGCTTTTGTCTCATAGCTGAAAGAAAGGCAATTTTTTTTCGCTCTTGCCTGACTTCTGATTCTAGATTTATGATGAAGGGTTTTTTTTCTTTTGTGCTTTGGGCTTCCAAAGATGTGATAAATGTGATGTTCCCTTTTCGTGGGTTAGACGAGAAGGCCAGAGAGAGGGGTTGTGTTTTTTTAATGCTCTCTTGGTCTATTTAAAGAGCTCCTGCAGTACTTAAAAGTCTCTCTGGTGATGAGTTAAGCCTATCAGCACTCATATCAGTTCACCTTATGGCCCCTTGTTATCTCTTCTGTTGTTATAGTGCTTGAGAGGGAGATGTGCTACTCTCCTACACAAATACCTCTAAAATTGCAAGCAAGAACAACCTATACCTTGGTAACTGAACCCCAGGCTGAATGTGTGGCAGACACAGAACTATTCCTTCTGGTCAATCTCCTTCCTCCTGTTTTTGCCAGCCTGTGCAGCTCTGCCAATTCACTTACTTTATAAAAAGGTAGAAATGAATGAATAATTTAGCTGCTGAATTTAGCCTTTACTTACATACGTAAATATTTTGGAAGAGACAATTTTCTTGAATGTTTGTGTTTAAAATTATTTGCAGCTTAATTCTAATGAATAATACTTGGCCTGCCTTCTACTGGGAGTATTAGGATTATTTGTATCATGGGAGCACCTCAGTTACAGACCAAGACCCCGCTGTAGTAGGCACCTTGTAACCACAGAGCAGAAAAACAATCCTTAGCACAAAAAGTTTATACTGTAAGTAAATAGAAGGAGTAAGAAACTGTCTAAACAGGTTCTGGGCCAAACACTGCCCTCATTTTTATTGCAAATCTGCATGAGCTTTGATAGGCTGCAAGTGGGAGAGCCCATGGAAAAGGGAAAAAGGGAGTGTGTTTGTTTTACTGTTGCACATCTTTCTGTGTCTGGATCAGTTATTTCAATTGTTTCAGTTTTCACTATAAATAGTATATGGCAGTGCTTGGTCTTCCTATAAGTGGTAAGTGGCTGATATTACAGCCTGACTTTCGGGGGTTGAGGGCTCACATGAGGCAAATTTATTAGCCCTATCATGAAACACAGCTCTAGTGAATCAGTTGTGAGTTTGGCGTCACAAGTTGCTTTCATTCATCTGTTTCTTATTTGTTAGGTGTTTATTATGTAAAAGCTTGTTTTTATCAAGGTAAAGTCAATATTTTTACTTTGGTGGGTTGTTCCTGTGGTCCTACAGACAGGGAGTGTTTTGAAGTACAAACAGGATATGACGGACTGGAAGATGCAGGAGTCAGTCTGCTCCATGCATGCAAGGCTTTCATTTCCTTTTTGTGCTGATGTGGCTTTAATGGTAGGATTCTTGCCTTTGGCAAGAAATTCATGGAGTCAATACAAAATCCATGCCTATTTGCTCTAGCCTACATCCTTGACCTCCCCTCCACCTATTCCACATATAGTATTACCTCTTGTGTAAATGCTTTTCCCCCTGTAGCTCCTGCCATCAGGAACAGAACTCCTGCTTCACTTCTCCCAGTTGGTTTTCTCACCCTTCCTTCTCAGACCTCAGTGAAAACCATGGAGTTTCATTAAAATGGGGGTTAGGATTTCATGTCAGTAGTTTTCTTCTGTTCACATACGTTTCTTGGTTTTGCTGTTTCTCTGGTGTTAATTTTATTATTTGATGTGATTACTGTGTAAGATAGAGATTGTGTGAAAGAATCTGGACACACTAGAGTCTATTCCACAGAATGGGCCACAGAAGCAACCCCGAAGCCAGTCGGTGCTTCAGAACTGGCTAGTCTGGCTTAATGGAAAGCTTGGGCCCTTAGAAGAAGTGGGTGGTATTCTTGGCTTTTCTACTGTCCTGTAGGATCATTTTCTATCTTTTTGTCAGTTTCCTTCTCTGTAAGAAGACAACAATGATACTTACCACCTTTGTAAAGTGCTTTGAGACATAGCTGAAATGTGCCATTAACCCTATTACTTTGTGGTTATTAAAATAAAATTAGAAATTTGTCTTTGCTGGCCCAAAGGCAGCATCAGATTCTTCCTGACACTGGCTAGCCCATCCCTAGATTTTTTTTTTTTTTTTTTTTAAGTTTTGGTGGAAACACACTTTGCAGAACAAAAAGATCCTTATGTAAGTTTTTGCAATAAAAGTTCTCTGTTTCACTCCAAGCAAAACGTCAAACTCCTCATAAATTTCTCTGTAGAAGCAGCCAGCTTCATTTTTCCCTCCTCTCCCATTGAGTGGCTGTTCTTCCAATTTCACTCATAAAAATATTATTATAGGAAAGTGTAAAATCAGTTCCAATTTCAGGGTCTCAGAGACTTAAAAAATGACCATCCAAATGCTGCATGTTTCTGTTTAATCGAAAAAGCAAAACTTGCAAATCAACTTGGGCTTTTTGTTTAGACTCTTTTGCTTATGTTAGTGAAAGCATAAAGCAACAGAGAGAAGAATCAAGAAGAAAACAATAAAACTAGACCAATCTTATTAAGTTCTCCTACAGAATGCCATGACAGGGAATTATATATGCCTGTATCAGTTAGATGTCGGTAGTATTCCTTAATGCCAGTTCTGCTATTAATTTCAGTGCTATCCACACTAGCTTTAGAATAGAGAATAAAATGTACCACCTTGTGGGCTTCGAACAGTAATTTCAATACAGGGGGCTGATGTCATAAATTTTGAGAATGAACCTACAGATGAAATTACAGTCTTTGTAATAATCCAGCAGGGTATACTTTATTTTTTTTATATATGCATATAAAATGCATTATTCTTCCCTCACCCCCTACTGTCAAACACACAAGTATAACAGAACACGAATACAATTGTATTTTTAAGCAGCATTTTTATATTCCAGTTCTCCCATTGTCAGTCTTTCAGTCCCAGCAGCCTCCCAAACTCATGGCTGGGACCATTTAAAGGTACAGATGGATATACAGATGAAAACCACCTGATTTAAAAAAAAATCTCCAAGCATTGTTCAAATTAAAAAAGAGGGGCACTGGGCAAAAAATGTATAAGATTCCCTTTCATTTGAGGGAATTCTGTTTAATAAACTTTTGAAACCAGTGCCAAGAAATATTAAAAGATAAAGGATCAAATAAATGCCGTTAATAAAGAAAACTGAAAAATAAAACGTCCAAAGAATTAAGATTTTGGGAGCACTTCCATTTCAGTGGCACTGTGAAAAGAGCAGGCAATTCTAAAAGCTGTGAATTATAGAATAGCTCAGGAAAGACCCTGGGGTACTCCTGTAAGAAAAAAGCATGGTCTGGGTGGGCTAAGGCCCCAGTGAATTGTAACTGCTGGAATAACCACATAAATTACATTTGAGCTAACAGGATCCAGGAGAATACACAAGTTGATTTCAGTCTCCCTCATCTTCTTCGCTTTTCTTTTGCAGAGCACAATTCAACAACAGGTCAGGATATCTCATTCAAATCATAAGCTTATTTTTATCTTCACCATGTGCTGATATGTAGCTCCCTGGTCTAACTCATGGCACTCCACAGAAAGTACCATGTTAGCGCAACCCTCCTGACCCAACACATGTTCACTGTTGGGTCAGGAGGATAGGGGAGCAAGCTCTGCTTTGGAGCCAAGGACTTCTTTTTATTAGCCCAGCCCCACCCCCTTCCCAGGTCTGGTGCTGTCTGCACAATTGTGCGGCGGGGGGAGGAGAAGGGAGAGGAGGGAGCTTGGGTAGAGGTTTGCCCAGCCTGTACTGGAGTGGGGGTGGGTGGATTAGAGAACCCTGAGGTGGGGGGCCTCCAATCTACCCTCCCTACCTCCAATGCAGGCTGGACAAACCTCAGCCTGAGCTCCCTCCCCCCCCACATGCAGACAGTACGGGGGATGGAGATGGGATGCATTGGCCCACCTGCCTGAGCAGACAGAAGTTAATGAAGGAACTCCACTCATATGAACCCTGATATAATGAGGGTTAATTTGCCCCATGATTGGGGACTTTAAAAGTGTTCTGCAGCCATGCACTTCTGTTAGGGCATGGCTGTAGACCACTTTCAAGGAGCCAATTGTGAAACAAATGTAACTTATATCTGTGCTTACTGTGTTTTTTATCAGTATTATAAACAGGTAAACTTTTTTTTTTAAATTCATGCCATTTTTTGTTATATTAAGAAATTAAATCAAATATTTACTCTTCACACTGGGGAGCAAGTCAATGAACCTTTTCTAATGGCTCCATAATGTGGACTTGTGAGAGAAAATGATGCCAGCACCAGAGATCTTGTTCAGTGTCAAGTTTTACAGAAAATAATTAGGTCAAATGGAACAAGTTGTGATAGTCTTTAAACGAAATGCAACAGTTCTGCATAAACAAGGATTCCTTTTTTTTTTTTTATGTTTCACCTCATTTTATCTTTGTTGTTGTTTTGTCTTCTTCCTCCATCCTGGGGGGAAAAAAAGTTAGTTTGAATGGGTTTTTTTTTTTTTTTTGCATGTGTGCATAAGCCTGCATGCACAGCAAAGCAGTTTCAACTATGAAAATAGTGAATGATCTCTTCCAAAACAATCAAATCCTGTCTTGGGACAATTCTGAGGACACTTATGATTTTGCATATGAAAAATTTGAGAATATATATAGGGGGTGGAGCTAAGCTGTTCTCTGTGGTGGCAGATAACAGAACAAGGAGCAGTGGTATAAAGTTGCAGCAAGGGAAGTTTAGGCTATATGTTAGGAAAAACTGTTTCACTAGGTGGGTAGTAAAGCACTGGAACAGGTTACCAATAGAGGCTATGGAATCTCCATTCTTGAAGGTTTTCAGATCTGGGTTGACAAAGCCTTGGCTGGAATGATCTAGTTGGGGATGGTCTTGGTTTTGAGCAGGAGGTAGGACGAGATGTCCTCCTGAAGTCCCCTCCAACTCTAAGTTTTCCTATAATTCAGTGAATCTGGTCTAAGATTTGTCATCCCCACCAACCCAAAGGGCAAATGTGATCTGTTCACTACCCAGCTAAACTATGCTGCTTACAGAAAACTGCGTCTCATAGATCACCTCCACCTCTGGCATTTTGAAAGTCTGTACCTAGTTAGAGTGACTAGATGGTGAGGACGGTGAGAGATTTCATCTGTTTGATATGAGATCTAACCATTAGTCTATTGTACAAAAGATGCATGAGGGTGTCACCATTTCCTGCTCCTCCAGCTGTGTTTTTGAACCAAAGTGGTATCTTCCCCTGTTCTGAGCATGCTTCCCAGATTGAGCTGGGAGTGATAGGCTGGGGAACATGCAGCTAAGGAATCTGAACAGGGCTATGAGTGAAAGGAGTGCTCAGCTGTCCAGTACTGATGAGACTGAGGCAGTTCTGAACGTAAACAGAAGCCGTAATGTAGTTAACTTTACTGCTGAAACTTCCTGTTAGGCTAGGGCTTGGAGAAGTGTGCTATTAAAGTGAGCAGCAGCATCCATTTAAGTCTCACTTTAGGTGCCTGAATTCTTGGATTCCAGGTGCCTTGGATTTAGGTGCCTACGTATTCTGGATTCATCTCGAAGGCCTTTGCTTGGGTGAAGTCAGCTGAGTGGATGGAGTATAGTTTTTTTTCCTTTGACACCTTCTCTTGAAGGTACTGCTGTCAGTTGTTAGTACAGATGATGACGTACTGAAATGTTAGAATCAGCATATAGATCCACCTTTGGTGCAGCAGATCACATGCAGATTGTACACAAACATTTTCCCCAAATGTGGATTGCTTTTGTACTCATCAAAATGCCGATGCAAGATATATCTGCTGTTTTTGTGAGATTTCATCATTAAAAATTATGCCATGCAGTAAAAAGTGATTCATCTTTTTTTTCTGTTATTCAATTAACCAACCTAGGAACAATAAATGAAAAGAAAGAAGAATGCTGATGAAAGAAAAGGCAAACGTTCACACCTGCTGAAATGATATTTTAATTCTAAAGGGAAATTACTGATTCTTTGTCTATGGCATTGTCTCATTAAACAAATGCACAATCACAAAAATTAGTACCATAACAACAACATTTGTGCCTCTAATTTATTTATTAGGAAGCTGTTTAGTAAATACTGTCAAATGAATCCAGACTTTGTTGTTTACATCTCAGAAGAGTAATAAACAGGAGACAATTAACTGCTAATTATTTCCACCTGGTGAACTCTATTTTGAGGCATTTTGATTAATTAACAGTAGGGATCTATCATCATCATTTGCTAGAGAGGGGGGGAAAATAACAATTTACACCAAATTAACACTAATCTGAAGCAAGGTCTTTGTCCATTTTCTGGGTCATTGCCACTAAACTCATTATAAAAATAATTGGAAAATGCAGCCACTGTTAATCAATATAACAATATGATTTCCTTTATGGAGTTGATAGTAATTATGAGAAAGACTAAAAATAAATTTGAAAGAAGGAAAAATAAAAGAGTACTTTGTTTAGCCATTAACATGACCTTATCCAAAGCCAGCCAGGGAGGGGAGAAAAGAAGCTTTCTTCTGGTTTCATATTAGAAACACTTGTTTAATTAGACAAGACAATTTGATAATTGCAGTGAAGTTGTTTGAAAGCTGTTTCTTCCTTTTAACCTAACATTCACTAATTCAATAGAAACACTTCTGTGAAATTCTTTTAGACTATAGTATTTTCCTGGTGATTTTTGGTGACATAAAAGTGATTTCTCTTTCTGTTGGCAAATGCATAACAAAGTGCTAATAGTGCTGGGGCTTTCTTCTCTGAACTGTGACAGCCGAAATTCAGGATATGCTGCAAAAATCTATCTTTATTCCCATTGCCACAAGGACAGGGATGGAGAGTGGTGGTAATATCCTAGAGATTATGCTGGGAGGTGTATTAATTTGTTGTGATTACATTGCTGCTGGGTTATTTGATTTAAGCATGGGGTTATTGATAGAACTATTTTTATGTGTATATTTAATACTGGCAAGACTGCTTACTTTTATCAGAGCGTAAAAAATTAGTATAAATTATATGACATGAGAAATGCATCAACAAAACAAAGTCTTCTCTATTTTTATTGGTGATGAAGTTTGGGCATGTTCAAGATTGTGTAGACAACATGCAATATTTGTCCTAATGAATTTTGTTGTAGCAAACTGCACAGTTGTCCAGGCATAAGCATTATTTTTCATGTGTGTTTCTACTTGCAAACTGTGGATGTAGGAATGTTCTTCACCAACTTATTTATATTTATATTTATATAAAAAATGAAAAGTAAGAGTAAAATTATCTGCCTTCATATATACATATACATATGTATATGTATGTATATGTATACATGTATATATATACATATGTATATATGAAGGCAGATAATTTTACTCTTACTTTTCATTTTTTCACACAGTGAATAAATACAGCAGACACCTAAGGAAGTGGCTCTTCAGCTAAACGTGCAGAACAGCTTTCCCAGAGATTCATGAAATCCTTAGGCCTGCAAACAAACTTTGAACATTTGTGAAATTCTGCATGCCTTAATTTGCAAGCAGTGTTCTGCAATTTGCATATGAAGCAAAAACCTCATATTTTGCTTTTTTCACTTCATTATGCAAAGATCTCCTTTTTCTCAGAGCAATGACAAAAAGGTTCCATTTAATGGGCTTTTACTGTAAAGGAAAAAGCTATTCCCACTTCACTTGTGGAATATTTCTTTATTTCAAAAGTGTTATTTGTTTAAAAATGTGAAGGACTTCTTAGTTTAATGGAAGCTTAATAATTTAACAGTCCAAGTTCTTGTGTCATTAGTCATGGAGAGGGCATCAGATATGCAATAGGATAGAATATAGGAAAGTTAAGACAATACATTCATATGTAAAACTAAATATGACACCTGACATGGTAAAGATAGTGGGTAACATTTTCAAAAGGGACTTATGAGTGCCAAAGTCTTTGAAAGTCAAAAACTGTGCCCTGAACCTTTTCATTTTGCTAGCCCCCTTAAATAAATGGTTATTTACCTTATATAAATCACCAGTGTGGTTCTTTGCTGCTTCTAAATAACACAAAGGAAAATATTCTTTAAGTTCCAAAGAGTAACCTTTGGAATAGGTCATGATGAAAAAATGGAAGCCCTTTCTGAATTTGGTGCAAAATAAAGATCATTGATGGGTTTTTAATGACCAAAGGTTAAGTCCTAAGGTGGAATTTTGACCCGACCAATATCAATGGCAAAACTCCCATTGGACTAGAATTTCAATCCTAAAATCTTTACCCAGTCAAATTTGTTTTCAAGCTAATGGACACATATAGGAGTGAGATTGTATATACGGAGAAATTAAATCAGCAGTTGCATTTTACTAGTTATTGTTTTCATGCAACATTTGTGTATGTTGGAGCAGAACTTCGAAGACACGATCAGGATAGGAGCCTGTTATGCACTGTAAAAATGTAAGTTTTAACAAGTGTTCTGTAAGTGTGATAGTCATAGGAAAAATCCCAGACTGTAATTGCTAGACTGAATTAAATACATTCTAATTATTTCCTCCTTCTCATGTTAAAATTGATTAATGATCATTTCCGCAAAGCTTTATTGGGTAAAAGAAAAAGGCAAAATGAAATAAGAATAACAAACACTTTTTAAAACCTTTTTTCCAAATTTTTGTCTCAAAAATGTATCTTCTTCCATATATATTTCCTTTCTCACCTGCATCTTAAGGTGTTTGGTGACTGCTACTGATTGTATACATTATTTTCTAAAATAAAATTAAAGCAAAGCCAGGAAGAGGAACAGTTTGCGGCATTTGAAGGGGTCAATGGCATTATTTGCAATACCAGAAAGATCCTCTTAAAAATGTACTGTTCCTTCATGGGTTATCCAGCCCCCTGTGCTCCTTTGACTGAAATCATATTTTCAAGTAAAATGTGCCATCCTGGTTCAAATGAGCATGTTTCCTCCACTCACAGCTCTAGTTCAGCTCTCTCTCTTTTTCTCTCTTTAACCTTGTATGTAACATCTAATTCTTAATAGAATTCAGATCCACCTGGTACTAGGAAAGGTATACTTGCTTGACATCTGGAATATATGGACTTCCCCCTCACAGAACTTTTTCACATACTGTAACTTGTGATTTGTAGTGCTGATGGCTGACCCTTCTACTCTTGCCATTGATCTTGAGATGTAACAGTCCAGATGTGACTAGTCAGTGAGTTTCGTTTTATTAATAATCAGCAATGGTTGGTACCAGGAAAACTGCAGGATGAGGTCATCTTCTGTAATGAAAATGAAGCACAGATACAGTACAGATGTTAAATCATTCATGTACATTTTAAAGTGTAAAAGAAAGAATTAAGGAACATTAATCTTTTGCCATCTGGACCTGTAACTATTCCACAAAATTTTAATAGCTGAGAAAACTGCCTGAGCTGGAATCTGAACCAGCTGTGTATTAGCCTACTGCACTCACTCTCAATATTTTGGGGAATCAGTTTCACAGGCATAACGGTGCAATAAAATATTATGACAATTGTAATGCAAATGCCATCAAGTCAAAATACAGTGTGTGGCAGGTCTGACTTGTGGTATACTTTCTGAACTGAAATTTGAACATCTACATTTACCAGAAAATGCTAATGCTTTCATATATCATTAGAATCCTGTGCAATTGCTTAGGAAATAACAGTTTAACCAGGAAAAGAAGAGACCCTGAAACACCAGCACTTTCTGACCCCCAACAAGGGGTGTGTTACTGATCACCAGGGATCCGGGTTTTCTGTTTCCCATGGAAAAACAGAGACAAATGTGGATTTCCCTGTTTACCCAAGGAAAATGCTAATTTCTCATTTTAACAGAGAAACCCACAGATTTTGAACTTCTGCAAAGAGCTATCTGCAGGTTGGCATTGTTCTAGCTGCAAGAGGCTTGGGGGAGTGGGAGGAAGGTGGTCAGGTGGGGGGTGCTATGTACATGTATATGCACATGGCTGCCAAGCAGTCTGGACAGAAACTCCCACAGGTAAGCTGGAGGGCGGGGGGAGGGATTGAGACCCCCATAGGGAGGGAGGAAGGGAGTTGGGCAGGTCTAGGGCTGCTGTCTACCCAGGGGGTACATGGAGTTTGGGGCCCGGGGCTGAAACGTGCTGCTGCAGGACCCTGGTGGGGCGTGGGACAGGGCTGTAGGTGGCTCGTCTGGGGGGTGGGGATTAGGCTAGCTCACCTCCACTGCTCATACTTTCGGGGGGGAAGAGGGACCTGTGCCCCCCAGATCTGTGGGGGGGTGGGGATGGGCATGGGCTGCCCTCTGTGGGCTCAGGCTTCCTACCCTGCTGCCCTCCCCTGGGGCCTCTGCAGCCCAGTGGCTACAACCCAGCATGGCAGGACAGAGCAGGGCCCTGCAAGGAAGCTCTGTGCTGCTGCGAGCTCCATGCTGCCCTAGCAAGGTGTCCTCTACCTGTGCAGCAGCAGCAGAGGCAGTGGCACCGGTTTGCGTCCATTGCTGCTACGTGGCAGGCAGGGGGCACATTGCCAGGGCATTGTGGAGCTCATAGCAACAAGCAGCTCCCCTGTGCAGCCCAGCTATGCCCTGAAGCACTGGATCACACCCACTTGGCTGCGGAGGCCCCAGGGTAGGGAAGCATGGCGGGGAGCCCGAGCCCCCACCCCACACACAGATCTGAGGGGTATGGGTCCACCCTGCCCCCGCCCCCCGGAGTGTGCACAGTGGCAGGGGAGCCAGCCCACCCCCACACCCAAGCACACAGCAGACAGGCAGCAGGGTGGGGGAAGCCAGGCTCTGCGCTCCACTCTGCTGCAGCAGCCGCCACCTCCCACAAGCAGAAACTGAGGCTCAGGCACTGCTGCAGGGGGCAGGGGGCTGTGGACCTGGATCCCTGGGCCCATAGCCCTGACAGCTGGGAGCTCCCTCCAGCAGGGCTGGGGGAGGCTGTGGGTGGAAGGTGAGGGGTACCAGCAAAGCCAGGGGAGTGTGGGTGGGGAAGTAAGGGACACTAGCAGGGTTGGGGGACTGTGACTTGGGAGTGAGGGGCCTGGACCTGTGTTCTGTGAGCTAAGGGGGCAGGGAGATTTTCCATGATAACCCAAAATCAAATACCAAAATTTATAGGTATTGAGCATTTATTTTATTATAGTGATTGAGGCACTGATAGGCTTCCATATTGCTTTACAATTGTAAATATATCAGGAAAACATTGTGTTCAACTGATACATATATATATAGTGGCATTTAATTTTAATCATGGATTTTCGGGGATGGGTTATGAGAGCATTTGCTTTTTTTTTTTTTTTTTTAATCAGGGAAAACCAGGAGCCCTGGTGATCCCCTATGTGCCCCACCCATGTTTTCCAAGTTGAAATGGATGTTAGACCCTTCAAACTATAATAATGCATTTGGGGTACAGTATTTAATTTCCTATATCTCCACTGCATATTTAGACTGAAAGGAATCTGGGAGCACAGATTAGAATGTGTACATACCAGTTTAATCATCTTTACAATAAGGATGAAGACATTGTCAGAGTAGCTCAGTTTTCTTAATCTATTAAAGTCTCTTAATTTCCCATCAGGTATAATCCTATTAGAATTATCTTAAATCAGGGTGTTATTATGCTATTTCTAGAAATGAAACCAAACCGTGAACTGCTGGCTGGGCCTCTCTGTCCCGGCCTTCAAAGCACAGTATCACAATGAGTGCATTTAAGTACATTGTCACCTTATTTCAGCATATCTTAGTCTAGGAACAATTAATTTCAAACCACCAACAGAGAGTGGTGGCAGGAGAGGGGGAGGCAATTTATATAAAATGTACACAGGATCAGAACACACAATAGCTAGGACAGAATGGCTGGCATGTGGTTTTGCTGCCGTGATTAATGCACTGATACTTATATTTTTTTTTCTGTATTAGGATTCAGGTCCCCTTAACATTGCCTTAGGATAGAAGAGAGAGAGAGAGAGAGAGAGAGATGGAGAGAGAGATGTCAAGGCTCAGTCAGCTTGTATGACTGAAACTGAAATCTGAGGAACTGAAGACAGCAATGTGAATTTTTTCCATTTGTACTTCACATATCATTCTGTAACTGTGGTGAAGTTTGAATTCCCATTTGTGAGCAAAAGACTTGCACACCAAATTTCAGGGAAAGGTAAAACTGAAGAGTATGTGCCAAAGCTTTTGATTGACCTTGCTCCGCTCTTTCTAAACTTTAGCCAGTCCAGCCTCCTTTTAATTCTTCTTTATGCAAAAGAAGCCATATGACTTCATCAGAGATCAGATGAGGATGTGGCAGGGGAAAAAGCTAAGATATTTTGGGTCAATTTCTCATTTATACTAAGGTTCCCTTATTGTAATCTGGAAGTGCCGTGCAGAGAGCCCTTCGTATAAGTGAGTATCTGGCCTTTTATAATTGTACAGTAAAGAATCCCACAATGCCTTCCTGACATCATAAACCAATATTCAGACATTGCAACTACTGAAAAAAAAGGATTAGTTTAACCACATGCTGGTGGAATGTAGCAGCTATTTACCAACACATGGATGAGGACAAGAAATAGGTTAGGGCAGGAAATTAAGAATGCCATCTCCTTCTGAAACTGCGGGGTGAATTTAAGGACGCAGAATGTAATTAGCCTAATTGAAATTTGTCAGAGTACAGGCTTTTTCCAGTAACTTGGCATTCTGAATGAGTTTATCTTGAAACACTGAACCATTGTCATTGACAATCACTTTGAGCAAAGGAACAGCTTTAGTCATTTGACTGGGTCTATGTAAAACCACAAAAACTGTTCATGTCACTGAACTCTCATTCCCCTGGATGGCTTTGCACTCATAAATGGACAATGAATTCACTCAGTGTAGTAGTACATTTTAAATAAACAGGTTGCAGTTATAAACATTTGATTCATTAAAAGAAAGAAACGTGACATTTTGTGTGCCCTGAATTGGTCATTGGATGGTAGGATTATCCAGGTAAAAATGAGAGAAACACATAGTCACACTGTTAAGGGAAGAATGCTGCAAACTGAGGGTGCAAATAAGCATTTACAGACCTGATTTAGTTTTAGCCAGCTTACTTTAAGTTGCCTAAACCTAAACTGGGAGCAGCGTATGCAAGCATTTGCTGCTGCTGCTGCTGTTGCTGCTGGGAGTGGTGTGAGAAGTCCAAGGTAAGTAACTCAGGGTAGGGGAAGGCTGGCGGGATTGCAGGGACTGGGAAGTCTTATGAGGAGTTGCCCAGGCATGGGGGGATAGTTAGGCGGACTTAAAATAACGGGGAAGGAACAGCACAGCTCCAGGGTTACAGCAAGTGGCTGGTCTTTCCCAGCCCAGGGTCTGTGCTCTGAACATGTGCAGGCTGGCTTAACCCATTTTAGATTGCGTTAACCCAGGTCAGTCTTAAGTTAGGTCTACTTTGAGGTGAACTAACTTTAGATCAGTTGTGCCGTTTTTAGGGCATTTTAAGCCCTGTGAATATCTGAACACCAAAGTTAGGTCACTCTAAATGTAACACTTGTATGAACCCTCACTATTTCTTGTAGTATCTACATATTTCTTGGATGTTCACCTAGAAAAATACTGAATAAATCCTATTTACTGAATATATATTTATAGGACAGTAAAGATAATTGCCTTCAGCAAATCTTCATATACAAATATTGCCTCTTCACTTCATTACTACCTCACTATCTCTTGCTTTGAGCAGAAAGGGGTAAGGGAATATTATTATATACTTTTTTCCAGATGGGGAAACTGAGGCTTAGATAGAGATTTGGTGACTTGCCAAAGTTTACACAACATGTCTGTGGCAGCATTGAAAACAGAACCCAGTAATCCTAATTTAACCACAAACAAACTAGCTTTCAAATGGGCAGTACTGACTGATGTATGCTGGATGAAATCAGACCTGTGCTTTGTACCAGTTTCACTTCTGTACTCTATTCTTTTGATTTTCCCCACTGCAGTAATACACTAGGGTTTCAACAATTTATCTACAAAACCTCCTAAATCCCTTTTCCGATCCACATGTGGTACAGGATGGCTGTTCCATTTAATATGTGCTCTCAATTTTGGTTTGTTGCCCCATAGGCTTATAATTTTACACTTCTCTACATTAAACTGCATTTTCCATTTATTGCCTGAATCGCATAAAAAAAAAATCCTAAATCCCACTGACTCAAGTTGCATTGTTCTTTGTTATTTGTTACATTTACAGTCTTAGTATTATTGGATAGGTATAATATCTCTAGTGGGAATAATCCTTACCAGTCACATATATAACTACACAGGATGGCTCCCATAAGAGACTAGTTTGCATTGTGTAATTTTGCTGTGAAATAGTTTGATCTCTAAGGTATATGGTTAAATTCATATGAGGCAAATAGTCTTGGTGTTATTTTGGGCAAAAGTAATTCATAGGGAAGAAAACTGCCCAGCAGTGTAAAATGTAGAAACTACTGTGGCTTCCTTTGGATAAGGCTTTGGATAAGAGGGTTATTCTCAGAGACCTTGCTTAGAGTGGGACCACTGGAGCTTTGAAAAAGGATACAAAATGTCCCCTTCTAATCAATCTGTTCACTACACGAGAAGGATAAATGCCAACAGCCTCTGCATCTTTTTCTATCTGTTTTATTTAACCCAGCCCATAAAGCCAAGTTGTCATGAACTCAAGCTGGGAATGGTAGGTCAAGAGAGTTAAAAATGTAAAAAGTACCACGGATTTTATTGCTCTCAAAGACTGGTAGGTTGCCTAAGTGGTCAAACTGCCAACTGGAAGCCGTCCACTCCTAAGAAAGAAAGGAACACTCAGCAGGCAGTGTGTGTTTCTTTAAAGACCTCAGTGTTACACAAAAAATGACCACAGACTTGATTTAATAGCAAAGGCTCAGCCAGGTTTATTAACTACAAAGCACTTACTCATTAACATGTATGTCCAATGGGTTTCCAGGTTCTAGCCTTGGATGCTGGTGGTAAGGTACAGGCTCAGCTTGCGTATTGTGTCTCCTAGGCCAAATAAAAAGTCCCAAACAAGTCTGTTTATGCCATACATTTACATAACAAACATCAACATCTTTAACAAATTACTCTAATCATGTGCGTTCTAGACTCTGGCACCAGTCCCAACAATCAGCCTGATCAGTCAGCTTTAGCAAGGATTTATAAAACTTAATTTTGCGGATAGTTTCTGATCTAAGTCATAGTCAGGTAAGGGCCTATGAGGAGAGACTGAGGAACCTGGATCTCTTCAGCCTCCACAAGAGAAGACTGAAAAAAGGATCTTGTGGCCATTTACAAATTCATCGGGGGGGCAGCAATAAGAAATTGGAGATACTCTGTTTACCAAGGCACCCCTTGGAATAACCAGGAACAACAGCCTCTAACTGACAGAGAGCAGATTTAGGTTGGACATCACGAAGAACTTGTTTATGGTAAGGGTTGCCAAAATCTGGAGGGAATCAAAAGGAGGTGGTGTTCTCCCCTAACTTGGGGGTCTTTAAGAGGAGACTAGACAAGTATCTGGCTAGGGTCATATGACCCCAGCACTATTTCCTGCTCATGCAAGGGGTCAGATTCAATGATCTATTGAGGGCCCTTCCAACTCTAACAATGATAGTGGGTGCATCTACAAGTTCATTAATATGCTTTTGCTACTGTGCATTAACTACAATACAACTAATATGAGCAGGGTTCAAATTATGTGGGAGTTTGGGGGCTGAGCCCTTCCCATAAGAGACGAGAGCCCCCCTGGCCCGCCCCATGCCTCAGGCGGCAGTGGCAGCAAGAACAGTGGCTCCTTCTGACTTCTGGCTATCACTGCCACAGGCCACCCACCCCTGCCAAGAGTTGGAATGTAATTCAAACCCTGAATGTGAGGTATTAACTAAATGCACATTAGGCAGCCCTAATACACAGTAGTAAAAGCACACACTTTTTTTACTGATGCTTAATGTACAGTAGCCTAATTTTACTGTGTATTAGCATCTTAGCACAGCTTTTGACGTGATGCAATAATGCACACTAAAATAAGCTATTGTGCATTAAAACACATGTGTAGATGTGCCCAGTGGGTGCTAGGTCAGTCTTTAGTGAGTCCTGCTTTGGGTTATGTTCTAACAGAGAATTTATGTGAGCTCTATATGCAATTGTGCTATATATGCTTATATTAATCAGTACTCTAGCAAGGTCTATAATTTAGAGTCCAATGATAAACCAACCACACAGGAGTGGGATTTATTAATTGAAAGTATTTGCTAAACTGAGGTACTGAAATCAAGTGTGAGATTATAATTCAAAAATGGAAACTGTAAAGGTTACTTTCAAAGATGTCAGGCTGAATAAAATCAAACATTTTGACTCCTTGAGATGACTTCAATTATTTTATTGAAAGTGGCCAACCATGAAATTCATTGGTAGGTCAGAGAGACAAACCAATCTGAATGTATTTGGGGATAAAAATGAATGGTTCAGTTGTTTGGATGCTAACCAGAGATTGGGTTCAGTCCATGCTCCTATACAGACTTCCTCTGTCACCTTTGGGAAGTCACTTAAGTCCCAAATCTCAATGGTATGTAGTAGGGCTGTACAAAGCTTCAGGTGCTGATCTGATTCAGAGGAGATTTGGCCTGATTTGGTGGCCAAATCTCCAAATCCGCATCGAATCGAGAGACCAATAAAAAGGTCAAAATCAGTTTGAAGCCTCGGAATCGCTTTGGAGATTCAGGCAGTCCCCACTAGCCACTGGAGGGAGCTGGACCTGGACTCCGATCTGGTAAGTAGGGGGTGGGGGGTTGAGGGGCTGGAGGGGACTATGGGGTGATCCCCGCCAGGCCCCATTCCCTGCCTGCTCTTCCACCCCCCTCAGCATCCCCCAACTTGTGCCCGCTTTCCCAGTCCCATCAATGACTGCCCTGCCCAGCCCCAGGGTCCTGGCACTTTAAAAATAAGTAACCCCCCCCACACACATACACCAGCTGCTGCCCGGAGGGGGAGTGCACCCCACTGCCCCCTGCTGCCCCATGCTGTGTGAGGGGCTCTACCACAAGCGCCCATCCTGCACCCTGTCTCCCAGCCCATCAATGGCTTCCCTGCCTGACCCCATCTCCTGGTTCTTTAGAAACAAACAAACAAAAATGTTCCACACTCACCAGCTGCTGCAGTGGCCATCAGGGCTTCAGGGGGCTTATGGCAGAGCCCCCCCCCCCCGATGCTGCCCAGGGCAGTGGAGGGCAACAGGGATTGCCCCACCACCTGGCAGCAACTGGTGAGTGTGGGGCTTTTTTTGTTTGTTTGTTTTTAAAGACCCAGAACACTGGGGCAGGAAAGCGGGTGGGGAATGGAGGCTTATGGCAGAGCCCCCATGCAACGCCAGGCAGTGGGGATCACCCCCCACCTGGCAGGAGCTAGGGAGTGTGGGGTTTTTTAAACATTTTTTTTTAAGTACTGGGACACTGGAGGCAGGTGGGGGCAGCCATTGGCAGGGCTAGAAGAGCAGGTGAGAGATGGGGCCTGTTTGATTTGGTGATTCGGCGGCGGCTGAATCTCCAAATCAGATTCGGCTGAATCAAGTCAGGACAGTGATTTGAATCACCAAAGTGAATCACTGTCCTCTGAATCAGCCAAATCTGAATCTGATGCAAATACTAGCCACTTTGCATAGGCCTAGTATTTAGGCCTTTAATGGCTAATGAAATCATTGGGAGTTTGATCTCTAATTACTTTTTGAAGATCTAAGCCGTAGTTTCATTTTGCCAGGATAATACATCCTTCTTCTTATGGTGTAAGGATAAATACATTTGAGACCCTGAGAAAATCAGATTCTGTGGTGATGGGAGTCATGAAAACTAAAACAAGATAAAAGATGAAAATCTCTTAAATAAAAGGGAGAATTAAAATTTTCCAGGACAGAAAGAGGAGAAGAGGAACCATCAATCTGGAAAAATTCACAAATATTAATTTCAGCATTTAAATAATTTTCTTATTAAATGCTGATTGTGCATTTAATTATGGCATGATACAGATCATTTGATGACTTTCAGAGGCAACTCACTGGTATATAGTATCTCCAGTTTCTACTATGTGTACATTAAACATAACCTTTGCAAAATCTGTCTCAGTGTCACCTCCACATAAGTGTGTCTGTTATCAAGTGAAAAACCACATGGAAACAACATCTGCAGCCAGTGATACCTTGACATTCCCTATTCATTTAGTTGTGGTTGCATGGTAGACTTCATTCAGTAATGCTAAGTAAACATTCTGTATCTCTGGTTGTGGAGTCAGAAGTCTGCTTCTCCTGTTCCCACCTTAATCCCTACTTCAAAGTTTTGAGCAGTCATCTCTGATGGCCCAGTGTTCTCCCTTCATCCTTGTTTTTTCTCTGACTAAATAAAGATGATCAGTTAAAAAGAACAATGGGGAGGAAGGAAGAATTTGTACAAAGACTAAATTTCACATTCAAATTATTCTCATTCTTCCTTTGTTCTCATTCTTGACTTTTCAAGTTTAGTGAGGTTAAGTCTCACAACTGATTGCCAACCAATGCATATTCATGGTTGAATCTGGGGGAAACTATATACTTTTTTAGAAGTAGACTGTCTTACCTGTAAGCTCTTTAATAAATTTCCTTTGAGTGAACTGGTAATACCATGTCATGTACAGACTTTCAGTAGCACTTTTCAACTGAACTGCTGAACAAATAAACTTCCCTTTTCCCCTAAAAAATGTTCTATAAAGAAGCAGCATGTAGTAGAAACTTTTAATTTCAGAAGGTATCTACAAAGATTTTAGCAAGTGCCTAAGGAAGCATGCATGTAGTCACAGAACTGTAGTAGGTCAACTAATATCCCCTGCACATTTGGAGTCAGAGATGTCCCTTTTCTTCTATAGGATATAGGGGAAGAATAGTCACATATCTAATATAAAATGCAGGCAGGGAGCTGGTGAACATGCAATGTATTAGAACATTTGTAATCCTTGCCATTATTTAAGTGTGCTATTTAATGTCTTTGAAAATATTACTGAATTTGTCACACAATCGAAAGTTAGGAAATGCCAGATGTAAAGTGTGTTACTTGTGCCTATGTATCCACCTATTTTAAAGGTACACTAATCAAGTACATGAATTTTGCAGATTCTTTTTAAAAGGCAACAGAGTTAAATGTTGTCTGTTATATATAGGGTGACCATAAGTCCTGGTCATCCCAGAGAACTTGATGTCAGATGCTCATGGTGTTTGCTTGTGAGAGGACACTAACGTCGGTGTGTCCGTCTTCCAATGGATTCGAAGGATTTTCCACAGGTAGCATTGGTGGTACTTGTCTGGTGGCTTATGATAAAAGAAACCACTCCCAGGTGTCTAGAAAACAGAATCTGCAGTTCACAACTTGGTGAACTTTTTCCCTATGCCAAGAATGGTGGTGACTGGAGTTAATGCCATTTTGTCTATGTTTTGACTGGGAGTTCTGTCTGATATGACACTCTGAAGCAAGATATTGGGAGCATGCTCAGTGTTGAGCAGTTTTAGCCACAGTTTTCTTGAAGGCCTCCCTGAGCTCTAAGTACATACTTCAAATGATGATATTTGACTGTTTATAACAAAGGTGGCCAACCTGCAGTATGTGTCACAAGTGAACCATGCAGCTTCTGTATGATATGATACATATGATAGATCAGGGAGGGGACAGACAACACTGCAGCAAATAGAGTAGGAAAAGAAGGCAGAGAGCACAGGGAAAGAAGCAGAAAGCAGAGCAGGAGATTATGTAGAGCAGGAGATTGGAGTGGCACTTTAGGAAGGTGAGAGGCTTTCTAGTTTGTTGCATGCCTGCCAAAAAGGTTGGCCTGTGCTGGTTTATAATTTGACCAAATGTGAATAGATTCCTGTAAGATGAGCAAAAGAAAACTTTTGTACCCTGGGGCATCTCCTTGAGTTCAGATACCCACTATAAAATGTAAAGTCATTAGGTGTTTAAAAATAATCAACAATAAATATAATGGAAAGTGCTAGGTCCTCTTACTTTAGCGGTCCCTACTGAACTTCCAGTGACATTTTGAAAATGCAAACATGATACCATGTATTGTAGAGATATGTGTCCATTTGGGAAAGTACATTTTGAAATGTAGCGAAAGACATGTCTTCTCTCTTTTTATCAAGCGCCTCAGCAATGAGCTAATCTGCAAAAATGCAACATCTGTTACAACTATAAAACAAATGAAAAATTAATTAGGTATTTGAAGGTCTTCTTTTGAGACAATAGATTTAGTTGTTTCTTAAATCCTCTTACAGCTTAAACTGTTTAATGTGTGTTCAGTCTGTGAAAACTTTGTTGCCATAAGTTTCTTGATCATTGCATTCTCAGATCATTTCTCAGCTTGCCTGTGAGGTTTGCAGACATTGATTAGCATCAACCACAAACTTGTTCTGCACACATTTTCAGCAATCAGTGGACATCCAAGATCATTCCCTTGACATGTAAAAAGTCATTTTGAATCTTTCCCATCTGCTGTATTTAAAATGGTAAAGCATATTAACTGCTTTTAAATATAATCATAATTGTTTTTACATCATCCTAGCAATTAAAAAAAGGGAGACTTTCTTCACAAAATGCATAAAAACTAGGTCTTTATTTCATATGTCACCATATGAAAAAAAAACAGGACAAATCTGCCTTTTCAGAACAGAGGAATAATATGGTCACACGTTTATATGACATTAACAATGTTTTGATTAAAGAAAATGTTTTACAATGTTTAAAAATGCAATGTACTATGTTGTGTTTACTGCTGGTAAAACATCTACAGACTAAAATACTGGGTGCTGACAGACATGTAGCTCCCGGGTCTAACTCATGATGCTTCACAGAAAGTGCCATGAGTTAGACTGACCCTCCCAATCCAATAGACATTTGCTGTTGGATTGAAGGTTGTGTGACCCAGCTCTCCTATTGAGATGATCAGGGCAAGAGGCTGCATGTCTGCAATGTCTGCCCCCTCTCCAAGCTCCCCTGCTGTCTCAGGATGGGAAGGGAAAAAGGCAGGAGAGTGAGTTTGGTCTGGAGTTTCCCCAGCCATGCTGGAGTGTGGGGAGGTGGATTGAAGCCCCCCCACCTCAGAGGAGGCTCCAATCCATCTGCCCCACCCTCCAGCACTGTTTGGGAAATCCACAGCTGTCTCTTGCTTTCCCCTCCTCCACACAGCCCAGCCCTGCTCCTGCCTATGCTGACAGACAATAATGAAGTCACTCCACTTTGCACCATTTTCATCTGAACTCGCATCAATGAGGGTTCAGATTATCGCGGGCATTTTTAAAGCATTTAACTGGATTTAGTGGCAGGATGCTACTGCTCATTTTGATCAGCATTCAGAAACAGCCTTCAGCCCAGTTCTTCTTCCCTTAGCTGAATGGCATTAGGGCATAGGGGTGGGCAAAATGGCAGATGCAGCTGGACTCCATGTTTTTACAGCCAGTTTCCATAGAGACCCTAGGAGGGGCAGGGCCCTGACCGTGGGGAGCCAGGGTTTCCATGAAGACTGGCCCCAGCAGCACTGGCAGGGTGTGCAACTGGGCAGGGGGCTGCTCTGGGATTTTGAAGCAGTGAGTGACAAGGGTGTGCAGGGTAGGGGCATCTGAGCATGGTTGTGCAGGCAGCGGATTGAGGCTCTGCCCAAACTCTGGACCATGCTGTCACTACTGCAAAATCCCAGCCCCAGCTCCAGAGCAGCTCCCCACCCAAACATGCATCCTGCCAGCACTGCTGGGGCTAGTCTCTATGGAAACCCTGGCCCTGCACTTTCAGGACCCCACCTTTCCTGGGGTCTTCATGGAAACCAGCTGCAGGGATGCAGACAGGGTCGCTAGGGCTGATTTTGGCCTGTGGGCTGGATTTTACCCACCCCTGCATTAGGGACACTACTCTGTTAAGAATTCAAATTGTACTAAGTACTGATATTTCAGACCCTAGGGACAGATCTACTCTTCAGCTGATGTGAGCTATGTACATTTTCTACTCTACAAAAAGATTGGATTTCTTTCAGAGAAAAAAAGAATACATATTTAAAAAGAAATAAATCAAAAGCATATATTATATTATTGTTTTATTTGCAGAGCTACAGCTCATGGTAAAACTAGCTCTGACATGAAAAACCTCTGCTTTCATTATTCACTTCTTTTAAGTGTCAGGTATTCTTACAGTGCAGAACTGAATTGGTGAAGATGAATTGTTAAGCTATAGGGCAGCAATTTGTAGATGAGATACTGAATCAGTAATAGTGAGAAGAGCTATTTACCCCTGCAGTTTTACAAATTATTTTATGTGTATGATTTCCTTAGCAGGTTTTTGCTTCAGTCTTGCAAAGTAAACTGGAAATTTCAGTCTTCAGACTTGATTTCATTACCTCACCACACCATTCTGTAATTAATTTGATTGGTAGTGTGTGTGGAAGAAATTATCAAGATCCTTCCAGGGTTAGTTAAAGCTGAAAAGTTCTAAAAAGCTAATTAATGCAGTTTTAAAGACAGGGGGTTTATAATAGCCTTAACACAACATTTACCATTTCAAAATACAAGAGGAAGTATGCAGAAGTGAGAATATAAGTGGTAGTTTCCAATATGATTTTGGTCAAAATTTGGCATTTCATTTCTGTTTCTTGGTGTTTCACATTTTAATACTTGTGCAGAGTTTAAGGCCAGAAGGGGCCTTTAGAACCCTTGTCTTGCTGGCTATTACTTTTCAGCTGGTTACTCTAGCTATGAGCTGAATAATTGGGATTGAAATAAAACTATTTCAGGACACTAAGCCATTGTGTGCCACAGGCAGAGAAGAGGGAGGACCAGGATGGTACCAGTGCCTGGAGCATCTGCAGGGGCAGGGATTTGATTAGGTAGAATAGGCCCTGGTGATTCTAACAGGTGATCCTTGATCCTTGCTGAAGAGAAGGGTGAAAAAAACTCAGGGTCCTCAACAGCATGACCTGTGGTTGTCTGCTTGTCTAGGAGCTCAAAACCAAGTTTCACTTACTGTGTTGCTGGAGGAAGCAGCTTAAGATCACCTTATGTTATGTGTAGTTCATGTCAGTGCTAATTGCCTCTTGCTGGAAGAGAGATATTATCATGTTAATCTTTAAGAATCTATGTTCAGAGATACCAAAAGCATAGCTCTTTTAACAGCGGTATACAGCATAAGGATACTTCAGTTTGGCTGTTCAAGATGAGGGGTAAGTTATTGGAAGTTGTTTAGGTTTTAAACTGCTTGATCTTCAGACTCAGTTATGTTTATCATATTGTTTTGATGCTATGAAATTTGACATAAGGTCCATACTGAGAAAGAACTCCTCTCTTACATGCACACACATGTGAGTGCACCTGCATGCACGAGCTGGGGCAAAAATCACCTATACAACTGCAATTAAAAATTAGTTCCCTTCTCTCCTTGGGGGTGGATTTTCAACTCTGAAAAGCATTGTTTCATTCATCTGAGGATTATGTAGTTTAAGAGGAACACCCAAAAGGAGAATTAATTCATACTAAACTAATAAAACAGGCAATAGAAAGCAAATCACTTTAAAGATCACAGTTGGTTTGAAAACAATTAGCATTAACAAAGATCCCATTAAATATTATATATAACTGGCCTAGAGGGTCCTAACTGACGAAGAGAAGAAAGGAAACAAAACAAACCTCTGAGAAAATTAAGTAAATTGATTAGTTTCATGAAGACTGATGTGTATTTTCCATTAGTTTTTGGCATTTTTGCAGCGCACATAAACATGGTTTGATGTTTATAAATTATGAGCCAGTTCCTTTATGTTTCAACAATGACAATGTAACTTGCTTTAGGCCAGTATGCACAAAAGGAGAATACGATGCAATCCTATGCTTTTCCCCCTCCACAAATGTTAATGAATTTTCATGTTATGTCCCTCATTGAAGAGGATTCATTAACAGCCTGAGATTTGCTGCCATAACTCAAGCTGTACTCCCAAAATGGTGATGGTGGATAATAATAGCCTAACCTGGTTTAATTTATTCTCCCTTGGTTATTGTTTGCTAAAAAACAAAAACTATTTGTATTGAAAATTTATGGATTTCCTTTGGAGGCAACATTCTTTTCAATGGCAGTATTTTAAAGTCTGAGAAGAACTGATAAAACTATTATCAACAATCTTGTTCTTTTACTCAGAGCAGCTACCAAACATAGCCCAGACTTGACAAGCTCTTTTGTCTTTCTATCACCTTCCTACTTAGTTTAAAAAGAAAAAAAGAAACCAAAATAAAATCATCACTCGAGTGCATTTGCCACCTTTTTGCCTTCCATTTGACAATGAAGGTTATCAAGCTCTCTCTGGATTTATTTTTTTAAAGTGTCATCTTGCAATGATCAGTATGACAGCATGTTTCATACAGTGGCCCATAAAGCAGTTGGAAAAAAACCAAGAGAGGATTAGAGCTTGTGAAAGACAAAGTTGGGGGGAGGGGCAGTGTTTTTTGAGTTTTTTTAAACTATATTCTTACAAGAAGAAGTCATTTTGAATTTGACAGATCTCTCCCTGCCCCCTGAGGGCCTTACAATACGATTGGTGCCACTTGCAATACCACCATAATCCCCTAGATAGCACAGCTTTCCAATCAGAGGGAAACATAATATCATTTTATTGCACATAAGCTTAAACCCTTTAGACAGGCAGACTCTGCTGCTTTGTGAACAGACATCTGAGTTGAATGTGAATAGCTTGGATTAATAGGACAGGAGACATTGGTAAATAATTTTATTGGGGATTAAACCATACCAAAGCTCTTTAGCTGGTAATGCATGCTGTATGGGGACACAGCATGCAGAATATACATTGGATAAGTGGTATAAAAATCTATGCTATCATAAAAAACAGTTTCAGGTTTATACAGAGTAGTTCAAACTCATTTGTGCACTGTATGAGGCATAATAGAATGGGGTATAAATACCTGTACCCGTTCTATGTTTAATTCATGGGAAACAACAACAAGCAGTTTGAGCAAAGTTAAATTAGTCAGGGATTTATGCCACCACAGGTTTTATTAAATTTGACCTCTATGTGCGTTATTGTACAGTGGTCACCATAGTTATTGCTGGGATTAAGTAGTAGGATCAGGCATAAGAAATTCAATATATATTTTCTAATAATCAAGCTTCAGTTGTAGATTTTCAATAATTTCTGATGTCTGGTATTTAAAAGTCCAGGCCAAATTCTCCTATCAGTTACAGCATGGTAAATCCAAAGTAAACCAAATGTAGTCAGTGAAGCTGATCTGGCTTTATACCAGTGTAACTGGAAACAGAATCATTTTGGTGCCCATTAATGGAAAGGCTCATTTTATTCAGTGCAGGAGCTAGAAGCAAAATAGCTCTGTTATCTTCTAAAACGAAGATTCAGCATCCTTTTTTCAAATAATATAAAGAAAGTTCAATGGAAGAAAAATAGTGCTACAACAGGGGAAATACTAGTCACTATGTGAACCTGGCTGAGTAATAACCTGGCTGCTCTGAGTGAAATAGCTTTGAAGATGTATTTTGCGGACAGAATTTCAACAGAAGGACGGTGGAACTGCAAAAAAGTCTCTACATCATTTTTACTCAAGCCAGTCACTGAAGAACATCTCTAGAAATTGGGGAAAAAATCTAATTCTCTCTTATATCCTTAAATAAAATAATGTGTAAATGTCAACTATCAGGGCCACATGACAATAACCTTACATTGGCTAATACTGTATACCATCATTAGCTTATCTGAAATCATTAGGATGTGCTTGATGTAAAATTACTGCTACAATTTTCCTTTAGTGACAGAGGGTGTGTACAAACATTACGTTTAGATCTACAAAATCTAGTTTAGTCCAGTGGAAATGCTCAGTATGCAAGCATCCACAATGCTTAATCTGGTCTGAGAATGGTGTACTGGTGCAAAGTTAGACCTTGCATGATAAGGTCTAAGTCTAGACTGATAAGAGGGATTAGTTAGGTTTAACGAACACTTGTTCACTTAAGAAGTGACAGCTGTTTGCTGCGCTGTCCACCAGGCATCCCAGTGTTCACAGCTTCCCACCCCTCCCAGAGAGTCACTATCTGATTTGGCCAGACTCCACTGCTCTGGCTGATTGGCAGCCCAAACCCCTCCCCCTGCCAGTTTGGAAAGCCCATTTCCTCTTCACAGCTCCCAGGCTCTCCAACTGTTAGCTCTTTTGATCTTGAGCAGACGGGGGCGAAACCACTCACCAGTTCTCCATGAGCCTCATCAGCATCCCCCCCAGCCCAGACCTACCAGCACCCACGGGGCACGTCAGAGCTGGCACCTGGATGGGGCTGCAGGCACAGGGCTTTGAAGTCCAACAGGAGGGCAAATCTACCCTCTCCCCCGCAGCACTTCAGAAGGCTGTTTCTGCAACTCCATGTGCAAGCTGCGGGGGCTGGTTTGAAGTGCCACAGGGAGCAATGTCTGGCCACACATCTCCCCCTCCCCACCCACCTCAGAGCCCTGTGCCTCCAGCAATATGTGGGCCATGTATGGGGCTGCTGGTGTTGGCTTTGAAGTTCTGCATGGGGGGAGATACTCAGAGCCTTAGGATCACTGTGGTCAAAGCCCTCCCTCCGCACTAGAGCCCTTGCTGTGGCCACAGTGGTAGCAACAGAGCCCTATCGGTTCCACAGGCAAAGCCCCCTCCGCTATTAATACTCATGACAAAGTAGGAGATTATTATTCCCTTTTTAAGAATGAATAAACTAGGCACAGAGACATTACAGAAAAATACTGTATCTAATTAGAATGGTTTTCCTTGAAGCTACATGTATATATTATAGAGTATCTGTACTTAAAATCTGGGAAATTTACGTTTCATGCTTTCTTGTGTAGCACATAGAAGAAGGAAAGATGTAAAATAATCATTTGATTTCTAACTATAATAATGTAAAGTGGGGTTTCAGAGATGTGAGTTACCAAAAAGTTCTAAACCTAATAGGGTTGAATGTGTATAGGGGTATGTAATGTGTATGAGCCAACAGTGGTCCTGGGCTTTAACCACAAACTTTAGACATGCATCCCAAGAAAAGCAGTGCAGATAGTAATCACATACTGAACTTTGGTTTGGTTAATTGTAAAATTAACAACTTTTGCAAAGAATCTAATTCTGATCCTGGTTTGTATTTTAGACACCAAAGTTTAGAGGGTTTTTCCATTGTTGCTTTTTTATGTATCTGAGAGTTTTGTTGTGGCATGCTAAGTAGATGTTTCAAATGCATGTTCTTAAAGAGTTGAAATCAGTGGCTGGGTAACTAATTATCCACTCGTCTCAGCATGGTAATGTCACATAAGAGAAAAATCAGGGCATAAGGGATGAAAGCACTGCAGTGTGACCATCTGTCCCAAAAAAGTAAGCCACCCGTGTTCACAGGCTTTATCTTTCCTTGAATATCACACCAATGTATTTCAAGGTGTACAAATCCCAATATTTTGAATAAGGCATAATGGAAAATGTCAGATGACTGCCATTGAGAAAAAAGCACAATAAAAATAGAAATGCTGTCCTTTTCCAAAAGGAAAATAAGCTTTCCCTGTTTTTATGTGATCCTTCTTTTTTTTTTTTTGGACAGAACCATTAGAAACCAACACTGGGCATGGTTTGAACTGGAAAATGTGTAAGATGCAGTTAACTACCTTACTAAATTCATTTTATCCTAAAATATATATCTTAATGGTTCCAGTTAACTAGTGAGGATTGTTTCATTGCTTGATTTTTCTTGAAAATGACCTGTACAGGCACAGTAAAGGAAGCATTTTCAAAAAAAGCAATTTGTAGAGTTTATTATTTACTACCTCAATAACTGTCTCCTTTTTATACAAAATGACCTAATACACACCATTTATGGTTTGTCTGACTAGTTAAGAGGGAAAATTAATAAAGTTGAAACCAACAAAGTATAAAGCCAGCTGTAAATTTTGACGCACAGCTCCATGTTTAAGTTTATCTGCAGCAGGTTTATTCACCAGCAGGTGAATTAAATGTTTTAGTTTCACAGCAAAATGTGTTCATGATTGTAAAAGTGTATGTCTTATGTATTTAAAATTTTAAGGGGTCTTCCACTGTTTACTCACAACACAAAATATAAAGTCCTATTGGAATAATGATCGTAAACATATTTCTATTTTATCTAGTGTAATTTAAACTGGAAAGAACTAGGAGAGATGATAAATAAGCTCTTGTATCTATTTGTGGCTGTAATAAAGGCGGTTTAATATTGCAAACTGGCAGAATGCATCTCATAATAGAAATTTGATCACCTGACAAGGAATGAGCACTCTGGCAACATTAACAGTTCAGGAAAGGGTGGTGAAAATGATTAGACTCATGGGATGCAATTCATGTGGGAGCTTCACATGAAAGGAGATTTAAATGTATATACCCTCAACAGGAAATCACTCTGTTGACTAGTAGCTTTGTTTAATGGTTAAAGACATAACAGCTTTAAGAGAAGTCGACTGGCCTTTCCTACTTTAGGACATAGTCTCTCCTAATTAAAGTTAGTGGATTTAATCTCCCTGCTGCTTTTAATTGAGGGAAATTTGAAAATAAGGGACCTGCCTTTCCAAACTCATCTTTCATTTTACAAAAATTATACAACTAAATCCTCTTCATTTGTTTTTTAAATAAATCAAGTAATGAATGTTAACACAGCTTCCTAAGATGCATTCATCTCCTTTTATTTTCATGTATCCATCTCCTGTGCTTGGTTTTGAATTCTGATTGATCGTTTATAGCATGTATCATTTGGTCCCTGAGCTTACTCTCTCTCTCTCAGGAGTTTCATCTGCTTGGCAGAATCCTTCAAAGGGCGCTTTTTCAAAGAATCATTTTCTGGAACAGTGTGTTTTAAGTAGGCAATTGCTAGTAAAAATGAAGTTCAAGTTCAGGGTATTTTGGAAATACAGTGGAGTGAAACCTAACCCAGAAAAAGTCAATTCTAGAGCTCTAAGAGGCAATTCTAGGAAAGGTTTTCATTGTGGATCTTTTCAGCATGAGGCAGAGATGAAAGGAAGAAAAGCTGCACCACAGCAAGGAATTTGTATAATATCTGGTTTTTGGTGTCCTATGTTGCAAACATTGGCTCCCTAATTCCATCTTCTCAGGAACTAAATAGATTTCATATTTAAATCTATAGTTCCCACCACTAAAAGCTCATCTGTTGTGCCTGTAAAACAATTTCTGATCCAGGTACCACTGGTTTATCTTAACAGCCCTGTACTAACAAGGTGCAACATAAATAATGTAAACAGTACCCTGTAAGATGTTAATATAAAAGTTAATTGGTATTCTTAGTAAAATACAGTCTTGGAAAACCCTGATGTATTGAAACCAAAACTCGCCATGAAAATATACCTTTTCAACAACATTTGGAGACTAGCTTTTAAAGGCTTTTTTATAAAGAGAATGGCATTCCCAGACAAATTAAAGCAGACTCTGAAAAGACTAGCTGAGGTGAGCTATGGTTTTGGAGGACTCTAAAGGTATGCATAAGTCTTACATTTGGATCAACCTAAGCAAGGTGAGGTGGATCTAAATGGCTAGGCATGCAGGTGTTCACAAGGTTCACATTGGCTCAGAGGTGAGCTATCTGTAGATTGACCTGGGTTAACTTGGTCTAGTGAATGATTGTATACATTTACAGCACATCCTGGGAGCTGGAGAAGCCCAGCCATTTACTCTAGCCCTGAGGCTGTGCTGTTCCTACCGACACCCCTTGACTCTGACCAGGCAATTTTTAGTCCTCTGGCTACCAAGCTCCCTAGACCAGGCAATTGCTCCTGTAGACACCCTCCCCCTCCTCCCACTTCCACTAAACTCAGTAGTGATGAACACTTGAACATATCACTCCTTATTTATTTTGAAGTAGCTTAAAGTAGAGTTGAGCTGAAGTGTTTAACCCTGCAGGGCACATCCACGTGTGCAAGCACGTGCACTTGCAGCAGTGCAAATAGAAGCAGTGCAAATTTGAGCTAGGGCTTTTTGCCTCAGGGCATGTGCTGGGACATGCACTCCGTTGTGGAGCAACTTATGCCACTTGGGGCAAAATAACCCTGCCAGGCTCCTCCAGGATCTGCAGCCAGGGGGAGCTAGAGCCCAGGGCCAGCACCTGTACGTTCCTTGCAGTATAAAAAGCTGCCCTGTCCTGGCCATATCAGTACAAAAAGCTGCCCTATCAAGTAGCTCAGGGCTACTCTCAAGAGCTCCTCGGGCCTGGCAAATTCATACCTGGTGACACTACCCCTTGTGCCAGCCTGACTGCTGAAGCAGCCCTGAGAGTTCCCTGTACCCACTACCTACTGCAGCAGTCTGGCAGTGGGGGCTGAAGCCTGGCTGTGACCTGCTGCACACCTGCCAGACCCAAGTGAGGCATCTGCCCCTCTGGGCCAGCTGCCAGTGGGCTGTGGCTGCAGAGCTGGCCTTTATGCGCACTACTGCCATGTGTGCCCTTGCCCGGCCATCTGGGCAGCTATTGCCTGGAAGATGTTCTGGGTGTGATGGCCTGCTTTGAATTGTCAAAGCATGTCCTCCTGGCTCCAACTGGCCAGGAGGTCAGTCAAAGCCAGCTGGGTCCAAGGTGCTAGCCCTGAGCAAGCAGAGTCCTTCCACTGGCCTCCCTAGCAGGAATTCTGGTGTTCCCTGTTTGAAAACTGAAAATTCCTGGATAAAAAAAATCCCAAAGTCACTATGTAAAATGCCCTGAAATCTATGTTCCTCCACAATTAAAACAAAAGACCGAGAGAGAGAGACAGACAGATCAGTTAAGCAATGTTTTATAGCTATATCTCCACTGTTAAAGCAATTTGGAAGATTACCAGTGTCTCTATCATAATAATAGCGTGAATTCTAAATATGTGTTTCGTGAATTCATTAATACATGAATATATGTTTTGCTGTCCCCCACAGGGGCTATGGCCCCCGTCAGGTCCATGGCTTCCCCCACGGGCTACAGGCGCCCCACAGGGCTACTCTCTCTGCAGGGCCCAAATGCCTTGCATCATCTTGCTCCCCCAGCCCCCCAGATTGCTTCCCCACCTGGCCCCATGCTCTGCCAGAGCCTGCAGCCCCCCCAATGGCTGCCCCGCCCAACACCATTCTCCACTTCCCCCCCAGCCCCTATGGCTGTTCTTTCCAACCCCAGCCTCTGGTACGTAAACAAAACAAAATAAAAATAAAAAGCCCCATCCCCCGGGCAGCACAGGGCAGTGGGGGGGCCATAGGGCTGGGGCCACAAGGGATGTCACCCAGCCCTGAACTGTGGGGCAGGGCCCCAGTGACCCAGACAGCAGCTAGAACTGCCAGGAAGTGCCAGGGTTCGGGGTTTTGGAGGTTCCCCCTCAGATGCTAGTGGGGGCAGGGATCAGGGGATCTTGGGGGGCAGGGGCTGGGTGGGGAAGGGATTGGGGGGGCTGGGGGAGCAGGAGGGGACAGTAGGGGTCCACCCCATGGTCCCCTCCCCCCTTCTACAGCCTCCTGACCTCTTACTTACTGGCAGTGGAGCTTGGGTCTGGCTCCCTGCTGCTGGCACGCTTCAGCACCAGAGTGAAAGATAACCATAGAGACACTGTGGCAGCCAAAGTGCGTCTGTGAGGACCCAGCCTCCAGTTGCGTGTTCCGCTTCTTTTTTTCTGCTGGGCTTTTTGACCCCTGGATATCCAGGGTCTAATTTTGCCCCTTCACTGCAAATTTGCAGCATGGGGAATTTTTTTTCATTCCTGCATGTGCCTCTTGCAGCATCTCAAAGGGATTTGAGATGCTGCAAGAGGCACATGATGGCTCATGTGGACACGTCCATAGAGAAGCAAGACTGAAGACTGATATTGGTCGAATGGTCACAAACTCCTGCAAGACCGTTTCAGGCTGGACATAAGGAAGAATTTCTTTACTGTCCGAGCCCCCAAGGTCTGGAACAGTCTGCCAGCGGAGGTGGTTCAAGCACCTACATTGAACACCTTCAAGAGTAAATTGGATGCTTATCTTGCTGGGATCCTATGACCCCAGCTGACTTCCTGCCCTTTGGGCAGGGGGCTGGACTCGATGATCTCCTCAGGTCCCTTCCAGCCCTGATGTCTATGAAATCTATGAAATCCACATTTCCTATTGGTAAGCTGTATGTGAGTTATGTGACAACCACATGATTCTGGTTCTGCATTCTACTCTAGGGGCCAGGCATTTAAATTGTATTTGTTGCCACATCCCTCTTTGGATCTAGCTGGATAAAACAAAAGGCCCTGGATATAGATAGCAGTTGAAAAGAAAGGAGTTATCCCTGTGCAGCTAATATGAAATAAAACTAACCCTCATCTTCCAGAGAGGATATTCTGCATATTCTGACTGAACTGACTTGCAGCCCTGAATGGCTGAAGGGAGAGTGATGTAGCTCAGACCTCATCCACAGCATTTCCTATTGGCTAGTTTTAAGCAGCCACATGATGACTATATTGACATAAGCATATCCCTTCCTACCTACATGTGGTGGCTGTTTCAGATCCCACTCAGAACTACCTAATTTTCCTGTTGTGTTGTCTATTGTGTCTATACCCCTAACAAAGTTCTTGATTCTACTCAGGTTATTAGGGTGCAGCTGGACGTAAGGCATATAAAAGGTTTTGTGTTGCAATGACCCTCTTAGTCACCTATGCCTCTTCATATAAGGAACCTACTGGGTTACCTGTGCACAGTGGCTAGTATTCACTTTAGATTTGGATTTGTTCAATTTGGGGGACAGTGATTCTATTTGGCGATTCAAATAATTGATTCAGCCAAATCTGATTCGGAGATTTGGCCACCGCTGATTTGGCCGAATCTATGAATCAGCGAGGCTTCATCCCCCACCAACTCTCTCAGCCCCATCAATAGCTGCTCCACCCAACCCCAGCCTCCAGGCTCTTTCAAAAAAAAAAAAAAGGCCGCTACTCACTGAATTCTGCCAGGCATGGGGGCAATCCCTCCTGCACCATGCTGCATGGGAGGCTCTGCCATGATCCCCCTGACCCCCGCCCACTTTCCCAGCCCCCCACCAGGGCTGCCCTGCCTGGCCCCACCTCCCACTTCTTTAAAAAATAAAAAGCCCCAGGCTCATCGGCTCCTGCCAAGTGGGGGGGCAATCTCTGCTGCATTCCACAGCCCCATGCTATGTGGGAGGTATCTGCCATGAGCCCCTAAAAGCCCCTAAAATTGATTTGGAGAGCTTCAAATCTATATCGGTCTCCTAATTTGATTTGGATTTTGCGATTCGGCTGCTGAATTGGACTGAATCTTTTCCGAATTGAATCAGGACTCAAACTTTCACACAGCCCTAGAACCTAGGTGCCTATTTCAGACTTGTGAAGTTTGCTAGATGGCCTGGCTCATAAAATGTAATGTTACAGTGCTCAGCATAGTAGTATTCAGGCAATCTGTAGAGTTAGTTCATGAAGATTTGGATCCAGATTATCCATCCATCTTCATTCCACAGAGTTGTTTACTTGTGTAATGGCTTTTAACCTGGTACATGAAACAATGGCAGAACTTCTTCCCAAAGAAACACTTAAGAAAAAAATTAAGGAAGGTATACCTTAAAGATAAATCTGAGGGTTTTGATACTTTGGTGTCTCTACAGGCTTCATTTTCCTAACTTCTGTTGGTTTGTGAATGTTACCATTCACGTTTACCTGGCATTAGCCCTGTGCACTAGAGTGCTTCATTAAATTCTCTGAGGTTTGTTTTACTTTATCACCAGAGCTGCATTGTACCTTGCTGAATTAGGCATCTTTATTTAATCTCTCATGAACTAAAACTGTTTCTCACTTTTCATATATATGTTTTTCAGATCATGTGTCTGCTTTTTTTGGGCGTTATGGTCAGCAAGGAATGGGCATGTAACAGGTTGCCCTCCCCAGAACCATCTTCCCTGTTAATCTGCACCTTACATGGGGTGCCCTTGGAGTCCTCTTGAAGGTTCTTATGTCCCACTCTCTACTCTCCTGCCATGTCTTGATGAAAATTATTATGTTGATGTTCTTGTAAGCTGGAGACTGCCTATTGTATTTCGTATATCAGAGCCTTTCACCACCATGGGCCTTGACCCCAGTCTTTCTCTAGCTAGGCCTCCCTGTCTAAACCCACCAAACAGGGTTTGACTCCGAGGCGCTAGCCTTTTCCAGTGTCTTGAGGATTGTGGCCCCATTTCCTGCTCTGATCTGGAGCCTGCCCCCCTGTGGCCCAGAGGCCCAGCCACCAGTCCCACAGCCAGGGGGTCACCAGTTCAAAGGTGGGGAAATGGCCTTGAACTTGTATTTTCTCAGTCCAAAGAAAAAAATAAAATAAAATTGCACCTCAGGTGCACCAGACCTCCCTGGCCTTTTAAGATCGTGCCTTCAGCCATTGGGGTCTGTGCCACCCTAAAAGCCATGCCATCACTGGTGCTGGGGTCCCCACTTTGTAGTGGGCCCCAAAATGAGGCCTCCTCCTTCCTCTAATAGCCTCACCCAAACCACCGGTGTTATTCAGTAAAAAAAAAAAAAAAGGAATATGAACAGTTCTGTACACATGCAATAACTGCCACCCAAAAAGGTGATTAGAGAAGGCAGCATGCCAGCTTACATTTACGCGGGGTTCATGCTTTGGCTCCCCACCATCGGCTATGCCCTTTCTTCTGGGGTTGCTGCCATCCCTCCGGAGTCCTTCGTAGTTTCCCTCCTCCAGGCTTTGGACCACTTGCCAAGCCTCTCTGTGGAGCTCTGGGACACACTCCTTCCCCTTTAGCTGCTGGCCCCTACTGCCACTCTATCCAGTGATTTTATAGTCCTGGCCTGTCCCTTTCGGTCAGGTGACTAGCTAGGTAGGCTTAGCATTTAACCCCCTCCTTACTGGCCCTCTGTGCCCAGAAAGTTCAGGGCCTAAAGGAGCCGACCTGTCTTTTGGTGACAGGGCTAGGTTTCCCTGCTACAGGGCACAATTTCATTGTTCCTGGTAATGAATTGTATTATATAACTCAAGGAATTTAGGTATTAAAATAATTATAATGGTGAAATTTTATGTGTGGAATACATTTCTCAAGAATTCTAGTGAACCCCTTCAGTGTTGAAAAATAGTTTCCATTAAACCAGTTTGATTTTTCAGCTCTTCTTTAACATGAAATGTTAACTACTTGGAACAGCACTCTACCAACAGTAACAGAGGTGGGACAACTAATATTCAGACATATATACACACATGAAAAAAATTGGCTAATGACTGATTCTTTGCATTTCCACTGAAAATTACAATGACAAAACTAGGACCTTTTGGCAGAATGTATCCACTTCAACAAAAAATTGGCTTAGGTTTGCTTTGGATTTTTTTTTTGGTTAGAATGGAAGAGACTCCAGAATATCCAATAGTCCAGTGGTTAGGGTACTCAGGTGACACATGGGAAGACTAAATCAGGCAAAGAAGAGATTTGAATCTTGGCATCTTCCATATCCCACCAGAGGATTCTCCCAGTGATACTGACCAGTTTAGGGTGTTATATTGATTTTTTGCAGTTTTATCACCACGTAGAATGAAAATTAACTGAAATCTTGAAATACATCATTAAAAAGAAAAACTCTTATGTTCCATCTAATTTTACCTGGCACTTTTAATCCTATCTGCCATTTCTCCTTGTCGGGGTAAAGTGAACAGAATGAATCAGGCCCCAAGGTCACGGTGGGCCGGGGTGGCAATCAGATACGGACAGGTGGGATTATTGGCGTGGAGTCAGGAGATATGGACCCATAGTGGATTTGAACAAAGATGAATTTATTTAACTTACACTTTAGGTGTAGGCAGCGATGTCTTCAGTTACAGTATTAACAACAGATAACAATGAAGGGGTCTGTTGGCTCACGAGGTTCCCCGACAGGGCAAGCCTGTCGGATAAGTCCCAGGGCTGGTCAACAGCTCATAAACGGGGTAAACAGACAAACAGAACTGTAACATGTAGGTCAATAACCGGGGTCGTGATGCCAGTCCAATGGACAAACGGATGATCGATGATGAAAGCCGAGGTTGAAAGCCAGGTAAGTAGAGTCACGTCGAGGTACCGAGGGTGATCCGAAGGCGAAGTCAAGGCCAAAGTGAAAACAGTCCAGTAACCGGAGAATTGTCAGTATAAGGAGAATCCAAATCGTAGTCAAGGATGGCGAATAAATCAATCAAAAGCCGAATAATCAAAGCCGCAATCACTATCAGTTAAGGACACAGAGTGCCAAATCGACGGAGGAGATCAATAGGCCTAAGGGCCTGACTGAGAGACAGTCCCTGGAGCACCAGCCTCTGTCTCCAGCTAACGCAATCTCCCTTCTTTGGCTCTTCTTTCCTTATATTACCTGTGAGTGATTGTCCTACCCAGCCAAACTATCTGATTAACTCCTGTTGACTGTTTTCATCCTATGGAATTGATTAGTTGCTGTATCAAAGTGTCCAGAAATTGTTTACATTTTCTTCGTATGTCCTGAGGTGGGTTTTTTTTCCTTTTTAATTGAGCTCCTTCACCAAAAAAGCTTTCTTTCCTATTTAAGAGACTGAAAAGTATTTTTGCAAGAGAAATATTTTCTTGAAATTTACCTGTTTATTGAAGGTTTTTTCAAATAAATGTACCTGAGATTGAGATTTCCAACCCGGTGGCCTTCTATGACCTAGTCACAAAATCCTTAGATGCAGGTGTAGCAGTGGATGTAGTTTTGCTTTAGGAAGCCTTCAATACTGTCTCTCACCGCATTCTCATTAAAAAACTAGGAGACTGTGGCGTGGACACCTACACAGTCAAATGGGTCACTTAACTGGCTGGAGGGCCTCACCCAGAGAGTGGTGGTGGATGGTTCATATTTGACCTAGGGGAATGTGGGCAGTGGGGTTCTGCAAGGCTCGGTCCTCAGGCTCTCACTGTTCAACATCTTTATCAGTGACTTGGACGAGGAGGTAAAAAGCATCCTGTTCAAATTTGCTGATGACACTAAGATGTGGGGGCCATGGGCATGCTAGAAGTGGGGAATGGCTGCAATCAGACCTAGACAGGTTACGGGGTGGGCAAATGAGAACAGGATGGGTTTCAATACTGACAAGTGCAAGGTGATGCACCTGGGGAGGAAGAACCAGCAGCATACCTACAGGTTGGGGAACTCCTTTCTCATCAGTGCAGATGCAGAAAAGGATCTTGGAGTCATTATTGATCCCAAAATGAACAGGGGCTGACAGTGTAGGGACGTGGTCAGGAAAGCCAACCGTACCCTGTCATGTATCCACAGATGCATCTTAAGCAGGTCCAAGGAGGTGATCCTCCCCCTCTAAGTGACACTGGTCAGGCTACAATTGGAGTACTGTGTCCAGTTCTGGGCGCTGCATTTCAGGAGAGATGTGGACAACATGGTGAGGGTCCAGAGGAGGGCCACCCATATGATTGGGGTCAGCACAGCAGGCCCTATCAACCTGCTTAACAGGCTAAGTGACCCGAACCTGTTCAGCCGCCACAAGAGAAAGCTGAGAGAGAATCTAGTGGCCATTTACAAACTAGTCAGAGGGGACCAGCAGGCATTGGGGGAGTCCCTGTTCCCCCTGAGTGCTACCAGGAGTGACTAGAAATAATGGTCACAAGCTGGCAGAGGGTAGATTTAGGCTAGACATCAGGAGGCGCTACTTCACTGTCAGGGCAGGTAGGATCTGGAACCAACTTCCAAGAGAAGTGGTGCTGGCTCCTACCCTGGGGGTCTTTAAGAGGAGGCTAGATGAACACCTTGCTGGGGTCGTTTGACCCCAGTACTCTTTCCTACCATGGCAGGGGCTCAGACTTAATGATCTGCTCAGGCCCCTTCCGACCCTACCAACTATGAAAATATAATTGTAAGGCATCCTCCATAAAAGTTTTGGTGTCATAACTCCAGCTGACTCAAAGGTTTAATGTAAATCTGATTGTTATTGGGGATGGGTTGGTAGGGGAGAATCAGTGAATAGTTTTCTGTTGGAAAATAAATTTTCATCAAAACTGAAATTTCAATGTGGGACTATGCATATTTCAATGATATTTCAAAGGAAAGGTATTGAAACAACTTATTTAACTTTTTTAATTTAATGTTTAATATTTACTTATAAAGTTATTACTTACTTTATTTCTTTCTAAAGATTCAGAAGGGGCAGTGCTTTTATGTCAGCCCAAGGAAAGGAGACCAGGCAGCATAAATCTGACCTTCATTTTATTTATTGTAATCAATGGAGTGCTTCGGGCTTCCTTTATAAGGATGATTCTTTCCTATTTCTGTTTGCTTTTCTTGATATTTGTTTTAGGTACTTTGAGGCAAAGATATGATTTTGTCATTTCCCACACCCAGCACTGTTTAATTCTATCATCTGATAAGGATGAAATCAACTTGGTACTTTCACTGAGCTTAATTGTACTATGAATGTCACAGGATTACTTAAAAAAAAAAGGTGGTAATTATAAAATGCATGCAATTGTGATACTGAGAATTGGCTGAGACTTCTTTAATGTATTAAAATCTGACCTTTTCATTATTCTGGTGATAATATGTTCATTCCAAAACAACCAAGGATATGAAAGTATTTCTAGATTCTTTTCTCACATAAGATTCACATACAGATGCTATTTGTCGTTTTTTAGGGATCTGATCCATAGGTGTGTTCTTAATTTACTATGGTCCCTGGTCATTGAGAAGGGGTATGATAGCTTTTATATTTAAGAAAGAGTTCAAAACTACCCTTAGATTAAATCAATCAGATATTGTAGCACTCATAATATAATGTACTAACTTTTGTCCACACAAGTAGCCTCCGCCTAGAATATAAAACTAAAAATTACCATTAGAACATTTAGTTTGTAACCTTCATATCAAAGGTCAATTATCTTTCTACCGAATCAAATAATCTGCCTTTGACTAAAGCATATCTTGTGTTTGTCTAAAAATGTACCCAGCCTTTATCTGAAAACATCAAGATGAAGAATTTACCATTTGTTATGGTAATTTATTCCAATTATTAGTCACCCTCATGTATATATATGTGTGTGTGTGTGTGTGTGTACGTATGTATGTATGTATATACATATATGTGTATATATGTGTGTTTGTGTGCATATATATATGTGTGTGTATGTGTATATATATGTATGTATGTATGCATGTGTATTTTTATTTATATATATATATATATTAGGGCCTTGGTCCACATTACACTGTGAAACACACAAACGGTAATAGGTGTTAGTGCTAGCTCCAGTTTAGAGCAATCACATTTCAGGCCAGGAGAGACTTGATGGAGGTCGGACTTGATGGTCCTTTCTGACCCTACCAACTCTGAAACTATGAGAGGCCTGGAGGACTGAAAGGTAAGAATCCCCATGCCACTTCATTCCAGGTTCCCCTCCTCCGCTTGCCCAGCCATCAGTGCTGCTGAGTTGCTGCTCCTCTGCCCCAGAGAACAGGAGTAGTGGCTGGGGCCAGGCAGGCGGTTTAACCATTCCTTCATAGATTACAAAGACATTAGGGCTGGAAGGGACCTTGGAAGATCATCAAATCCAGCCCCCTGCCCAAAGGGCAGGAAGTCAGCTGGGGTCATAGGATCCCAGCAAGATAAGCATCCAAATTTCTCTTGAAGGCATTTAATGTAGGTGCATGAACCACCTTCAGTGGCAGGCTATTCCAGACCTTGGGGGCTTGGACAGTGAAGAAATTCCTCCTTATGTCCAGCCAGAAATGGTCAAGCTGGAGTTTTTAACTGTTCAACCTTGTCATCCCTTGGGGACCTCTCGTGTGCAATCGTGTACACCCTGATAAACTTATAGGTGGCCATCAGATCATCCCTGAACCTGTGCTTTTCCAGGCTAAAGAGTCCTATGGCTCTTAGCCTGTCATCACAAGGTCTGTTTTCATAACCTCTGATCATGCATGTGGCTCTTCTTTGGACTCTCTCAAGCTTCTCCACATCCTTTTTGAATTGTGGAGTCCAAAACTGGATGCAGTACTCCAGCTGCAGCCTCACCAAGGCCGAGTACAAGGGGAGAATGACATCCTGGGATTTGCTTGAGAAGCATCTATAGATGCAAGCCAGCATTTTGGTCACTTTACTAGTCACAGCATCTCATTGAAGGCTCATGTTCATCTTGTGGTCAATGATGACCCCCAAATCTCTTTCTTCTGTAATGCTAGCCAGTGTAACACTGCCAAACCTATAAGTATGATGTAGATTTTTCCTCTCAAGGTGAAGAACCTTGCATTTTTCAATGTTAAACACCATCAGGTTCTCATCTGCCCATTTGCTGAGCTTGTCCAGGTCAGCCTGGATCACCCGCCTGTCTTCTGGTGTGGATGCTTTGCCCCTAAGTTTGGTGTCATCGGTGAACCTGGCCAGTCCGCTCCTGACTCCAATGTCCACATCATTAATGAACATGTTGAACAATATGGGTCCAAGGACAGAGCCTTGGGAGATCCCACTGGTCACAGGACAACACAATGATTAACTGCCATCAATTACAACCCTCTGGGTCTGACCACGGAGCCAATTTCCCAGCCAGCAGATCATGGTAGACCCAAGGCCACAATTGGCCAGTTTTGCCAAGAGGTGATCACGGAATACCAAATCAAAGGCTTTTTTGAAGTCAAGATATATGATGTCATTCTCCTCTCCCTTGTCCAGGTGATAGGTCACCTGGTCATAAAATGAGATGAGATTGGTCAAGCAAGACCTCCCCTCAACAAACTTGTTCTGGCTATTCCTCAGGATGTTGCCATTGGCCAGTCTGTTGAGAATGGCCTCTTTGATAATCTTTTCTAAGACTTTCCCCAGGATAGAGGTCAGGCTTATGGGCCTATAGTTTGCCAGATCCACTTTCCTCCCTTTCTTGAAAATAGGCACCACATTGGCCTTCTTCCAATCTTCAGGCACTTCACCAGAGCACCAGGAGTTCTCAAAGATCCATGCCAGTGGCTGGACTATGATGCTAGCCAGCTCCTTGAGTACCCTGGGGTGCAGATTGTCAGAGCCAGCTGACTTGAAGGTGTCCAGCCTCTAAAGGAGTTCCTTCACAAAGTCAGCATTGATGGAGGGCAGGGTGTCTCCCAGGCCTCCCTCACCCAGGCCCCACTGTCCCATAGTGGGCAGGGGTGTCCTATGGGACTGATGAAAGACAAATGCAAAGTACCCATTTAAGATGTTGGCATTTTCCCATCTGGTTTAGCAGGGGTCCAATGTTGCCTTTGCATTTCCTGCCGCTCCCCACATATCTAAAAATTAAAAAAGGATTTTTTATTGTCTTTGATACTTGTAGCTAGTTGGAGTTCCATCACAGCCTTGGCTTTCCTGGTTCATTCCCTGCAGGACTGGACCAGTGTGGAATATTCCTCCTTGGAGGTGGATTCCATCCTCCCTCCTTTGTAGGCCTTTTTTTTTTAGCTGCAGGAGGTCCGCTAGTTCCCTGGAGAGCCGAGGCGGCTGCTGTGCCCTTTTGCTGCCTTTCCTCTGAGATGGAATAGCATTAGCTTATACATCGAGGACCACTCCCTTGAGGAGCAACCACTCTTCCTGAGCTTCCCTCCCCTCGGGTCATGGTCCCTTAGGCCCTCACCGACAAGCCTCCTGAGCTTGTCAAAGTCAGCTTTCCTGAAGTCAAGGACTTCTGTATTGCTGACTGACTTGCCAGCTTTACAGCAGATGGTGAAGGTGATCAGCTCGTGGTCACTGTCACCCAGCTTCCCTTCAATCATTAGGTTACTGATTAGGTTTTACATGGTTGCCAATAGCAGGTCGAGCAGTGTTTTTCCTCTCAGTGGCCTGTAGACCTCTTGTGTCATATAGAGATCATCCATGCAGGAAAGGAAGCTTTGTGACCACTCAGATTTAGCCAAGTGCTCTTCTCACAAGATGTCTCGGTAGTTAAAGTCTCCCATGACAACCGTGGACCTGGAGCATGTGGCTTCAGCCAATTTCCTGGTGAACTCCTGGTCAAGCTCTTGACTTTGGGTGGGAGGTCTGTAGTAGAGTCCCACCATTGTGTCCCCATGGATTTTAACCCAGAGGGTCTCCAGTCATCCACCCTGGTTGCCATTGTTGGCTTGCAGGGACGCATAGCTCTCCTTGACATAGAGAGCTACACCCCCACCCCTTTTCTCTACTCAGTCTCTCCTGTACAGAGTATAGCCATTTATACCCATGGTCCAGTCATGGGTAGAGTCTCCCACCAGGTCTCTATTATCCCCATGGTACTGTATTTTTTTGTGCTAAGCAGGAGAGCAAGTTCCTCCTGTTTATTCCCCAAGCTCCTGGCATTTGTGTACAGGCAGGCAAGTGCCCCTTGGGGGCCTTTGCCTTGCCTACCAGTTGTTCCAGGGCTGGGGCATGGGTGGGCTCCCTTATGTGCCTTGGTCTGGTGCCTTTGCAAGGGTTGCTCAGTGGGCCAGAAGTGGTGGTAGTTCCCCTGTCCTCCAGCGGGCTTAGTTTAAAGCCCGGTGGAGCAGATCAGCCAGTCTGGCTGAGAAAAGCCTCCTCCCCAGTGAAGAGAGGTTGAGGCTGTCTCTTCCCAGCAGTTTGCTGCCTCTCTCACCAAAGAGTGGACTGTGGTCATGGAAGCCAAAGCCTTCCCAATGACACCAGTGCCGCAGTCTTTAGTTAACTACATCAATCCTCCTCTTCCTCCTCAGCCCATAGCCTGAGACTGGGAGGATCGAGGAGAACATCACCTGTGCCCCCAGACCCTTTAGCCCCACTCCCAAATCCCTGTAGTGCCTCATGACTCAGCTGGGAGTGCTCTGAGTTGTGTCATTGGTGTGCATATGGATAAGGAGCATGGGATAGTGGTCAGTAGGCTGGAGGAGTTTAGGGATCTTCTCCACAATATCTTGGATGTGGGCTACTGGGAAGCAGCAGACTTCCCAGGCTAAGGGGTCAGAACAGCAGATTGGCCCATCAGTCCCCCTCAGGATGGATTCTCCCATAACAAACACTTTGCATTTTGCCTTGGGGAGAGCTTGGGTGGTAGCTACAGTAGTGCCCGTGTTGCCTGTGGGAGCTTGCAACTCAGCAGGATCTGCTGGAGCTGCAAGAGGTTCGAACCTGTTGCATAGCTCCAGCGGGGCGGGGCCTTGGTACGGTGGGCCTTGGGGCACTTGACCGTGGTCTACCCTCAACCTCCCAGGGGAGAAGGCCTGGCAGTAGGCATCAATCTCCTGCTAACAGTCCCTGATGGGATGCAGTCTCTGGACTGGGGCCTGGAGCTCCTCCAGATGACATGCCAGAGACCCTAGTAGGGAGGAGACCCCACAAGGGGAGGTGGCCATGCTCCCAGGCCCCAGAGCCTGAAAAAGTGAAGGGCAGCCTCCACAGCCAAGCCAGAGGCTCCATCTGTATGGAACCTGGAACCATGGGCTCCATCTGGGTGACGGTCTCTGAGATTCCAGAGGGGGGGTGCCACAGGCCCAGGGGGGACACTTGGGTTACAGGGCTTGCCCATCTGTGTCATGCTGCTGGTAGGCTGACTATGGCTGGGACTGGTTTCCCTAGGGTGGGGGTGCACAGGCAGGGCCACAGGCCCTCCTGCTTACCCTGTTGTGCAAACTCCGTGCTAACTCACACGCTGGGCAGACAAGTGTGTCTGTTTGCACAACCTGTTCTCAAGGCTCTAGTTGCGTGGCTTCCTGTGGGGCTGGGCAAAGTAGGGGCCGGGGCGGAGTGAGACCCCCCTCGGTTCCGGCTTAGTTGCCTAGGCTGGGGCTAGTCCCTTCCACCAGGGGCCCTGCTTACCTTTGGCTGCTGCTGGAGGTCAGTGGGGGTGCTCCGTGGCAGTTGGGAGTTGCTGAGGCTTTTGGGGGAGCGGGGATGCAGCAGGATTGCACCCACACATCTTGTGCTGCTCCCAGAGCTTGTCTGGGTTTTTTTTCCTTTGGTGGTCCCTTTTAAACTTCACCCATGCACAGTGAACCCACTATCAGAAATCAGCTGTTCCTAGGCTAGGGGACCCTACCCGGGCTTTAGGGGACCCTGCCTCACTGGGGAGGGACCGGTAGGTAGGTACCCTCCCTTTCTCCTTACTTTCTCCCTGAGGAGCTGGGCCAAGTAGGGGCCGGAGAGGGGTGAAACCCCTCTCATCTCTGGCTTAGCCAGCTCCCAGTCCCAAGGACCCCACTTACCTCCGGCTGCTGCTGGGGGTCGGCGGGGACACTCCACAGAAGTTTGGATTTGTTGAGGCCTTTGGGGGAGTGGGGGCACAGCAGGCTTGCACCTGCACAGCTTCTCGAGCAAATCCCGGGACGTCATTCTCCCCTTGTACTCGGCCTTGGTGAGGCCGCAGCTGGAGTACTGCATCCAGTTTTGGGGTCCACAATTCAAAAAGGATGTGGAGAAGCTTAAGAGAGTCCAGAGGAGAGCCACGCACATGATCAGAGGTCAGGAAAACAGATCTTACGATGACAGGTTGAGAGCCAGGTTCTTTAGCCTGGAAAAGCGCAGGCTCAGGGGTGATCTGATGGCCACCTATAAGTTTATCAGGGGTGACCACCAGGATCTGGGGGAATGTCTGTTCACCAGAGTGCCCCAAGGGATGACGAGGTCGAACGGTCACAAACTCCTGCAAGACCGTTTCAGGCTGGACATAAGGAAGAATTTCTTTACTGTCCGAGCCCCCAAGGTCTGGAACAGTCTGCCAGCGGAGGTGGTTCAAGCACCTACATTGAACACCTTCAGGAGTAAATTGGATGCTTATCTTGCTGGGATCCTATGACCCCAGCTGACTTCCTGCCCTTTGGGCAGGGGGCTGGACTCGATGATCTCCCAAGGTCCCTTCCAGCCCTAATGTCTATGAAATCTATGAAATCTATGAGCTTGTGCCATTCCTGGAGCCTGTCTCTGTCACTTCCAGAGCCTGTCATGCCGCTCCTGGAGCCTGTCTCCTTACATGGAGTTCACAAACCCAACATAGACTCTTGGGGCATGACCACACATGCAAACATGTGCGTTTGCAATAGTTCATATAGAAGCGGTGCAAATTTGAGCCAGGGCTTTTGGTCTCAGTGCACATGCTCAGACATGCACTTTCTTGTGGAGCAAATTGTGCCACTGGTGGTAAAATAACCCTGTCTAGCTCCTCCTAGATCTGCAGCCAGGGGGGAGGTAGAGCCCAGGGCCAGCACCTATGCTGTCCCCAGCAGTATAAGAAGCTGCCCTGTCCTTGCTGCCTCTCAATACAAAAAACTGCCCTGGCAAGTAGCTCAGGGCTACTCACTCTCAGGAGCTTCTGGGGCCCAGCCAGTTGCTACCTGGGAATACTACTCCTTGTACCACCTGGACTGCTGAAGCAGCCCTGAGAGTTCCCCATACCCTTTACCTACTGCAGCAATACTCCACTGTTATCAATGCATATAAGTATTCCTTTGATATTTTTTATTTTGACAGTGTTTGTACATTGATACTAAAGGAAGTATTTCTACTTTTTATTAGTATTGTATGTCTGTTGCAAGGTAATATTATAAGTTATTTTGGGCAAAGAATCTGTATTTGTGTAAAATACTCTTTATATCTGTACTTTTCTGTATTGCACAGGGATTTATACTACTTTGTGTAAGCAGTTAGTGTTACTATATGGTACCACAAACTGACAAAAGAAGAAAAAGACCCAAAATAATTATTTTGGCTGCATTAATTCAGGGTGCAGGAGAAGAGAGGCTGGTCAAGGGTAGAGTCATGAAACTAAACTCATGAACTAAACTACAAAAGAACATAAAATAAACCATGTATATAAGTATATATTAGACTTTGTAATATGATGCGATAAGTCACTAAGACTCTTAACGTTGTTATAGAGGTTGTAAGACTAAGGTTAAGGAAACAGCAGAGAAACAGAAGAATGCCCTTAATTGGGATATTCCTATGGAGATAGAAATATGCTAGTTATAAAGAATTTCTGTTAGATATCCCCTTTTATATCATCCATGGCTTGTAAACAAGGGAATCATAATAAGGAAACATTTAAACATTTGAAGAATTATGTTAAGGTATAGTCAAACTGTCCTCTTCAGCACCAGGAACAGAGCCGAGGGGTGGCAAGGGGCCTCAGAATAGAGTACCTATGCAAACCAAAAACATTTCACACATTTGACACCACAAATGGTTTTGCAGACAGCTGTGGATGTGCCATTTAGCTGGGGTAGGTGTGCCATTAGTCCACTGATTAGAGGTATGGGAACACATTTTGAATCTGTTCTTCAGAAATTGCTTTATTAAAGCAAGCAAGCCATTTACTGAAGTGCCAATCAAGTGAATTCACCTTATTCAAGAGTTTTTTATATATATCTTTAGATATGAAAAATTTATAAATGGCATCAAGTGCAAAATCTCTGAAGAGAAGAAGTGGAGGTATCTTGTATGTGAAAAGAATGTTTTAAAAATAAAAAAATAACAGTTTAAACTACCAATCCTCAAAAATATTTCCAAGCATAAAAACAAACACATCCACTCAAAAAAGAACTAATTTTTCTATATTTATCATTTTCAACTAAAACCTTGACCTAATTCCACAAACAACACACCTAAGATTGTAGCTGTCTTAAGACTGTAATTTAAGAGTATCTTTAGACATTTGGGCGGAGGAGGCATTTAATTCAGGAACAGCTAACAGACATCAAGGATGATGGAATCCTGTAGACACAATTCTGAGATTGTTCAGGGAAAAAAACACTATATATATATAAGCAGCTTTCAGTGCTGTAGTGTTAACATGTAATATGAAGAATAGAGAACTGAAGAGGAGTTTGTTTCCTGGTCTGATTAGGCTCCTATACACATGCAGGAAGCTGCTTCAATGCACTATAATTACAGCTCAATTCATTGAGTCTGCTCAAGGATGGTAATTACCAGACTCTAGCATCATGTGTTTCAGCATCCCTGTGCTGAAAATTGGCAGTGGGGCACTTCAAACTAAACCTTGTTCAGTGAGCTTTGGTTCAAAGCGCCTCGCCACCATTTTCCAGTGCAGGGACACTGATACACATATTAGCATGACTCTTGGAGTCGCACTAATTAGAGTGTCCCCTGCCTCCTGGAACACTTCTATAAACCCCCATTATTATCAAAGAGCAGTAGCCTCTAATTGGTCTATTTTGGCCTACCATGGTTGGCTACTAGAACTATACTTGACCTACTGTTGCAGAGATAAAGCTTTTGTGTTATTTATGCATAGCTTAAAGCACCTTTCTTAATAGATTCTGAAAGCAGTTCAGAAAAGATAAAAGTAGCATAATGAATATGGAAGCAAGGAATAAAATGAGTAGCTGCTAAATGGAAAAGTGCTGCCGCATAATGACCACAAAATAAATTTAAGAAATATTGCCCCCAAAATGTCTCTGAATCATTCAGCCAAAATTGAAGTTTTGCTCAGGAAAGTAAATAAGATAGAAGGAAACATTTCTAGAGTAACCAACAGCAAGATAGGATATTAAACTGTATGGGAAGATTCCAGCACTTAATGTTGGAATATTGATGACTGCACATTAGGTAAGATACAATTACTTCTGACTGGATGCAACATAGATCACCAAGACTATGGCTGATTAAAAAAAATAATAATAATAATGTTGGTTTGATAAGAAAGAAAAACTTTGGGCCAGATTCTTTCATTACCTGTGCTCATGATTACTTTTGAAACCAATCCTTTTTCATGCATTTGAGAACTGAATACTGTCTTTTGTTAGACTTTAATAAGCTGTTTTTCAGTCATGAGGATAGACAAGTATAAATGGGCAGGCAGGTGGCTCTGACATTAGAGAAACATTACAATTCATCCTACAATGTAGGTCATCGTTTTCTGTACATACGGAAAAATGCTTAGTTTTACATGGATTTTACCTTGCAAATTATGAGCACATCAACAAATGTAAAAAAAAAGAAAATTATATAAAAGGGTTTCTGAAAGGAAGAAATGAATAGTATCGTAATACATATATTGAACTAATGATAGCAATAAGGACCTGGCATGGTGAATTTTAGAAGTTTTTTAATCTCTTAGGTTTACATTTTTCTGTGCTTGACAGTGTACTGTGTATAGAACCCACCTTAGCTTATACAATTAAAGCAGGTTTGTAGCCACACCACAGTGAAATTAGAATGTTTCCCATGTTTTTGCAAGTGTGCTCAGAACAGAAGCACCCACAAGAATCCAGCTGCTATTACTAGATGTTTATTTGGCAGAAGGAAGAACAAGGTAGCACCATAAAGACTTACTCATTCAGAAAAGCATAGGCTTTCATAGGCTACTGTCTACTTTGTAGCATTTGATAAAGTAGATTATAATTTATGAAAGCTTATGCCTCTCTGAATGATTTAGTCTTTAAGATGCCACTCTGCCCTGACTTCAGCCTGACTTCAGACTAATACAGCTAACTAATTCTCTCTATTCATGGATGTATATTTGGGAAAGTAGACATACTCACGGACTCAAAATGTGCACTACTTAATGGAAATAAGCAAACAAGCATGAAGGACTAACATGTTCTATGTCCCTAGTCTCTCTGGGAAATAACCTTATTAACCTTATTAACTTCCATAGGAGAATTAAAGGCTCAATCTAATAACCGTAGGTTAGTTGTGTTTGTGTGTGCATATGTGCACGCACCATGTCAGAGCTGGGGGGATGTGACCATACTCTCCAAATCTCCTATTATAGATATGTTGCTATTTAAGCATGCATGCATCTTTCATGATACCTCAGAGCTCTGGAAAGGGCCAGGAGACTTCTTGCTCTCAAAAGGGCTTTACTGAAACTGCTAACACACACGCAAAGATGGTTGACAAAGTCTGGCTGATGCCATCATCTCAGCCCACAAAAGGGAAATAACCTTTACTACTTCACCACTAAGGATGTAGAAAAGGGAATTGTAACTATATCTTCCAGTTGCTGGATGAGTGCTCCAACCAAGAAGATATCAGCCAGCACAAATAAAGTATGCCCTCCCTTTAAAAGAGAGTAGTTGCAAGTGTTCTGTAGAAAGCCCAGTCCTGTTTTTGCGTCTTAGTTGCACTCCTGGCTCTGACCCTTATTGACCTTCGAGAAAGAATGCCTGCTTTCTAGGCCTCAGTTGTGTGTAGGCACGAGCTAGATGCTGCTCAGACTGAAGCAGTTTTGGATGTGCATGGAAGCAGAGCCCAAGAAGCTTAGAGAACTTCCAAGTCAAAACGGGGGGAGCCAAGTGAGTGTAGGTGCTTCCAGTGCCACGTGGCAGCATGGAACAGAAGTTTGGGGATCATAATTTTGGATATAGGCACTTCAGTCTTGCTTAGGTCCTGACCTATTCACTTAAATCTTTAAATGGATCTACCTCTAAGTCACTAACAGAAATACCCTGTTAGCTGTGCCCAGCAGGATTTGATGATTTGTATTTGGGTAGTCTTCATAGAGGCGTATTTCTTTATTTTGGTCCCAGTTCATCAAGGTACTCAGCTGTGTGTTTACCTTTAAACTAGTCGGTTGAATTGTTTGGTCAGTAACTTGCCAAGTGGCGGCTTGTTAATGACAGATAGCGTATGCAGGTTTTTTAATTAGGTGAACTAGATTTTCATATAAAGGCATTTCTTTCCCTACACAAATAAATTCGAGTATGATCTTACAATGATGAGCTCTTTAGTTACCTAGATTTATTTTATGGCATCATTCTCCTGTCTTATTGCTTGAAATCATTAGTCATATAAAATACTGGATGATCATTTGTTTAAAATAAAGAAATAAATGTTTCCAGGGTGTGGAATGGCTTCCAAAAAAGCCAAGATTGCTCATTGGAAAAATAAAAGAAAGGAGATGTTTCAAAAACTGATAATCTATGGCACACATTTTGCCCTGTTCATAAATTAAGTATATTATTTTTATATTAAGCGTTCCTACTATGCATGCCCTAAAACTAGATGATGCATCACTTAAATGGTATTAACTTTATTACTAAAATGACTTTGGAGCTTTGGTAAAATGAATATTTAACCATTTTAGTGTCATTCAGTCTAGATACCGTAATGCTAAATTGTGTTCTGGACATTGAAATGCTCTGTTGAAGAAGATGCTGATGTTAAGGCTATTTCAACAATTGAAAACACTTGTAAAATGCAATGTGCACTGATTCAACAAGAATTTACATGTTTGCAGTTTATCTACAGTATGAATGGATAATACCGTACATGGTTTTTAGACAGTTTTGAGTTAAGCTTCTCTAAAGCAGGCTTTGAGCAAGTTAAAGATGTTTTTCCTTGTGCATAAAAACTGAGTGGGCTTTATGCACAAGGGGTCCCACTAATTTCAAATAAGAATAAGGGCATAAGGAATCCAGGGTCTGAGTCTAACAATATTAATTTTTAAACATGATTTTAATGCAAAACCTGAATCTGGGAAAGAGTTTGAAACTATTTCTTGATTTCTCCATGTTCAATTAATTCACAAAGAGCTTGTTACTGAATGAGCTGTCAGCCTGCCACCTATCTCTAACTAAGCAGATGGCTCCAACTAGCTTTTTAATCATTGCCGAGATTGGGAGTGAGGGGGACCTTGGTACTATATAAGGCAGACCTGGCTCACTTGAGGAAAGGTGACATTAACAAAGATTGTACTTGTGGTGGTGGTGAAGGAGGGTGAAAAGGAAATAAAAGGGGTGCGGGTAGGAGGAGGCCAAAGAACAAAAAGAAAGGGCTAAGTGTGTATGGGGGGGAGGGGGAGTAACTCTTTATTGAAAGTTAGACCCAGACTGAGACCTGTCTTTTGAGGAGACCTTAGATTTGTTAGGTAAGAGAATTTTGGAGGAAGTGATCCTAAAAGCCTTTGGTATGGATAAATTATGTATTGATGATTAAGTATTGAATTTCTTTCTTAAGGGCTACTGCATGGCCTCTGGCTTCCCTCTGCCCTCTTGATGGTAGCTGGGTCACTTTTGCAGTGTTTTGCAGAACATTGTCTTGGTGATGAAGCCAAAGAAAACTTTGCTGAACTTTCCAAAAAATCAATTTACTGAAAACCCAGAATGGATACATGCACTGAAAATAAGAAAGTTCTGCACCCCAATTGTTGATACCTGAAATAGTCCTTGAGGCATGTTTCAAACTTTTCTAAAGACAAATAATACAAAGGGAATGACAGAATCTAGTGTTGGGTATCTTGTTTTGTATTTGTTGCTGTTGCTTGTTTTGTTTTGTTTTTAAGTCAAGTCATGCATTAACTCTGAAGAGTTCTCTTCACATGTGCCACAATGTTGCCTGTACACAAGTAATAACAAAGCTAGAATAAGTCTAAGACAATACAGTTCGGAGCAAGAATATTCAGTGGCAGATGCTTAGAAGTTAGTGATATTAAAGCTATAGCTACACAACAAAATGAAGATGTGATCGGGGCCTGGGTGATAGGTTCATACAAGCTAGCTTTAATCCAAGAATACTATTAATAGCAGTGCCATGGTTGGAAGAGGAGAAGACCAATGGAATACCTGGGAATGTACTACATATGAGGAATCATGAGTTGTCGTATACTCACTGCTATTTCTACCCGTACTAGTTAGATATGGGTATGCTTAATCTGTGCTATAACTACACCTTCACTTTTTTGTTTAGGTATATCCTGAAAGAAATATAAGTGTTAATAGATGCAACAGTATAGGTTACATAGGTTGCAAACTGAACCCATCCTTTTATTCAGCATGAATATTAGTGGACAAACAACTTAAAACCTAGTACTACTGATTTTTTCAAGCTAGCTGTAAAAACTAGAAATATATTATCAGAAAAAAGTGAATGCTTTTGGGGGCCATATATCACTGGGTGAAGAGATCATGTTCTGATTGAAGATAATGGCAAAACTTATTTGCATTTACACTAAACAGTGAATACTAGTATCTGGGCATCTAATTACCAGCAATACAAGGTCAAACTGGAGGGAACTCAGTAAAAGTTAACGAAAGTTGAAGTTTGTTGGGGTTGAACTCAACAAGCACTGGCACATAAAGAAAACTCAGGGGAACCAAGGACAAAATCCTCATTTACTATATACCTTCATAGTGCTAAGGTCAATCAAATGATTATATCAGCTAATATATGGTCATAAATGTAGGAAAACACAAATTCATGGGACAATGTATATTTCAAGCTATGCTAATAGCTTGAAATTGTAAGAATCAATGATGGGGAGGAGTTGTTTAAGGATAGGAGAATAATTTTAATTCTTCTCTTCATCACTGAATGCTCTTCTTCAAATAGAACAGCACCATCTTTTTAACATCTTCATCTTAAAATCATTCCACTTTATGATTGCCATCCTTCAAAGCACTCTCATCTCTACTGCCTCCAGCCTTCTGATCTCTATTTCATTTAATACAATACTTTCTAGTCCATAGGGCAATACTTTTAGTGTACTGGTCTGATAAATTTGGACTTTGATTTGAAATGTTATACTTTTATTAGTCAATTTCTGTGAAGCACTTGTTGCTAAGGCACATCTATTTTAACCACATCCTGACTCAACAGTCGGAAAGCTTGATGTGTGCCTAGTGCTCATAAGAGTTACTTGTTCTATTACTTCATTGCTGAATTTTTATATTTCTTCTCTTGTCTCTTCTCCTAGGTGTAACTACTACTTCTTAAATCCATTTTAAGCCCTAGTTGCCTACACTGACATAGCAAAGAGTATCTTTTTTAGTATAAATATATCTGGCAGTTGTGAGGAAATGCCATCCACAAAAAGCTATGGAAAGTATAACTTATTATCCAGTCCCTAACTCTCCTACTTACCTAACTTCCTTTGGGCTAAATCCAAACTTACCTCTAAAGCCATGTTTAGGTATTTAAAAGACTAAATGCAACAATGGTGGCACAACAGTCACCAAATCACATCAGCCTCTAGATTCCTTATATACATTTTTGTGGTTTTCTGAGCATGCTCATTTGGTTTCTACATATGTATTTTCCTTTACTTTCACAGACATTTCACTGCAATGCTAATTGCCTTGGGAAGCATCTCAATTCTTTGTTAGTCCTGAACATTTAGTCACAGAAAAAACATGGCTAACAACCATTGGATGATGGAGAAGGGTGGTCCCACCCACCTTTTAACCCAATAAAATAAGGATTAGGGCAGTTCCTCCTGAGAAAGGGAGCCAGGTTGAAGGCCTTTCTCATCCATAGGTAACTTGAATCCACATCTCATTTTCCTATAGCAAAGTGTACTCACCATTGGGCCTTGGGCTAGGCAAGGCCGCAGGGCATTTAAGATGGAGAAGAATTATAGGGAAAGAAGGAGATCATGAAATAGAGTGTTTGGCTGTGCACCTGAGAGGGCAGAAGACTTGAGTATTAGCTTCTTATCCCAGTGCTGTTTCCGTTTTGCACTAGATAGATGTTTGACTAGCATTTGGACCTGGAGCCAAAACCAGAAGCTGATTAAATTCCTATTCCTTTAATTTGTTTTGATTTGTGTGTTCATTTTCAGAACAAGCATATGTGAACATTCAGAGCAGCTTCACCCTGGCTTGAAGCCACACTAATCCTCAGATACTACTTCAGGCTGTCCAAATGATGGTCCACAGCTGGCAAGCAGCCTGTGAAGAGTTAATGTGCAGCCCTTGGGCTCTGAGGACATTTTTACACATGCTGTGGGACACAGTGCTGGCCACTTAGCAAGCCAGGCTAATTAAAAGTGCACGTATCGCATGTATCAGCATCCCCATGTGTCCCCACACTGAAAGAAATGGCGGCAGGGCGCTTTGAACTAAAGCTCATCGAATGTGTCTTATTTCAAAGTGTGCCACCACTATTTTTTCAGCACAGAGACGCTGATGCACATGACATGGAAGAGCTGCTGAAACCTGTCATTTTCCGTGCTCCAGCAGCTTTGATTAATCAAAGCAAGCACCAAACGTGTCTGTAGAAGCCCCGAGCTGCCAATCAGTGAAAAAAAACTCACTGATAACCAAACATTTTACTGAGATCTGTTTTACATCTTATAATGGTAACCCTTCAGCCTGACCCTAGATGGCAGTCACAGGGGCTGGGTTCAAATTCAGGGGTTTAAACTACCTGGGGCCGCTCAGTGCTGCTTACCTTTGAGGCAAGCAGCCATCGCATACAGGCTGATAGCACATACCAGCAGCATGTGGGGACTGGCACTCTACTGAGGCTTCTGTGAAGCACAAAGCCTTGACAAGAGAGCTCCCTGAAGGATGCTTAGCTGTACTTTGGGTTAGACACAAGGTGGTACTGCTCTACTTTGTCCACCAGAACTTGTATCCAGCCTCATTCAAACAATTGATTTTCAATTGAGCTCATGGTTTCTTAGCTTTTATGAACAGGTCTTTTTTTTTAACAGACTTTATGGACAAGCATATATAGACTTTTGATGGGCTGTCTGTAAATTTATGGACAGTTGGCAGCCCTGCCTGCCAGTCCTACCCAGTCACTGCTTGCCCTGTCATTCAAGCTGATGTTGCAGCTGGATCTCTAGGCTCCCACTCCCTCCCTCAGCTTTGACTTTACGCTTCCACCCCAGGGGCAGGATGGTAAGTCTTCATGCCGGAGGAGCCTGTGATACAGTGTGGTAAGGGAGTTAAGATGGGGGCTACATCTGCAGTGCTGCGGTAGGTGGGGAGTGACTGTCCATACATGCAGTAGGGCTGTGCGAAGTTTCGGTCCCTGATTCAATTCGGTGGAGATTTGACATGATTCAGTGGCCAAATCTCCGAATCTGAATTGAATCAGAGGTCCCTTTAATCTCTCCAAATCAAATCAGAACCCTCTGAATCAATTCAGAGACATTCAGAAAGATTCAGAGATTCAGACATAGAGACAGCTTTAAATGTTTTTTCTACATACCTATAAGTAGGAGGGGCTCATGAATGCTATGATGCTGGGGTGCATGGAGCGTTCCACAGAAGCACGGGAGGCTCCCCAGCACTCTTGGCAGCAGACCCAAAAGTGGACCAGAAGTATATCTGGTCCACTTCCAGGTTCGCCACTGAGCATGTGGAGGCCCCTCTCATCCCCCCCCACACTCCTGTGGGATGCTCCATGCCTGCCAGCATTGCAGCAATCATGAGCTGTGCCTAATACCTCAAGGTATGTAGAAAAAACTTTTAAAGCTGTGTCTGTGTCTGAATCACTGATTCTCTGAATCAGCATCAAAACTTCAGATTCAAATTTGGCCTAATCAAATCGGGGACAGTAATCTGAATCAACTAATTGAATCACTCTCCCTGATTCAGGTCAAATCTGAATCGAATAGGACCCACTTTGCACACCCCTAACATGCAGCGCATCTGGGGTAAGGGTGCAGCTTGAGAACCCATAGCTTGCACTAGTTTGGCCCCTGTTGGTGTGGACCATGTCCATGTAGTCCCTGGCTACATAGAATTTGGATAGCCCTGCACTACTTCACCTAAAACTGGCATATTTTTCATGATTTTTCCAGGTACTGGCAGGAAACAGACCATATCTGTGTAATTCTTTGGATTACCAGGGGCTCCTGTCTACCTTCCCATAACTTCTCATGCATCTTCCTGCCCACCCCTCCCCCTACATTTACACTTGTCTTTCAGCTTTTAAGAGCCCAGCTATTATGTTGTCTATTCCTGAAGGCTTGCCCCCCTTTTTAATCAATTCACCAATCTATTTTTCTTCTTCTGATGGTGATTCAATGCTGCTACCCATTCTGCCTTGCAAACTGGCTTTTTCATTTAGTGTGTCTAGAATGTTTGCATTTGGATGGACTTCAAGGTTTAGCATTTTGTCAAAATATTTGTTCCAGGTAGCCAGCACCTCTTTGGCATTTGTTGACCACAGACTTGATGGTAATAAGAAAAATTCTGGATTGAACAGCAAGGAAAATGTCCTGATATCTTCTCAAAAGAAGTAGTAAAGCTCCATGAACTGAACAGTTTACCAGAGGTCTAGACAAGTACATCCTTTCTGCTGACCCTTTGCTATAAGTTAGCCACATTAGAATGAAGTAGAGAGTAAAGGGGCTTGCAAAGGACCTTTTGGAGTCAGTTTTCATTTACATTTCATTTATATGCTTATTTGGGTTTAATATAAACTCAGGAATGCAACCTGTTTAATAATCATGCATTACAGGGGGAAAAGCAGTAGGCTTTTACTTTAAATAAGGAAAGCATTAAGTTATGTATATAACTTAACTGTATATCTGGTTTTATGTATGTATGTCTGTATTTGACCACTCTTCCTTCTGCAGCTATAGTTGCATGTTAGGGAACAGGAATAACATTTAAGTGTGTCAAATCCCATAATCTTGTCTTGGACAAAATTCCCAATTCTTTCACAGAGTAAGAGTACCATGATCTCCTGTCTTGAATATGTCAACAATTCTTGCCACCATGTGTAGACAAAATGAGAGGTGTATGTGTACAACACTTTAAAGTGGGCTAAATGCTTTTGCACTGCTTTAATGGTGTTGTTGTTTTCACACTTCGGCAGTGTATTGCAAGTTAATTCCAGCCACTGTAGGAAATTCAGTGGTGTAATGTGCTGAATAATGGATATTTTGTTTTTAAATATCCATATTCATTTAATACAAGATACTGGTCACCATTAAAAGGCAGCATTTGCTTAGAATAACTTCACATTTGATATGCAAATTTTCCTTTAAAATCACAAAATAATAAATGTGTCATATTATGGCCAATACTGGTTTTGGGATGGTAACTTCTGCAGTTCATAATAATAATTTAGTATGTGTAACTAATTATTTTTCAGACCGTATTTCACACATTTCCCATTTCATCATGTAACTGAGAACAGCCCCAAGGGACACATAATTAGCTGGCTGTTTTTGCTCTGGTTTTGGAAATAAGAATGGTTAGAAAGATAAATGCAAAAGCATACAGGCAGATTAAAAATATATTTATGCACTCTAGTTGCCTTTTTGATAAATTGCATGAATTTTCCTGTGATATATGAATTAGTATGGGTTAGATTTTATCACACATAAATGGACTTAGGCACTAAGTGTTATCCTACTCCATTGTGCTCCACTCCCTGAAAGACCGCTAATGCAAGAGGTAGGTGGGTCCTCCTACCCCATTGATATTTTTGTGACTCAGTCTGAAGGGTCATATGACAGTGGATTACAAATGTAGCTGTATCCCATTGGATTTTCAGAATTGAAACAGGGTGGAATAGACCCTGCAATTATGTGTCTGAATCTACTTACACACCTAGTAGCTGGGATAGGATCTGGCTGTATATGTATGACTAGGGACCTACCAAAATCATGGCAGAAGTGGGCTGTGTGGCAGCTCTTTTAATCTTACAGGTTCCCCCACACCCACTCTCCCCCCCATTGCTGATTGGCTGAAGGGCCCTGCTGCTTGTTGCTGACCAGCCAGGAGGCAAAAATCTCACCATATGTAAAACTGTGTTTTTTACCTCCCTGCTTATCAGGAGCAAGTGGCAAGGCCATGGGGGCAGATGGGGGGGGCAGTGCATGGGAGAACCTGCAAGATAAAAGGAGCTGCTACGCAGCTGACTTCCACCATCCTTTTGGTAGGTCCCTATGTATGACTAAATGGTTATGCACTTGTCAAATCTTAATCAATTCTGTGTCAAGCTATTCCTTTTGATGTTTACGCTAAACCTAAATAGGAACTTGGAGATGGTCCACTTAGCTACAATATGTGTCCATAAAGTGCACCATTTTCTTTGTAATAATAAATTGTAAAGTGTAAGGTAAGCTTTAATCTTGTATTCAGTAACAGGATTCTTGACCATATAAAGTACCACATTTGCCCCATTTCATAGGCACAATCTAAAAATGCCTGTTGGGCCAATCTGTTTTTGGCACTATGAGGTGCACTATATAGATCAAGCTAACTCATGCCTGTTCTAACCAAACGTGTACACATTCATAGTATATAATCCCAGGGCTTGGAAAGCCCAGCTGTTTGCCCTAGCCTCAGAGATGTGCTCTTCCTACCTTGCCCCTGACCCTGACCAGGCCTTTTTTAATCCTCCAACTCCTCCCACCCAGATAGACACTCCTGTCTTCAAACCCACTAGAGCCTCCCTCAATCCCGCCCACCCCTCTCCCCACCCCAACTTATTTAGATTGTGTTCCTGGCAGAGCTCCCACCACCAGCAAACGTGATCATAGTAAACCATGCAATCATAAATTGGCATGTGCCCTAAATGTGTTCATGTGATTTCTTTTGCTTGATCAACTCTTGAAGCAGCAGGACACTGACAGTCATCGTCCCCTTGCTTTAGCTGCAGGTTAAGTTGTGTGATAGGGTTGATTGTGTAGTTTTAGTAATAGGTTATGCAAGGATTTTTATGGGATGGTTTGGATAGGGATGATTCAGGAAGACATTTGAACTACATGATCTCCAGAGGTCCCTTTCAGACTTACTTTTCTATGATCCTATTAAATATTATGGTTGTGGCAGTGTCCATGATTTGAATCTATGGGGTTTTCAAAGGCTGAATTCTTCTAAAGGCAATTTTGGTTTGGCTATCAAAGGCTGTTCTCTTACATCTGGTGAGAACTCCTAGCAGAAGGGTATATTTAGTTAACTTTTTTGTAATTAAAAAAAGTATTTATTCTTTAATATAATATGTAAGTGACACTTCATTGTTCCTGTTTTAGAAGGGAACCATACAGTATGCCTCATAGAGTTTCTTTGTTTTAATGTACATAAGTCACTCTTTTTTACTTGGAAGACCTATATAGCTTGTTTCATTTGAAACTAGAATGAAGGAAACCATAAAAAGCTGAAAAATACAGTTTCACAAGGGCAAAACACATGACAGTCCTATTGAATGAGTTACACGCAGCAACAAAGGAGCAAAACAAAAAAAAGAGATCAACAGTCCTCAGTAGGAAAAAGGAGAGAGCACACAGCAGGAATGCACAACTGTTAATAATGGTGGCATGTAAACAAAGCAGATAAGCCATGGGTCAGTAGGTTTATTCTTAATTCACCCAGGAATAGATTTGTGCATCTTTATTTCTCTTAGGGAAGTTTGTCACTGAATCCCAATGAAGTCCAGGCTTCAGGGATTTGTATAAATGCAGCCATATTCCAGGAAGAGACAGGGTCTTAAAGACAAACCCCTCTTCTGCACTACTTCTTGACTGGTTTGTGCATTCTCCTGAAAAACTTCTCCATTCAAAGGAGATATGGGTCACATAACTCTTTCGAATTCTGCCTGTGAGCACACATCTAAACCTTAATCACTGCAGCTGTGGATTCTTAATGAATCAGGGCCAAAAGTATTTAACAAATTAAAATGAAAATATGCAGTTCCAATTATTCATATCTCCTTAGATTTTTGTGTTGAGAGGGAGAATTATAGAATCAAATAAAGGATATCTCACTGAGTTCCTCAGTCATATCAGCTTGTTTTAAGAAAAAATCCATAGAGAGACAAACACATCAAAAGAGCAAGAAATGGAATAGAAACATAAATATAACTTGTACTGTCATTTCTCTGGTGACAAATGCTTTAACAAAATTTGTATAGAATTTTCAGGGTTCTTTTAAACCTTCCTTTCATAATCATCACAAATTCTTTTTAGGTTTGTATTTTTCTTTCATATTTTAGTTCACTAAAATTACATGGCTGGCACGGACTACAATGTCTCCTTTTTAATTCCTCTAAATAGTTCAAGTAGTAAAACAACATAAAATGGTATTTTTGGGGCTGTAAATGTCTGAATTAATTGGAGTTTAACATGTCTGTCCCTTTTCAGTTAAATATAAATATGCATACTGTACATGATTAAGAAAACAATTAATGTATCTAACTGTCTCATGCCTCCATAGATCCATGAGTAACATACATTTAACTTCCAGTACCCGTTCTGCTGTTTCTTAGAGATTTCTTTTTTTAAAGAAAAGTGTAATCTACATAAATACTGAGTATAAAAAGCATCCTGTGGACAGAATAACATTTTCTACTGAGATAAAAATTTCTATTCAAGGAACTCAATGCTTACCAGTTACGATTCCTGGCACCTCTGTACATTTCTTTTAAACATTCACTTGCCACTGAGAAAATTGAGGAATATATAAATCCCCTGTGATCTTGGAACAGTTACAAGATATACAAAACAGAATGCAGATCTCTTGATCTTTTAGGATATGCCTGCACCATATATCAGTACTACCCAAAGTGGGTCCACAATGAGACATTGTGGGGACTACCTCACTAGGGGAACTAACATAGCTGCATTAGAGCAGCAGTGGGAGTGAACCAGTAAGCACTCACTGGATTTTACATTGAGCCCATAGATGCCTATTGATACCATACTTTGTCTCAAGATCCTATTGATACCCACTGAACTGGACATACTGTTTCTGTTTTGGGATGGTAGCACTCATACACTGTCCATGTCCTGCCTCTCTGGCACAGTACTGGGGCTATATAGATATGACTTCAAATTTTTTGTATTTATTTTTTTAAGTAGCTAGGGTCAGGAGGGACCTGAACAGATCACCTAGCCTGATCCCCTGCCACATGCAGAAATGAATGCTGGGTTCACAAGACCCCAAACAGGGGTCCAAACTCCTCTTGAATTTGCCCAAGGTAGGGGCTAGGACCACTTCCCTGGGAAGCTGGTTCCAGATTCTGGCCACCCTAACTCTAAAATATTGCCTCCTGATCTCTAACTCAAACCTGTTCTCCATCAGCTTATTACCATTGTTCCTTGTCACCCCGGGTGGTGCTGGGGAGGAAAGGGCTCTACCTATTTGCTATTGATCTCCCCTGATGAGTTTGTAGACAGCCACCAGGTCCCCCCTCATCCTCCTCTTGCTGAGGCTGAACAGGTTCAGTTCCCTCAGTCTCTTCTCATAGGGCCTGTCCTGCTGCCCTCTCACCAAGTGGGTGGCCCTCCTCTGAACCCCCTCCAGGATGACTACATCCCTCTTGAAGTGCGGCGCCCAGTACTGGACACAGTACTCCAGCTACGGCCTGACCAGTACCACACAGAGGGGGAGTATCACCTCTCTGGACCGGCTTGAGATGCACCTTTGGATGCATGACAAGGTATGGCTGGCCTTGCTGGCTGCAGTCTGGCATTGGTGGCTCATGTTCATCTTAGAGTCAATAATGACTCCAAGATCCCGTTCTGCCTCGTACTTTTGAGAGGGGAACTCCCCAGCCTGTATGTATGCTGTGGATTCCTTCTCCCAAGGTGCAGCACTCTGCATTTGTCTACACTGAACCCCATCCTATTCTCATCTGACCACTTTTGTAGTCTGTCTAAATCTATTTGCAGCCTCTCTCTCCCTTCAAGTGTGTCCACCTCACCCCACATTTTATTTGCATGCTTTGATTTTCTTCCCTAAAGCTGTAACCCTTAAGCTGTGCTTAGCATCACTAATAATAATTAAAAAAACAACTCCTTAAAAACAACATTTTACTGTATGCTTAGCTATCTCTGGGGATTACTTTGTGGTCATCCTACAAAAGTTGGCTAGATGAATTCTTACAAGTGGTATAACAAAGAATTATCTGTCCCACGTATTTGAAAAATAGACTTCTAAGTAAAGCATGATCCAATCAAAGTAGTCAGGATGAAATCTTTCTGGTTAGCTTTTGCTATTTTTTCTCATTTCACCCATAAACATGAAACAGCTATATCTAATCACAAACATATCTTGGAAACAGCTTGGTTAATAACTTGGAAAATTCTTGTCTTGGAAAAAAATCTCCTTATCCCTTCTAAATCAGATAAAGTCCATAAGAGTGTTTTCATGGCATGTATTATAAACTTGTATTTAGCAAAAAAAACAGGGACCACATTATCCATATTGGATTTCAAAAGAAAAAAACATTCATTGTGGATGGGAAACGCTGAAGTATTTTCACAGAAATTTCTGTCAATGATATCCTAATTTATGTTTTAAAAATTTGCCAATCAAATGCATTGTCTATCAGAGATATACAAACAAAGGTCTCTGTTCAGCCTTTCCGCCTCTCCACATTTTTTCTTCAGATTCTAATTGTGCCTGTATGGTAGATAATATTTAATAAAAGGAGAATTGTGAATTAGTAATTGAGTCATAAAAAACAGTATCATATTTACTCAAATCTAAGATGATCCTGAATTTAAGTTAACTACCTTACATGGAAAAATTATGAACTTGTTATAATTTTCCAGGTATAGAATCTAATTATTGGAGGTTTGTCTTAACTACATCCCCTTCCCAGTGCTACAGAAAAGAAATAGTGGCTGGGCAGGTCAGTTGGCCCCCTAGCTCTCAACTCCCCTCCCCCCAACTCTTTGCCCATGCAGCTCCTCTCTCCCCCCCCTTAATCAGACCCTGCTTGGACTCAGTTCCCTCCCTCAGCACATGCCCAATGTGCGTGACAGTAAGGTAGGGGGAAAGGGCAGAAGCTGCCAAAGGCAAGCAGAAGCTATTTGAAATGCAAGGGACCACAAAGCACTGATTTAAAAATAAACATACCTACAATAATTAGCATATATGCTAATTATTGCAGGTATCTACAGACTTCGTTCATCCAGACTTGTTGTATTTTAACTACTTTGCAAACTACTGCAAGTTTCAGCACAGGTACTCCATAAATACACTTTTGAGCAGCGCTTTGTACCTATTTGTATATAGTATGACCTGGCTGCACCTACCCAAGATGTTTACTACACAGTTGCCTAATTAACTGTGAAGTAAATGTCTTCATGTTTACATGTGCACCCTGTTGCAACCCTAGCAGTCAGGCAGAAATCCCACAGGTGCAAGATACTGTGGCAGCAGGATAATGAAGGAATTTCATAGATATCATAGCCATTAGGGCTGGAAGGGACCTTGGAAGATCATAGAGTCCAGCCCCCTGCCCCAGAGGCAGGAAGTCAGCTGGGATCATAGGATCCCAGGAAGAAAAACATCCAGGTTTCTCTTGAAGGCATTCAAAGCAGGTACTTGAACCATCTCCGGCACCAGGCCATTCCAGACCATGGGGGTTTGGAGAGGAAAGAAGTTCTTTTTGCTGGCGTTTATAACCATTCGACCTTGTCATCCCTTGGGGAGCTCTGATGAACAAACGTTCCCCCAGATCCTGGTGATTACGCCTAATAAACTTATAGGTGACCACCAGATCACCCCTGAGCCTGTGTTTTTCCAGGATGAAGAGTCCCATGGCTCTCAGCTTCTTGTCATAAGGTCTGTTTTCCTGACTTCTGATCATGCACGTGGCTCTTCTCTGGACTCTCTCAAGCTTCTCCACATCCTTTTTGAATTGTGGAGCCCAAAGCCGGATGCAGTACTCCAGCTGCGGCCTCACCAAGGCCAAGTAAAATGGGAGAATGACATCCTGGGATTTGCTTGAGAAGCATCTATGGATGCAAGCCAGCATTTTGCTCACTTTACCAGCTGCAGCATCACAATGAAGGCTCATGTTCATCTTGTGGTCAATCCTGACCCCCAAGTCTCTCTCATCCATAGTGCTAGTCATCAGCTAGTAGCACCGTCAAGCCTATAGACATGCTGCAGGTTTTCCTCCCAAGGTGGAGAACCTTGCTTTTTTTGTTGTTAAACACCATCAGGTTCTCATCCGCCCATTTCATGAATCTGTCAAGGTCAGCCTGGATTACCAGAATTAGGCTGGACCTGCAGCCGGTCAGCTGACTAGAAGAGGCAAGGCCCTGGGCACATATCAACCCCAGAGCCAGGACTAGAGGGCTAGTTCTCTGGCAGCAGTCAGGGGAAGGAGCCTCCAGTGTATAATTGCCCAGGGATGCAGTGACTGCCTGATATGCTGTATACAGGGCTAATGGGGCTCCAGGAGCTCAACAAGAACCCTGGCCTACAAAGCACCTAGTGCTGAAGGGAAGCTTGATTTTTTTTAAATGGACAGAGCATACGCTGAACTGTTTATATTATGTTATAGCCTGAGGGCTCATATTTTAGTTACTGTTTTCTGGTGGATTGGGCTAAGGCTCATTGGGGGAGAGCCCAGCACCACGGTGGGCACTGAGACAGGGCTGCAAAGAGTCCAGTGCCAGTGTGAGTGCCAAGACAGGGCTGCAGAGAGCCCAGTGATGATCGGAGGGCTAGCTAGTCTAGGGCCTCAGAGAGACCATGTGTGAATGCTGTCTGTGAGGCTTGGGACATAGTAAAGGGGTTGGTTTGGAGCCATTCATCTAGCCAATAAGGCTGAAGGCAACAATTTGGGGCAGGGTTCAGTGGGGTCCATCAGGACTGTGTCCAAATAAACTCAAGGGCAGCCTCCCTCTTTATGATAATTACCAACAAGACATGGCAGAAGAGAAAAAGGGTGCCTGTTGGGCAAGATTGGCACAGTCACAGAGCCCTAGGGATGTCATGGCCATTCTTGAGGACCCCATCCTGTGACACACCCCTTTTAGGGCACACAAAACTAATAAACTTCACAGCAGGATAGGACTTATAAATGCAAGTCCTACCCTGCTGCAGAGTTTTTTTCATATGCAGCAGGGAATGTGTAGATGCTGAGTCAACTGGCTTGGGCACAAGGGTTCTTCAATGTTGGGGCTGCCTGCCGGCTAGCCCCATTCTGAAGCTCCCTCGTACCTTAGCCAGGCCCTCTGCAGGACCTCGAGCCCGATGGGAGCATCCCCCAGCTGGCAGGCTAACCCTCCTGGGCCTGCTGCCACCTGGCTGCTACGACCCAGCTCAGCATGCTCTGCAGTTTATTTCTGCCCCCTAATGGCACATGTAGATGCTCCTACTATGCATGATATTAGTACAAAGCTAAAAGGCTCATGATTTATTGCATAGTTCCTTAGGCTGGGCAGAGTTGACAGCATTTCAAGCCATGATGACTCCACAGTCCAGCAATCCTCAGTATGTATGTGTACTATAGATACCCCTACAAAGGATCCATGTACTAATTAGCCCTCCACTCACAACTGAAACCAAATCTTTTCACAAGTCCTAGGAGTCTCCAAAAATTTAGATGCAGATGAGGCATAGGGTCATCTGGTCTGGCTCCACTACATGGAAGGAAGGGCTACACCAGTCTCATGTGATGAGCCCAGAGAGGGGGCAACAGAGCCTCTCATCTACATAGATGTTTGGTGATGTTTACCAGACATTTAAGGATGGTGAAGAAACAGAACTTATGGAATTGGGGTGAAAAAGGCACTGCTCCACTGTAGGAGTGAAGAGAAAGTCAAATGTATTCATAGTATCATAGCAATTTAGGGTTAAAAGGAACCTTAATATGGTGGTTCACTATGAGTTGACAAAATGTTAGCTCTGAGGGTGAGTGAGTACAATGGGCACTATACTTTAATCAGGTGGACTGCACCAACTTAGCCTCATGGTAGTTTTTCATCAGTAAGTTTGCCCAGTGTAGGCCATGTGTTTTACAGGTATGGTCAGTGTGGACTGCATTCAATCAGCTTCATAGCTGATTTCTGTTGCTGAGTATGTGATGCTTCTGGCAGCAGTTTAACAAAAGACAATGTATGAAAAAATTTCTTGACCTATAAAAGCTGACCGAACACTTCTGAAGTACCAGAAGTACATTTTTTTTCTACCTTCTTGCTTATCTGGTCAACTCCAATATTGAAAGTTCTCAAGAACTGCCAATATTTGGGCTCAGTCTTCCAAGAATTTTCTTTCTTGCTCTGGTAAAGCTTCCAAATCAGTTTGGCAGACCAGAGGAATGCAAGCTATGGCTTGTATCTCTGGCCATAATACTGGATTTCTAGATTATGTGAATCTCCCATCTAGTTATGACATTTACTTTTTAATAATGAGCTTTACAAAGCCACACTGAAAGAATCAGGGAAGTGAAATAGAAGAGAGGAAATGAGAAGCTCTCTGGACAGAATGAGAGAAGATAAACAATGTAACCTGCCATGTGAACATATCAGTCCTTAAAATCTGAACATACAACTTTTTTTCATTGTACTAGTTTCAGAGCTATGGCACAGTAAGAGGACTTGATGTGATTTTTCTTTTAATAGATTCAGAAGAATGGTGCCATTTAGTTCAGCTTTTAATGCAGTCTTAAATTGCTGTTTTATTACCCTTGTTGACATTCTGAAGGCATGAAATTACCAAACCACATTAAGGGTAGGAGGGGAAAGTCTTGTTAAATAATGCCAGCCTATGCCACAAACTTGAATTATATTCTTACCTTAAATAATCAAGGACATGTTTATTTAAAATTCTTTTTTTCATCCTCCTTTTTTAAACCAGTAAAATTATCTTGTAAATAACTGCAGATTTTGTCATGTTAAAGGTTAATTTGTCTATGGTGATTGACCTTGAATCAAAGCTTTTTATTTCAGTGTGGGTGTAAGGCTTTAAATAATAATAATAATAAATCACTTTATAGTTCCTGTAGAAAGAAAGGGGCTTGATCGAGCAATACCTTATTTGTTTCTAATTAAACAGGTCATGAGCTAACTTTAGGCCCAAGTTCAATATAGTGAATTGGATTACATCATTTTATTACACTAACGATAACTGTACTAATGATATAAATAATATTGCACAAAAGTGTCTTTCAAAGGATAATGTAGAATAATGTTGCTCTTGGCTTATTGAGTTACAGTGGTCAAATTCTCATTGGTTTCAGTGGGAGCAGAGTTAGGTTAATAGTGAGAAACTTTCAAAACCACAACTGCCACAGACAATGCTGAATGCAGATCCTGCAATAAGCTACATGCCACTGGAGTTAGAAGTCAAAGGATCTCCAAGCAAATGGAGAGTCCAGCCACATACACCTTCTGCAGTCTCGGTGCTATATTCTGTCTGGTGGAGTTAATGTAGCTTGAGCCCTAAAATACTTCAGAAAGGTAAAAAGAACAGAAAGAAAGAAATGAAAAAAGCATAAGGAAAGTCAGTGAAGGAGAGAGAAAGAGGAATCTATATGTTACAGTGGTACTTGACGATTTTCCAGATGCCTGAGGGACAGCAAGAATCACATACCAACACTAGAGCAACTGTGAGAAGTAATAAAATGAATGACAAGATTAGATCAGAGGATAAAACAAGGGGAGAAGAGAAACAGCATTCTTGAGTTGTAGCAAACTGGAAGAAAGGCATTGTAGTTCAAAACATTTCAGATCAGGCAAAAATGTAGAAATTTGTTGCGAATTATCTTGCAGGTATCAGAGAGAGCATGTTTTAACAGCTTTCTTATGCCTACAAGACTAAGGGCTTCAATCTTATAAAGAGATGCAGGTATAGTTTTTTTAAAGGGCCAATAAAAGTTACACATCTTAGAATTGGATTATACATGGTATTAATGGTGGAAAGAAATGATAATTCAGAAGATAGGGGATCCAGGGAGCATCTATCTTTGCTCTACCCCAGAATTCCTTTATGACCCCAAGTAGGTCAGTCAGTCTCCTTGGGAACTGAGGTAAAGTCTGTAAAATGGAAATAATAATATTCCTCTACATCTGATTCCTTGTGGAAAGCAAATATATTAAAGATTCTGGTTGTCTAAAAATAGTACACTAGTGGGAGCCATATTAATATGGAAGTATAGACTCAAAACATATCCTTGGAATGTAAGCATGACTGCAAGTAAAGCTGGGTAACACTCTGTTTAAGAAAAAGAAACAATACATAGAAATGCAATGCAGGTTGGTTGATTAAAATGTTTCACAAATGCATTTTGAAATTATTTTTTAAAAGTTTGTTTTTTGGTTATTTCAGGGGGTGAGGGTTGTATTGTGACAATTTAAAAGTGTCTTAAAGTTTTAAAATCCGCATTCAAATTTATCTTGAAACAAAGAAAACCTTATAAATACAGCAAATTATTTTGTAACTTTTCAATTAAATGAATGATTTTTTTGGCTCATCATCAAAAAAGAGAAATAATTTCCCAGTTAACCTAAAACACATTTTTTTAATGAACTTCAAGTTCTTCATAACTTTCTAACATAATTTAATAAACTATCTACTAAATATGCATCAACCCTCACAAACTGTTCATAAATGCAGCATCTTTGTAAAGTAATGAGGAGGAAAATGCACATATCTGACCAATAACAGAATTTCATAGTCATGCTTTATTCCTCAGTGAGCCTGAATAAAATAAAGCATGTCAGAAATACTTAGATCCCGCTAATACCGTCTCTAAGTGCTGAAGCAGGAGATATCCATCTTAGTCTCAACAGAAGCAAACGAGAATGCACACTTCAATGCCTAACTATCCCCTCAGCCTAGGAGTAATATAAACACCTTGTAGGAGGCAGCTAACCTCCCTGGAAACAGGCACAACAATGAGCATGCGAACCTAAAATTGAATGAAAGAGCATTACTGGTCTGTTACCCATTTGCCTAGCAATTAAGGACCTTGCCAGTGCATGATATGTAGAAAGGTTTTTGACCTGCTGATCCTGCAGGAATTTGAATGCTAGTCCCCTACTTCCAAGAAGACTTTAATAAAAACCCTAAAAACCAGACTCTAGAATGGGCTCAGTGAGGTTATGTTTTATCTCATCTGTTGAAGCTGGTCACTGGGTAGACCAGAATGCCACAAAGAGTTGGAGGAGAACAAGAAAGGATTTGTCTTTGTAGGCTGGTGGGGATTTATGGGTTCTGGTGCTAGAGCCAGAGTTATTTCATTTTTTTTTTTTGCATCCAATGACAGTGCAATGTAAAGCACTTAAACAGTGCTGGGAGTAGGGGTTAGAGCCAACAACCCTTCTGTCTCACCCCCCCCCCCAATCTGTATCAATGTCTTAACCACTTGGTTACAGAAGCTGACTGTCTGTCATTGTTTATACATTTTCCTGGTGTTATATAAGTGCCTTCGGTAGTTCAAACTCACACACTCTTATTCTTTAGTGCTCACATAGGAAATGCACCATTCAACCCTTTCCAGCAGGTTTATGTACTGTTATTCCCTTCTAAAATCAGTATCTCCTCTTAAAGGCACTTTCAGTGTGTTTCAGGTTTCCACAACATCCTCAGGTTAATCAATAGAACCTGCCAGCATGTTACTAAATCTGCAGTTACAATTTAATGAATTTTGAATGAGAAATGATTTCTGTTAAGTGTTGCTGAGGGTTATATTCACACTATGCAAGGGGATGTGTGGTAAACACTCAACTCCAAGTTTCAGACCTTGACTTCTGCCTCCCCAGACTTACAGTTTTCATTAATGTACTTTTATTATATTGCACAGTCTGTCTGTTGGTGGTTTCCATCTTGACAGCTGTAATGCTATAGAGCAAAGAGCATGCGGGAATGACAGAAGGTGGACAAAGAAGGGAGGAGTACAAAATGAAATATGCACACTGACAGTAATATTTAAAATTAGGCAGCATATATAAATAGGCCATTAACAATCCATAAAGAATCAATGATACATATACTTCCCCCCAAATGTTATTTTAAGGAGACTTAATTAAACATTATATAGAAAGAGAAACAACTGACATTGTATACTATCTCCCTCGGTTTCCTGGCTTTCTCAAGGGATTTCTTGTGATGCTTGCTTTTTTCTTTTTCTTTTTCTTTTTTTTTTGGATCATTACAATTTCATTTGGTAGCAAGAGAACGCCAAACCAGTTTGTGAAGGAGGTAGGTTTTAAGAAAACCTGGTTTATGGGTCCTTTTCCTTTGGTGATGTTTGTCCACATATTGAGATGACTTTACACTACTTAAAGACCAGGGAAGATTTTACTATGAGATGGAAGTTATTCTGGGGTTTTCTCTAGGTTGAAGAGTAGTGTGGAAGGTATCTTTACAGATCATATCTGCAATGTTAACTTGGGTTTCCTGTCTGATTACTTTATAACCTCTTTATGTAGGCATAAATAATGAAGATACCATTATTTTTTCTAAGATTATGGAAATCGTTTTTGCTTTATAGTGGGATAACGATGTTTGAGAGTCCCACAATATGCCCTCATTTGACTAAACCTACCAGAATATTTTCCACTATATGTCTTAAGCAGAGGCATATCTGCACCTGGGTCATTCCTCCCTCCATCTTTCTCCTGTACCTTCTGGTTCTGGAGCCCCCGGCAGCAGGCAGAACACAGGAGCAATACTTTTAAGTTCCCTGCTGCTGAGGGAAGATGTTTGCTGGAGATGCCCCCATTGACCAAGCAAAAAAACCCTCTTGTTTTTGGCAACAAAAAATGGAGTGTTCTCTCCCCTCAGCAGTGACAGACCTGTTCTCATTCTTGCTGCCAGGGGCTCAAGTTGTATGGAAGTGCAAGAGGAGGCCGTGGAGTGGAGATGGGAAGGTGAAGCCCATTTCATTCCATTCTGTGCTATCTCCCCGGCCCCCTCCCCCTTAGCTTGTGACCAACTTGCCCACCCTGGGCTTGTGACCAACTTGCCCACCCACTCCTAAACAACTCATTTTAGATTCTTCTTGAGAGATTCCCTCACCAGTGTACATTACAACCATAGAGCACCTATACATGTGCCAGACATCTGCTCCAAAGTGTGCTAATTAGTGCATTCCTGCAGCCTCCACGTCACATCTATTTAGTTTCCCCGCACTTCAGAATGGCAGTTGGGAACTTTAACTAAAACTCATTGAACGAGTTTTAGTTCAAGCACCCCCACCACCATTTTGAAGCATGGGACATCAAATAGACATGATGCTGCAGGCTGCTCTAATTAAAGCACCCACACCTCCACCCCAGAGCATGTGTATAGATGCCTAAGGAAACTAGAAAGGGACATTTTTTTTCAGGGATATTAAGATATCAAAGTAGTATCTTCTGTGGGGTGCTTGCTTCAACCCAACAGGTTGTGATACAAATTTTACTGTGCAACTAAGATTGCCATGAATGTGCAGCTTAGCTGTCCTTAACTGGACCCTTTGTTAGTTTACTAAAAACTTAGCATGCACAAGAGCTTCATAGATTACATTCTCATGCAGTGTAATAACTACTTTCCTGGAATATTCAAAGGCATTTCTCCTAAACAAAGGACATTTTGAAGCCAAATTAAATCATTAAGGCTAGGTATAGATATTACACCTATTGTAATATAAGCACACAGAAAGTGGTCTAAAACTAGAACAACAGACATTCATGGCTCATAAAAGTTTTTAAAAATGGTGGATTACACTCTAAGTTGACCCCCAATAGATGTGCTATCAGACTAAAGATCTTTAGGTTTGAGCGGGGGTTTTTTAACATCTATGTCACGTCCCATTGGGCATTAAACTAGGTTGCATTTGTTGGCATCCCAGAGGCCCCTTGTATGGCTTGGTGTTCATCTAGGGAAGAGCTAATCTCCTCTGCACAAGCATAGGGCCAGCCCTGTCACTTTGGCTATCACTGTCTTGAATGGGGCCGTTGGTACACCTGAGTCAGTGACAGCTTCTGATCCTAGCCCCGCATCCTTTCTCTGGCCAACTGTGAACTGTAACCTGGCCTAGTGGTGAGTGGGAAGGGAAGGTTCTGTCCTCAGCTGCCTTGGCCCTGCAGTGCACCATAGCCTGGCCAGGGGGGCTCCTTTCCCACAGCTGCAGACAAGAGCTGCAGCCCAGTGCTGCTTTTAGCCATGCTGGGAGCCTTGGGTGACTGGCGCCTCCTGATCCTGGGGGGCACCAGCAGCAAATCGACAATCAGAAGTGTTTAAAAACCAGAAGTGCCAGCAGCAAACCCAGAAGTACTGTCGGCACTTCTTTTGGCACCCCCAGACTCCCTGGCCTGCAAAGGCCAATCTCAGGGGGAGGCTTATGCCCTCCCGTACCCCTTTACACATCACATATGCTAGAAGCTCTGCCAGGAGGGTGAAAAGTGAGTGCTCCCTGCCAGCCCTCCTTAGCTTTCTGGTTTTGGTCTTGGTGGAGGCCAGGCCAGGCCCTGCTGTGATGGGGCAGGGTGGGCTCTTTTCCCAGATAGTCTGGCACAGCAGCACAAAGCTGCACCACTTTTTGCTGAGCTGGAAACACTGGCATGACAGTTTTTGCTATACCAGGAACTCTGGCAGTCGGGGGTTGGGGGGAGGCTGGAAAAGGAGCCCACCAAGGCCTGAACCAGGAAGCTGGAGGGCACACCTACTGGGAGGGTGTGTGTTTTCCACTTCCCATTCCCTCCCAGCTGCCAAAGTTCCCAGCACAGTGAAAATTGGCACAGCCCCACACTGATGCTCCTGGGTGCAGCTGGGGGAAAAGAGCCTCCCCCCCACACACACAGAGCTTCCCCACTTGAATCTTAGTAGGGGCCACTAAGATGAATCTTTTTTTTTAGTCTTAGAAAATTCAAGTGCATATATAATAAATTGTCATGGGAAGAGAGAATGCTTATGAAGCCATTATTTGCATTCTTGCTAGTTTAGAAGGGAAATGACAGCTCCTTGTGGCCTTGATGGCTTGCTGAAATGGATGTATTTGATTTACACCATCTTTTTTGAAACCTTATTTCTAAAATATAATAAACTGCAGTTAAGTGCAAATTTGTATTGCCTGACCTCTTTATTACTTGATTCATTGCAATACAGTCACTTCCACAAGAAAGCAAACTCATCAGTCAAACAATAATGTTTACCAGTGCATAGCTTGCTATAGAGCTCCAATGGCTTTTAAATATCAAATAAAAAAAAGAGAGAGCCTTCTGATTTGTTACTGGGACATAGGCTTGGGAGAGACTATATTAAGAAGAGGCAACAACAGGTTTACAGCTGTGGACTCCCAATATTTCAGTCATGGAAATCTAGCAAAATTTACATATGTAAATTTGGGACCTCCAGAATTGTTATAATTATGGAGTTTTAGAAAATTCAACTTGTCTATGGCAAGTTTCATTTAAAAAAGGCAAATTAAATAAATATAATTTCTCGAATGGAAAACTTCTTTTAAATGTCAAAGCAATTTTCAGTTATTTCAAAGTGGCTCTCAATTTTTGACTGAAACTAATCTCCAGATTTGATAAGAATTCAAAAATAGTTTCACTCCAACCAAAACACATTTTTAAAAAATTACTCTAGTCTTAATTAAAGCCATCAAGGATTTTAAGTTTCTTATATAAAAAAAGTTTCCCTGCTTTTCCTCTTTGAAATTACAAACTAAGCTGGTAAATTGTTTGGATACCTTTTGGCTATTCACAAACCTAGTTCTAACATCTGGGCAAAATCAGGAGCAGTTTTATTTTTCAAAAGCTAAGAATGGCTAATTCTCACTTTATTTGAACAACAACAGCTGGAGGGCCTCAGACAACCCATTCTAGACCAAATTAGAAAGTACAAAACAGTAGATGAAAATATTTTGGAATTAGGAAGACAGGGAGTCTTTCGAACATACACTGAAATGTAAATGGCAAAAGATAGTAAGAAACTATGTATCAATAACTTGGAAAGTAGTGGAAAGTAGTGTTAAAAAAAATCATTGTTGAAATGCTGGTTAATTTGTAGGTCTAGAGGTAGTACCAATGTGTTACTTCATTTCAAGTAGTTACAGAAAGGAGATGCATGTAGCCACATTCAGTCACATGCAAATGCAGAATTGTTTCCTGTACTATATTCTCAAGAGTGCTATCAAATATGCTGTAAACTGCAGCAAAGTGGGAAGGGTTTCTTTAATTTCTTTCTATATATTGGTCTGCAACCTAACACTTCTCACTGTTAAGAACTGTTTCCTTGCATTCAGTCTAAATTTTGATCTATTACTTTTTATCCTTGCACTATAGTAATTAAATCCTCATCCTCTGTGGTGTTTATCTTGAGTTTTGTTATCTAATACCCAACCCCCACCCCACCCTTATTAATCATGTAGCCAAGCTCATTAATAACTCTTTTCAATACTTCTTGCAGGTGGTTTCTCTTGTTCAACAATTCTTCATTACCCATCTGGAAATGAGGTAGCCAGAATTCAATGTAATATTACATCTTTAGTGTCTCTTGAATCATATTTATGCTACAAGATCAGAATCTAATGCTAACAATGTACATCTAAAACACAGTACCTTTTCAGAAGGTTGTTTTTAATAATATACTGAACTGATAGTACCTAGTATTTACAGTGTCATCCATCCAGAGAGAGCAAGGACTCTATAGTAATTCATGAATAAAGCCTCCCAACTTCCTCCTGTAACAGGCAACTACATTTTACAGGAAGAAAATCCAAGGTAGAGATATTACAGCTACCTGATAAAGTCACACAAGAGTGCCTATACAAAAGCTGAAACCTAGGTCTGCTGAATAGCCTGCCCCAAACAGTAGATTATTTCTCCTCTGGGCACATCTACATGGTCATTAATGCACTGTAGTTAACAGCGCATTACGTCAACACACAGTAACTTGCACTCCTATGCAGTAGCACCAGTGCATGGGTTTTCATCACATTTACCACGCAGTAGTGTATTAGCATGGTTTTTGCTTGACACGCTGTTGCAGAGCATTATTAGGCTACTGTGCAATTACTGCCTGTGCAATTACTGTCTTCACCCTCTGTGAATCAACCAGTTGGTTGCTTTGCACCTCTTTATAAGAAAACTATTTTTAGTATTCATCACTTTTGCAGCTAAAGTCTTCATCCTTTAAGCTTAGAGAAAGAGCATACACTCTGGAATTTACCTGCAAAATCTCTTAAATTAATGAAATTATAACTTGAAAGTTTGTTGCCATTAAAAAAAATACTGAATACATTTTGATTTAGAACTGTAATTCAGTAGTGCTATTATAGTTTCATAGTTTGTACGGTCGGAAGGGACCTGAGCAGATCATCTAGTCCGACCCCTGCCCTGGCAGGAAAGAGTACTGCGGTCAAATGACCCCAGCAAGATGTGCATCTAACCTCCTCTTAAAGACCCCCAGGGTAGGAGCCTGCACCACTTCTCTTGGAAGCTGGTTCCAGACCCTAGCCGCCAGGACCGTGAAGTAGCACCTTCTGATATCTAACCTAAACCTACCCTCTGCCAGCTTGTGACCGTTATTCCTGGTCACTCCTGGCGTTGCTCGGGGAAACAGTGACTCCCCCAGTGCCTGCTGATCCCCCCTGACTAGTTTATAACAGGCCACAAGATCCCCCCTCAGCCTTCTCTTTTGGAGGCTGAACAGGTTCAGGTCCTGTAGCCTCTCCTCATAGGGCCTGCCCTGTTGTCCCCGATCATACGAGTGGCTCTCCTCTGGACCCTCTCGATGCCGTCGACATCCCTCTTGAAGTGCGGCGCCCAGAACTGGATGCAGTACTCCAGCTGCGGCCTGACCAGTGCCGCATAGAGGGGAAGGATCACCTCCTTGGACCTGCTCGAGATGCATCTGTGGATGCACGCCAAGGTGCAGTTGGCCTTCCTTACTGCCTCTCCACACTGCCGGCCCATGTTCATCTTGGAGTCAATGATCACTCCCAGATCCCTTTCCGCCTCCGTGCTGACAAGAGGGGAGTTCCCTAACCTGTAGGTATGGTGCCGGTTGTTCCTCCCGAGGTGCATCACCTTGCACTTGTCTGTGTTGAAACCCATCCTATTCTCGTCCTCCCACCCTTGTAACCTGTCTAGGTCTGATTGTAGCCTGTTGCATCCTTCCAATGTTCCCACGTCCCCCCACATCTTAGTGTCATCAGTAAATTTGAACAGGGTGCTTTTTAGCCCCTTGTCCAAATCGCTGATGAAGCTGTTGAACAGTGCAGGCCTGAGGACCGAGCCCTGTGGAACCCCATTGCCCATGTCCTTCCAGGTTGAGAAGGACCCATCTACTACCACCCTCTGGGTGTGACCCTTCAGCCAGTTAGCGACCCATTTGACTGTGTGGGTGTCTACACCACAGCCCCCCAGCTTCTTAATGAGAACAGGGTGAGAGACAGTGTCAAAAGCCTTCCGGAAGTCCAGGAAGATTATATCCACGCTACCCCTGCATCTAATGATCTGGTGATCTGATCGTAAAAGGCCACCAGGTTGGTCTGACAGGACCTGCCACTGATGAACCCATGTTGGTTGCCCCTAAGCATGCAGTCTCCCGCTGGCCCCTCCTGGATGTGTGCCAGCATAATTTTTTTGAACAGCTTGCCTAGGATCGTGGTGAGATTAACTGGCCTATAGTTTCCCAGGTCCTCCTTCCTGCCTTTTTTGAAGATGGGGACTACGTTGGCCCTCTTCCAGTCCTCTGGTACCTCACCAGAGCACCACGAGTGCTCGTAAAGCCGTGCCAGGGGACTTGCAATGACCTCGGCCAGTTCCTTTAGAACTCTAGGGTGGAGATCATCCGGACCGGCTGACTTGAATTCATCCAACCCCTCCAGAAGCTCCCTAACTAAATCCTCATTAACCTGTGGCCCAGGTGTGCCTCCCCCGGGGCCCAAGGGGGGCCCAGCAGGGGGGTGGCTGTTTTGGTCCCTACTTAGGAAGACAGAGGCAAAGAAATTGTTAAACATGTTAGCTTTGCCATCTGGTGTGACGACCACATTACCCATGTCATCCTGCAAGGGCCCCACATTACCCAGGACCTTCTTTTTACCCCCTACATATTTAAAAAAAGACTTCTTATTGTCCTTAATCTGGGAAGCCAGTCCCAGTTCCATCTCTGCCTTGGCCTTCCTAACTGCCCCCCTACATCCCCGAGCAACTACAGAATAGCCCTCCCTGGTGATGACCCCTTCTTTCCACTGGGTATAAGCCTCCTTTTTAGCAAGGAGACCTTCCTGGATTCTTTTGGTGAGCCACAGAGGCTTGTGTGCTCTCCTGCTCCCTTTGATCCTCGTTGGGATTACCTTCCTTTGGGCTTGGAGGATCGTCTCCTTAAGGAGCGACCACTCTCCTTGGACACCTGGCTCCCCACCCCCCCCGGGACCTCAGCGCTTCTCCAACTATCCTCCTTAGCTCGTTGAAGTCTGTCCTCCTAAAATCCAGGGCCGCTGTCTACCTTGAACTATGCTAATTTGTTTATTTAGAAGTAGTAGGCCTGATAATATGGGCATATAGCATGATTACCTAGCTAGTCAATTATTTGGGATATTTTTTACCCCAGTTTCCTCTTTTCTTTTTTATCATTGGTTTTGCCTGGCATGGGTAGATAAAGTAAGCAGTACAGGACAAGTCTTAACTTGGTCAAAATAAAGGAGGGAATTTATAAGAAGCTCATGTTTAGTCTAACTCTGAGTTAAGCCCATTGACTAATTTGGGATTGGAGTGAGGCCAACACAGAAGGTCTTTTGAAATTTTGCCTGAAATCAGTGAACTAGTCCTAATAAAGCCTTATAGCCCTAGGAGAGCTTAGAGACAGAAGAGCTGAGCACTGCATTGAATGGCAAAAGATCAGCTCAACATGAAGACTGATGACTTGCACTTTCTTCCACTCATATATGAACTTTCTTTTTTTTTTTCCCTCAGATAGATGGCAACACAAGTCTTTGGAAAATAACTCTTTTGTACATTCCTCCTCATCACCTTTCAGCACTTCTTCTTAGCAGTTAAGTGGATTTCTACTTCTTAGAAATGTCTTTGGCCCTTTCCACGCATTCATTTAATGGTGCCATGGGATCTGGCCACTGATCCCAACACTTGTCTCCTTCCATGGAACACTTTCAGTTTTCATGCCTCCACCCAAACTTCAGGCTGGGGTTGACAATTAGCTGATTATTGGTCTTCGAGCCCTTCCAATCAGGTGATTGTCAGCCCCAGCCACACATTATATATAAACCACCATACAAACCAGCCATAAAAATGTTCTGCATTACACATGGGACATTTCTGTGGCTCAGTTTCCCATTTTATGACACCTTAATTGGGTGCTTATATAGTACCTTTTCTAATTGTGCCATGATTATCATATTAATCACAGCATAAATGTAATGTTTAGAGGGTACCTATGTGAAATTACCCATTTAATAAAGCAGGATTAAAAACTGAGATAATGGAATCCTCAGATTAGTTACAAAAATCATCAAACATATCAGTCAATGCTCAAGTTTGTCTAACCTGCATAGAAAATAAATCCAAGAAACTTCAGAGGGTTTTTTTTGTTGTTATTGTTTTGGGGTAGAGGGGAGGTTTGTTTCTTTTGCCTATCTTTAGTGAATGCAGCTATACAGCACTACATTAGTCTAACCTAAAATAAAACAATATAAAGAGGAGAATGAATGCCCACTCTAGGAAAATATTGGTTATGTACAGGCACTTTATGGTGTAAATATACTTTTAGCTCTACCTTTCCCATGTACAGATGAAATATAGTAGCAGAAGAAGAGAAACTGATGATAGAGCACTAATAAAAAGAATCTAAAAACACTCAATAGATTGTGTACTTTGAGGAGCACTTTAAAGATCTTGCCATCATCAAGCCATTGATATTATTATTTGAAATGCAATCAATAATGCCATTTTAGTAGTGTTTTAAACCAAATATAATTCTGTAATTAAGAGGGGGTGTAGAGAATTGTCTTGGAAAGCATTTTTATTCATCCACAGGTTAGATTTTAAAATGTAATCTGAATTGACCTAAAGTACAGATTTTCACTACAGTTAACTGAAAAGACACGTCTCTTTTGTTCGTTCAAGTAAAGTGAACTGATGGGACTTTAAAAAACCTTCTTTTCTTATTTTGTTATGTTAGCTGACATGTTTTTACCCATACTAGCATAAAAGGAAGTAGAAAAACAAGATGCAAGTCTTTGATAAAGTTTAGTGTTGATTAGGAATCAGGGCAGCAATGCAAAACAATTTCTAATGGAAATGCTACTAGGATTAAAAGCCTGGCTGTTACTTGCTAGCTTCCAGGAAGGATATTTCACTTGTTCACTCTCTAAAACTGCATCTCAGGCAGAGTACTGACTCATTTATTATTGTTTCTACCTTTCAGAAATTTTGGTCTGCTATCTCTCAGAATGTACATGGGCTAGATTCCATTGATGTAACACCTATTTATACCAACAGAAAACATATACTATTGGCAAGTTTCCAAGACCTTGGCAATCCAAACTTCTGCTCAATTGCCCTAGGACTGTATAAGAATAAAAAGACAATTCCCCTTGCATTACTATGCAGTTACCACCATGTCTGCCGCATGTTACCAGTTAGGATACCAGTTGCTTTTGAGTTGTGCACTAAATTTACATGTGCCACAAAATAGACATTAGACTAAATATTTCAGTCACCGATTGATCTGTTTAGTGATTGACTTGTCCAGATGTCAGCAGATCAGTTTATTGGTTAGGGACTACTTAATCTGTTTTCACCATTGTTACCTGTTTTAAGTATAAATGTTAATTAAATTTCTTACCCGTAGTAAGTTTTTGATTACTATATTTTAATAGATTTAGCACAACTACATTACTTTCACTTCAACTAATTCATTTGACCTGTCTTACTCAAGGGAGTAGTCCCATTGCTTCAACAGGACTACTCCTTGGAAGTAAAGGAGCAAGAATGGGTCATTGCTTTGTATATGATTATTTTCATCTTGTGTACCCTGCCAGTCTAGTGGAGATACAAACTGTACTTCTAGCTTGCTACACACACAGAACATCAGAGTGTGAACTTCAGAGGCATGGAAGAGACAAGGATTTTTGTGAGTGATATCTTTTATTGAACCCAAATACATGTTTGATATAGAGTTAATTTCTGTTGAAAGCAAGGCTTTCTTCATCAGGTATTGAGAGAAAGATTCCCAGCCTCTCCTCTCCTGGCTTTTAGGAGTAGGAACCAGACAGTGTTTTCATTCCTGAAAAAATGAATGATAGGATAGCTGGGATGATAATCTTTATCCAAAACTGAGTGAAGTTAAATAAGAGGCTTTCCACTACCTCAGTGTCCATCAGTTATTAGACTCTCATTTAATGGATTCATCCACGTACTAGAATCAAAACCCAAAAACTATATGCCAAAAGCATTTGTACTGCAGGCATTTTCTTCTGCTTATTAGCCTCTCCCCTGATTGAATCAGTCATTTATTACAATCAAAATCTTAAATCACAATTTATTTGTGCATGTTCTCCTACCTCGCCCACCCATAGCTGCTAGGATCAAGGAATAATACAGAATGAAATTCCAAAACTGTACAGAGTATCCAGGTTGTAGCCATATTGGTCTAGAGGAAAAAGGAATCAGAACTCATGGTAGAGGTGAAAACATCCCAGTGCTTGCAGCTATATCATATTTTTGTCCCTTTTTCTTGAGGAAGTTACAGAAATTCTGATGAAAAGGAACAAGTTCTTTTTAAATATGAAACTATTACCATGGGTTAATTGAAACAACAGAGTCTCAAAAAGAATTATATATTCTCCCTTTAGATAGCAGACTGAAATTATAAATCATTCAAGATGAGAAAGTATGAAATAAACTGAAATGCAATTAAGTGTCAGAATTAATGACTGTTCCAAATTATTTCTTACAAAAACTCCTTAAATGCTTCGAGGCACTAGGAATACTAGCTTTATCTTAATCAAAATTCAAGCTAGATTTGCAGAAGGGGGACAAGTCAGTCCTGGGGGATCTACTCTTTCAGCTCTTTAGCAGAATGTATCTGGCATAACCCATAATTTCTGATCCAGCATATTATCTAGCACAGAGATTAGGAAAGAGCATGGGTATTCTCTGGATACATGTTCCACCATGTAAAGTGTTGTATTGTTTCATAAGAAAATCAGTCAACTGGTGGACTACATTTTTAGGATACTGTTGGGTCAGAAGATTTTCAGACTGATGTCCAGACTGAACAAACCACCACTGACTGGTGGAGTATAGAGGGAACCATAAATGCAATAGATACGCTAGTAGGATGCCACATACAGAGAGCTTCAAAAATATTGTCCATTTGTGCTTATGCTCATCTCCTCTCAGTACCAGTCTCTTACTTTGGTCCTTCCCAGAATCACATTGCTATGGTATAAATATTCATGGACTGGTGCTTTGATGTTCTTAAGAATTGTTTTGAACGAACTGCTTTAAAATATAGCCAGCATCTTCCCCACATTGGGTCAGAGGGGGGTAGATGATAGGGGCACCTTCCCCAGGCAGAAAGTTAGGAGGGCCACTTGGATTGCTCTTCTTCTGTCTCCCCTTGGACAGTGTCCAAGCCCCAGCAGCGTGGCCATTCTGGGAACTTTGAAAGTCCCTTGCTGCTATTGCTTTACGAGCAACAGAGCCAGGGACAACAGAGCACATGTGGCAGCAGCTCAGCCCGGACTGTTTAGAAGTTCCTGTCAGGTGAGGCTGCTATCTGCCTGACCCCCCTGCTCTCAGAACCACGTGCCCTGGGGTTTGCCCTAGGTACCAAGTTGGCTTGTTATGCCACTGGCCCAAATAGGACTCCAGCTGGTTACAACCATATTGTTGGATCATTTCCAATCTTTGCTGGTGGGGAACACCCAGGGAGACCAGATAGGAAGGGAGAACCCACCTGCTGCTGCCACTGCTGCTGCTACCATCCCAGGCTGAGTCCAGTGTCTGTACAGCCTGGTGGGGCAGGAGCTTTCCTCTCCTCTGGGACAGCAGATACAGTGGCAGGCAAGGCAAGGGAGGAGATCGGGAGGGGGGGGATGTGCATGGAGGGGAAGGAAGGGGAAAAATATTTTTTGGGGGGGAGCTTAAAAACCCCAGCTGCTGCTTCTGCCCTGTGGTCAGAAAGGGGAGTTTGGCCATGCCACTACACACCCTCTGGAAACTTCCCTGCAGTCAGATTGGTATGGGTTATGGGGGGATTTTCCTTCCTCTGTGGCAGAGGGCATGGACTTCCTCACTGGATCTCTCAGATGTATTTCAGCAACCTTTGCAACAGCAGGACATCAGTTATGGTGCTATACTTTGTGGTTGTGAGACAGCGGTGCCTGTGTAGTTTTAGTAATAGGTTAAACATGGATTTGCTTGGGACAGTTTGGATAGCGATGACCCTGCCTCAGGAAGGGAGCTGGACTAGATGACTTCCAGAGGTCCTTTCCAGCCCTACTTTTCTTATGATTCTATGAAAAAAAATTAAGACCTAAATGATAATAGGAAAGGGGGAGGGAAATTTCATTCTTCCTATTTTTTTTTTCATTTTATAAACTCAAATAACTTAAAAGGATTGTTTCCCCCTTACCACCCTCTCTCCCCCTTACCATGAAGAGTGAATTTCACAACTGTATCTCAAGCAGTATTTTAGTCACTTTGTTGGTCGGCATGTTTTATCTTAACTTTAAGGTTCCCTGTCATCTCTTGTACATATTGAAATAAAATATAACTTTTTTTCATTATTTATTATGTGACTGCCCTAAGTGCTACTTTCATTGTGCAAAGGAAAAAGATGGCCCTTGCCACAGACAGCTTACAACTTAAGTGTAAGACAGAAACAACAGTAGCTGAATAATAATAAAAAAGTATAAACTAATAATACTTACATCTTTAGTAATAAAGAAGTAATGTCACAAATTGACAGTGAGACACTTGTCAGACTTAAAAACAGTAGTCACAGGACAGCAGCTACCTTAACCTTAACTTTTCTCCCCCTGTAGACATCACTGCAGAGAAAAATTAAGCTGGCATGTGACAAAAAAGGATATAGCTGATGGAGTTCCCCTGACAAATGGAAGCAAATTCAAACAGAGCACAGAAGTTCTTGTTTGAAAATTTGACAATGGGTGATGAAGAATCCAACCACTGCTATGGCAAAGACAGGGAAACAACACCACAGCACCATCTGCAGTTGCAGGTATGGCCCATTTGCAGTGGTGTTTTAGGGCAGAAATAGGCACTTTGAGGCCTTGATGGAATGACAGAAGGGGAACCAGAAAGGTGATGTGAGGAGAGCAGTGCCGTGGTCAAAGTTCTGAGCCATAAAAAATATATTTGAGCAATATTTTAAATGGCCACTGTGAGGGGGCCAGGACCCCAGGGGACCCGACCCGAGCGAAAAAGCCCGGAGGGCTGTCCAACTTCCGGGATCAGACCCGGAAGTCTGGCCGGGGAGTTAAAGTGTCCCGGAACTTAAACCGGGCCGGGGTGAGACCGGCCCGGGGTAATAAAAGCAACACCCCTACCCTGGCTAGAGGAGGGAGGAAGCTCCGGCAGAAGGCGGACCAGGGACGAGCGGAGCCGGACGCGAAGCAACGAATGCCAGTTGCAGCGGAACCAGCAGCGGCCGAACCGGAAGCAGCAGAGCCAGGAGCGGCGCGTGGGGAGCCGGCGGCAGAATCTCCGGCAGTGGCGGCACCGGTAACGGCGGTGCCGAAATCGGGGCCACAGACAGCGGCTGCGGCCCAGCCGGGAGGCGCAGAGCCGGTAAGTGCTGGACCGGGAGCAACAGGGCCAGTGGTAGCGGGGCCGACCACGTCGGAGCCGGGAGCCACGCGGTGGAAGCAGGCCGGAGCTGAGTTGCCTGCGGCAGAACCGGGAGCAGCGCGGCCTACCGACGTGACACAGGTACCGAAGGAATCGGAGGCGGTCCCACCGGGAGAACCCGGGAGGGGAGCCTCAACCGGAGGGGACTTTCTCCGGAGACTGGTGGCCCGCTGGCCACGGAAGAAGACCCGTGGGCTGGGAGGCGGACTTAGTAGCCCCCCCCGGGTCTAGGGACACCGACCTTTGAGGGTTGGACAAAATCCGTATCGGAGGCTCGGGCGAGGGTGTAGGGGAGCGAGGAGCCCTCAGGACCCCCGGACTTTGGAGCCGGGGTACCCCCTTGCGTTGGACCGTCAGCGCCCCACTTTGGGTGAACCCCTTTTTCCATCAAGACGTGGCAGGCGAGATTGGCGGGGCACAAGCGGCCCGGCGCGTACCCCCTCCTCTCCAGGGGCCTTTGCGGGGATTTTGGGCGACTCACAACCGGGTGACCTACCCATCCCCCCACAACTGGTGCATTGGCCGGGAACCGAACCCTGATTCCAGGGCGTATAACCCGAGCACCAGAAAATTATGGAGCTCCCCACGGGCCCGGAGGTAGCGCCACAGGCGCTACACCTCATTGCACAGGTGCTGCAGCAGCAACAGCAAACGGCCTTACAACAGGTGAGCCTGCAGGAACTCATCCTCCAGCAGGGGCAGGCTGGGGGGGCGTGCATAGAGAGGAATTAAGCATGCCTCGTTTGACTAAAGACGATGATGTTGAGGCTTTCTTAGAAGCATTCGAGAGAGCAGCGTTGGCCGCAGGGCTAGATGAAGGAAGGTGGGCCAGCAGATTAGGGGTCCTGCTAATCGGACCGGCCCAGGCAGCCTACCGGGCCCTGACGCGGGCGGAGGCTGGGGATTATGAGCGCGTGAAAACAGAGATTCTCCAGCGCCTAGAGATCACACCAGAAAAACACAGGCAGGCCTTCAGGGGAACCAAAGCCAAAGCACAGAAGACCCCCAAGGCGCTGTGGCACGACCTGAGGGACGAATTGACAAAGTGGCTGAGGCCACATACCGCCACGAAGGAGGAAATTTGTGACCAGATCTTACTCGAGCAATTCCTGACCGATTTGGAGGAGGACACCCAACAATGGGTAAGGTGCCACGGCCCCACCTCCTCCCTTCAGGCTCTGCAATGGGCAGAGCAGTATACGGCGGCACAAGCCGGGCGCTACCCCTCCCGAGGAAAGCCCCGGGGGGAAAGTTCCCCCCGGAAGAGCAAGGGGGGCAAGGGAGAGAAAAATTACGGAGGCAAACCCATTATTTGCTTCCGATGTGGAGGCCGAGGGCATCTGGCTAGGGCCTGCCCGACAGAGGCCGAATATCCCATTGTTAAAGGGACCCCATATCTAAAAGGGACCAACACGGACAAGGAGGTTCCTCGAGAGGAGCCGATGGAGTGCGGGGTGGCGGGCCGAGAGGAGACCCCCCCCCAACCGTTGCCCCGGGTCAAAGCCTGGGTGGGGCAACGGGCCCTCGAAGCGGTACTTGATACGGGGTGTGCTCAGACTTTGGTTCGGCCCTCTCTGATTGAATGGCGGCGAGCACCCCGGTGTAAAGGGATCTACCTGGTCTGCCTCCACAATCAGCGGACGTACTTTGAGCGGCGGCTCCTGGAGGTCCGCCTTCAGGGGGTTTCGCGCCGGCTACCGGTGGGCCTAAGTGAAGATATTTTACACCCTTTGATTGTGGGACGAGACTGGCCCGAGATATATGAAGTCCTAGACACTCTTTGACCACGGAAGGAGTTAGCAGCGGGCTTGGCGGGGGCAGAGGCCGAGCAACCCTGGCCAGATGAGCTGAGAGAGTTGGCCAGCAATTATCAATTCCGAGAGACCCAAGAGGAAGATGAAGAGCTACGACCTTTCCGGGAGGAAGCCCTCCAAACACACCAACAGCTGGTAAGCCCCTCCGCGGGTGGCAGGCGTGGGCCCCGGGTGGAATTGAGGCGGGGCCTGCTGTACCGTGTCAAGCCCGAACCCCGAACGGGGGCAGAGACGGAACAGCTTTTGATCCCTAGCCGGTATCGGGTACCTCTACTACAGTTAGCCCATGGGAATCCGATGGGGGGGCACCTGGGGAAAGGGAAGACGGAAGCGCGCCTGACACGGTGGTGTTTCTGGCCGCATTTGTATGAAGACGTGGAAAGATACTGTAAGGGGTGTCGGGCGTGCCAACTAGTGAGTGCCCGTAAGCCCTCCCGGGCTCCTCTCCAAGTGATGCCGATCATCCAGGAGCCATTTGCTAGGGTGGCTTTGGACGTGGTGGGTCCTCTACCCCGTAGCACGTCCGGACATCAATTCTTATTGGTATTCATTGACTATGCTACCCGCTTTCCGGAGGCTATCCCCTTACGGACCGTGATGGGTGCCAAGGTAGCCGAAGAACTCATGAAGTGGGTATCCCGCTTCGGGATACCAAAGGAGATTGTGACGGATCAAGGCACCAACTTCATGTCAACAGTGATGGCCGCCCTGTGCCGGGTATTACACGTCGCTCACCTTCGAACAACGATCTACCACCCCCAGACGAACGGACTCGTAGAACGTTTCAACGCGACTTTGAAAGGTATGCTCCGGCGGTGCGCCCAGGAAGACCCGGCTAAGTGGGATCTCCTGGTACCCCCGCTGTTGTTCGCGGTGCGGGATGCTCCGCAAGCTTCCACGGGTTATTCCCCGTTTAGGCTGGTCTTCAGACATCAGCCGCGGAGCCTTTTAGACATTGTCAGAGAGAGCTGGGAGGATAGTGCGCGAGGAAGCCGACAGGTAGGCAGGTATGTGCAAGAGTTCCAGGACCGCCTCCACAGGGCCCAGCGGGCAGCGCAAGACAATCTTGCTCAGGCTCAAGCACAGCAAAAACACCGGTATGATCAAGGGGCCCAGGAAAGGGAGTTACAGCCCGGCCAAAAGGTGCTGGTGATGCTGCCCAATCATCCCAGTAAATTTGAGGCCAGATGGCAGGGGCCGGCCCGAGTCATCCGGCGAACCGGCCCCGTGACCTACGAAGTCCAGAGAGAAGGTCGGCAGAGGTCATCCCAAATCCTCCATGTGAATTTACTAAAGGAATGGCAGGAACCCCAAGGGCTCCTGTTGGAACTAGATCGGGAGCTTGGAGACGATCAAGATTCCAACCCTGAAGAGGGATCACAACCCCGGACTGAAGGGCACCCGGAGGGTGGAACACCCCTGTCCCCGCACCAGCAGAAGGAGCTCCAGCGGCTCATGACGGAGTTCCATGACGTGTTCACGGAGACTCCGGGGAAGGCCCACGGGGTAAAGCATGCCATCCTGACGCCAAGAGGGCAGGTGGCTAGAGAGAAGTGGCGGCGGATCCCCTTCTTCAAGCGCCAGTCCATCAAGAGCAAAATTGACAACATGCTGGCCCAAGGCATCATCACTCCGTCCCGCAGCCCATGGCGGAGCCCGTTGGTAGCCGTAGATAAGCCGGACGGCAGCCTGAGGCTCTGCGTTGACTTCAGGAAGCTGAATGCTATCACTCAATTCGACGCGTTTCCCATGCCGCAGGTAAACGAGCTGGTGGAACGTATAGGCCAAGCCAATTTCATCTCCACCTTGGATCTAGCCAAAGGCTACTGGCAGATTCCCTTACGAAAAGAAGACCAGCCCAAGACAGCCTTTGGAACCCCGTGGGGCTTATACGAGTTTAAGCGAATGCCCTTCGGGCTGAATGGAGCGGCAGCCACCTTCCAGAGACTCATCGATTGGCTCCTGGCACCCCACCAAGCGTATGCCGCGGCGGTGAAAATGACGATATCATCTATGTACAAGACGTGGGACCAACATCTTCAGGCCCTGAGGAAAGTATTGCAAGAATTACGGGCAAAGGGCCTTACGGTCAACCCGAGGAAATGCGCACTCAGTAAAGCTGAAACAAAATACCTGGGTTTCATGGTGGGCCGGGGGCAGGTAAGGCCCCTAAAGGATAAAGTAGCGACACTACAGGACTATAAAGCGCCGGTGACTAAAAAACAAATGCGAGCCTTCCTGGGACTGGCCAGCTATTACCGGCGGTTTATACCGAGGTTTGCGGAGTTGGCCAACCCTTTGGTCGACACTACCAAGGGCCGAGAACCTCCCCGGGTCCATTGGACGCAGGAAAGGCTACATGCATTTGAGGAACTAAGGCGAGCCCTGTGTCAAGGGGTAGTATTACATACCCCAGATTTTACTATCCCCTTTATCTTACAGACTGACGCTTCGGCATACGCCTTGGGAGCCGTCCTCTCCCAAGAGGTGGAGGGAGAGGAGCGTCCCGTGGCATTCGCGAGCCGTAGACTCAACATACACGAGGAGAGGTATTCCACGATAGAGAGGGAATGCCTCGCGATAAGGTGGGGGATAGAGTACTTTAGGTATTATTTATTGGGCAGGAAATTCCGGCTTATAACAGATCACGCCCCGCTGCGATGGCTGAACTCCGCCAGGACGGAGAATGCCAGAATAATGCGGTGGGCCCTAGCCCTACAGCCCTATCGATTTGAGATAGGATACAAACCTGGGCGGAGCAACACTGTAGCCGATTTTTTGTCGAGGTTCGGGGGGGGGGAAGTACCTCCAGGGCCCTCAGAGTCGCCCCCTTCAAGAGGGCAACAACCTGGGAAGGTTGAGCATGTAGCAGTGAAGAGGACGCCTAGCGGCATCTCCAGGGGTGGGGTATGTGAGGGGGCCAGGACCCCAGGGGACCCGGCCCGAGCGAAAAAGCCCGGAGGGCTGTCCAACTTCCGGGATCAGACCCGGAAGTCTGGCCGGGGAGTTAAAGTGTCCCAGAACTTAAACCGGGCCGGGGTGAGACCGGCCCGGGGTAATAAAAGCAACACCCCTACCCTGGCTAGAGGAGGGAGGAAGCTCCGGCAGAAGGCGGACCAGGGACGAGCGGAGCCGGACGCGAAGCAACGAACGCCAGTTGCAGCGGAACCAGCAGCGGCCGAACCGGAAGCAGCAGAGCCAGGAGCGGCACGTGGGGAGCCGGCGGCAGAATCTCCGGCAGTGGCGGCACCGGTAACGGCGGTGCCGAAATCGGGGCCACAGACAGCGGCTGCGGCCCAGCCGGGAGGCGCAGAGCCGGTAAGCGCTGGACCGGGAGCAACAGGGCCAGTGGTAGTGGGGCCGACCACGTCGGAGCCGGGAGCCACGCGGTGGAAGCCGGCCGGAGCTGAGTTGCCTGCGGCAGAACCGGGAGCAGCGCGGCCTACCGACGTGACACAGGTACCGAAGGAATCGGAGGCGGTCCCACCGGGAGAACCCGGGAGGGGAGCCTCAACCGGAGGGGACTTTCTCCGGAGACTGGTGGCCCGCTGGCCACGGAAGAAGACCCGTGGGCTGGGAGGCGGACTTAGTAGCCCCCCCCGGGTCTAGGGACACCGACCTTTGAGGGTTGGACAAAATCCGTATCGGAGGCTCGGGCGAGGGTGTAGGGGAGCGAGGAGCCCTCAGGACCCCCGGACTTTGGAGCCGGGGTACCCCCTTGCGTTGGACCGTCAGCGCCCCACTTTGGGTGAACCCCTTTTTCCATCAAGACGTGGCAGGCGAGATTGGCGGGGCACAAGCGGCCCGGCGCGTACCCCCTCCTCTCCAGGGGCCTTTGCGGGGATTTTGGGCGACTCACAACCGGGTGACCTACCCATCCCCCCACAGCCACAAATAGGGTGACCATATCAGACAATGTGAAATCCAGGTGTCTCCCCACCATTCCAGGGGGGGGGCAATGAACTGTTAATGACCCGTTAATGACCCATTGTTCTTTACTTCACAGGTGTTAACAGTCACCTGTGAAGTATCAAATAGTGCCAATGGTCATTCCATTAATCAGTCTAACCTATTTTAAGGCAATTTTGCTATCTACTATTTGACAGCTCCTGCCACTCTACCTCCCTTCCCTGTTCCTGCACCTGGGGCACTCATTTTAATGTTCACTGGCCGGCCAGGACTGGCTTCTGAAATACAGGTCTGTTCCAGCCAATCTTGGACTTATTGTCAGTTTAGCCATAAAAGTGCATGTACTTCAACTGTTTGAGCTAAACAAGACTTCAGAAATTTGTTTCTGTCTCCCCTCTCATAGATGTTTTACAGAAATAGAACAAAGGTGAAATAGAAATAGATGGCACTTGAAGAGAGAATGTTAAGCCACTGATTAAAAGAAATATTAAAAGGAGACTGTAGACAAAATATTTCTTACCAACAGTAGCAAGATAATTCAGAAAACCAGAAGATGTCTGTTATTTTGAGTGGTTTTATTTAATTTTGTTGGTCGTTTTTAGTTCTTGCTTTTCCAAATATTTTGCTTAGAAATGATCCCCCTCTCAGGTGGGAAATAAGCTCATTTTGAAGTGAACAGGTAATTTGAAGGCAATGAGTTGAAAGCTTAAACTCAGAAACAGGTTGAGGACAAAAGATAATACAGTAACTAGGGAATTTACTGTGTTTAGGAGATCCAGGTTTAATTCCTGCTCTGCCATAGATAGCAAGTCACCTGGGCAAGAATGGCCTAATAAATGGCTAAACAGGACTGAGGTGTAATTTAGGCATCCAGATCTCAAAGAATGACCCAGAATAGTCCCATGCCAGTGACCATAATATTTATTTTAGGGCTGTCAAATGATTTAAAAAATTATTGTGATTATAAAAGCTAGTTGCAATTATTGTGATCTTAATTGCACAGCTAAAAACTCAAAATTTTGTGCAGAAGAACTCAAAATTAGGCAGGTTCTTTCTATGGAGTGTGGAGGGGGCATATGTGAAGGTGTGGGGGGCTGTGTGTGTGTGGGGAGGGTTGGAGCATGGGAAGAGGGGGTCCCACATGCCCTGGCAGGATGTGGGGTACTGTTGGTCAGGAGTGAGGAGCAGCAGCAGGGCTGGGGGTGGTCTGTAGCTTGAAAGTGAGGGGCAGGAGCAAGTCACAGGCATATCGGTGGAGGGAAAGGGGCAGGGGGATAGGGAAGGGGTGGGGGGTAGGTCGAGGCCCCCACAGTGAGGGGCGGAGTGGGACAAGGTCAGGGGAAGGGGCTGAGGTGAATGAGACACAAGGGCTGGGGCAGATCATGGGATGGAGCCAAGGAAGGCTCATCCATGGGTTCAAGAGCAGCCATTGTGCACACCTCCAGTGGAGGCATGGGGGACATGTGCCCCCCGTATTTGTGCATCGGCAAGAGGTGGGATGCCCCCTGTGGGCTGGGGCTCTGTGCTCTGTTGCCTTTGCCATGTCACCATAGGGGCTTTGATATGCCCCCCTTTCCCTCTCCCCCTGCCCCTTCCCCTCCACAGACTTACCTGCTGGGTGCTGCTCTACACACTGATGGGCTGCATTCCTGGCTATGTGTAGGCTGCAGCTGCTTCTGTGTTTTTGTGTCTGTGTCTGTGCTTCCCTCCCCAACTTCCTGCTGCAGCCACCCTGAGCCCATGCCTGGACTGCTCTGTGGCTCCTCTACACTGCCACCACTGCCCCATCGTGTGGCCCAGAAGCAGCAGTGGTTACAGTGGAGGGGAGCCCAGGTGCAAGCTCCAAAACTATGTGCATAATCAAGGCATTAAAAAAAAATAGCACAAGAACTAATTAATTCATTAATCATGCACATTAATGGAAATTAATTGATAGTCCGAATTTACTCGATACCTCCATTTTAGGCAAGAGATCTAGGTTTCAGTCACTAACTTGGCATTCTTTCTGTTTTTAACAAAGGATTGTCAGGAAATGCATAAATACATTGAGAAGCAAATATCTTCATCACTGAGCTAGAGTCATACTCTTTCTTGCATTCTCTTTTTTGGCTCTTAGAATACTGCATAGCTTTCTACTCCACCCAGCTTCTGCAGGAGGAACAGGGAATGCCCCCATCAGTCTATTCTAAAGGAAGATGCTAGGACACTCTCCCAGGAGGTGGGTGATGGAAATCTGAACCTACTTACATGGAGGAGGGACTAGAAGGTAGGTCCCTTACTACTTTGATGAATGTTCCTGTGACCAGGCTATTATGCAAAAGGAGGGCACCAGCTGTCATTTATGTGCTTATTTTAAGAAGATGGACAAGACTTCCTATAATCTAAGTGAATGGAGGTGCCTATGCTCTGAAGGGGAGCAGTTGTTCAGATAAACCATTGTATTTCACATTTCCTATTGCCTGCTTCTAGTTTCCCTTGGGATCTGTGGATCTCACATACTTCTTCCCAGTCTCCCTAGTTAGTCCAATGAACCTAAACCTGAACTGGTCTTAAGCATGTCCAAAGTGACTAAATCTCCCAGATTGAGCGATTGGGATAAAATACAACTAATTCTGTCTATTTGGAACACTTTCCAGGCCACCAGCACCTTTTACATGTGCTCCAGAGGTGGGGGGAAGCAGCGCTTTATTAAAAGCGCTGCAGCATCTCATGCATCAGTGCTCTTGCACTTAAAAATGGTGGTGGGGGCATTTGAACCAGAGCTTTTTCTAAAACCTAATTTAAAGCCCTCCTCACTAAATTAGAAAGGTGTTATACCCATACAACACTATAATGCCTGTTTTACAGATCCAAGGATCAGATTTTGCTTCATTACCTAGGTGGCAGTGCCTAAAATTTAAGACTGCCTGTACACGAATGTGGAGACTGCTCATTACCATGGTCCAGCAGCCTCCTGCTTCTCATGTATCAGTGCCTCCACACTTAAAAATGGTGGCAAAGGTGCTTGAATGAAAGCTGTGTTCTGTAGCTGCTGTACTGTATTCTGCAGAATAGACTGTAGGTACTGCAGCATAGAGTAACACACTTACTTTTTGGTATCAGTGACCAATTATTAGCATATATTATTATCCTTCCCAGGGAATGTACAACATTAAGGATTCCATAAATTACACAAGTGCACGTTTGTGTTTAGGGTGTTGTTCACCCTGTTGATCTTGTCCTGTATATTCCTGGTGTCACTACTGAACTGAATATTGAATTAACTGGGATATCAACACCTGAATCAAAATCTAGGTAGGAAGCCTATAAGCTCTGGAATTCCCTTCCTTCAGTGGTCTGATGTGTGTCTGTGTATAAATATCGTCCATTCCTTCATGCATTTAATGGAGAAATGGTGCAAGTATGAGTAGGTTAAATATTTTACAGATAATTTAGTTTTTTAAATTGGTGTATATTACTTATTGTATTATTGATTGTCCAGATGTGTATGTGTATATATTGTGTGTGTGCATAAATATAAATATATATATACACACACTAGCATTTCTATCATGAATGACGGGGGGGAGAGGGGGCAGGTAGGGAGAGAGTACCACCACCCAGTACCCCACAGTGCTGTCACTCCATCTCCAGCCCCGTGCACCTCCCCCACCTCCTGCATCGCCTCCACCCCCCCATGTCTGGCCCCATGCCCCCCCACTGCTCCCAGTACAGCCTCATGTAATCCCTCAACCCCCTGCCACTCCACCCCATGCTGCTGCCAGCTCCCAAGAATAGAGGGGGAGAGGAGCTTGCACGCAAAGGTGACCGCCGACACCCAACATGCCTCCTCTCCCTGCCTCCCCTCCCCTTCTCTCTCCCTCCCTCCCTCCCTCCCTCCCCTTCTCTCTCCCTCCCTCCCTCCCTGCTGCCTCCCCCTCTCTGCCAGCTGTTGTGAGGATTGGGCTTGGTGGTAGCAGAGGGAGGAAAGCAGTGGCAGCAGGTTGGGGGTTGCTGCCACTGAAAAAACCCCTTCCCACTCCCCTCCCTCCCTTCCTCTCCTCTTCCCCATCACCTATCCCTCCCTCCCATCTGTTGTTGGGGGTGGGGGATAGCAAGGCAGCTCCCTTGCTCCCTCACCCCCTCTGTCTGTAACACACCAGGCCCTTGCAGCCAACAGGCACACACCCTCTCAGCAATGCATGCACAGTTGACCCAAAGCATTACAGACAGACAAACAGACCGACAGATTAAGGTTTTTATTATATTAGAATTAAAATGACCAGGTCCTAATATATAGTATAACAGAAAAAAGATTAAAGTAATTTTTTAAAGTCAGGTGAGTTAAAACTGTTTATTGTTTTAAAGTGTTGTTATATATGTTTCTATAAAATTTATAATTAACTTGTGAAACTTACTGCCACAGGATATTAAGCCATTTTGTTTGGAGTAAATATGAAAACCTTATTTACATTTGCCAGGGATTAATTATAAAATGCTGTGAACTTTAATATTCCAGAGCATAAAAAAGCTCATCAGCTGTGGTCAGAAAAAAATCTTCCGATCCCTTAATGTGTAGTATCACACAATAAAATGGTATTTTCCCCTGAATGTTCTGTAATGCACAATCACCCTGGCCACACATTCAATTAATGGTGTGATAAGAACCAGTCATAAATTTATTACACCAGCCATAAAGTTATTGCACATTATACACAGTGACAGTCCCCAGCCACTTCCAGCCATAAAGTTATTACACTAAGACATTAGTAATAACTTTGTACGCTTATTCCTTGTTTTATCACAACATTAATTTCATTAACATGTAGCTGGGTAACTACTTAAGACATGATTAACTGGTTAATCACATCTTAAACATAACATGTGCAAGGGCCAATGTGATCTTACCTTAAGACTCAGTCACAAAGAAGTAGTGAGGACTGGGGAGGGGGAGGGGACACCTACTTTTAGGCAGCTTGTTTTTTGGGAACTTGAGCAAGGTTCAATAAGATCACACTTAAGTACATAAATCTACTCACATGCTTAATAGGTGGATTAGAATTTGTCCCTTTATTTTTGCTAATGAGTTGAGACTAGCCATCGTGTGAGATGCTCTTTACTGGGCTGTGATCACAGAACCCAAAAATTCTCAGGCAAGGAAGTATTTTTGTTTCTAAACAGGAGCTTAGTATTAACTGAATTCACCCTGAAGATGGAAGTTTAAGGATCCTGATTATCTCATTTTTTAATAAATAAAAAATTAGACTTTTATATTGTTAAATGTATTCAACTGCAGTTGAATATACAGTTCTGTTTGAGATGATAATATTTGAAGGAATTTTAAGAGTGCTTTCTTTTGATTGAAGTAACTTCTCACTAATTTCAATGGAAGCAGAATTAAGCCAATATTGAGTGTTTTCCAAAATCTCAAGTGCAATGGAGCTATGAACAAATGTCAGTAAATTCTTATTTAAAATCCACAATTAATATAAGTAAATATTTCTGCTATTGTCACAAATTAATGAAGGATGGTGATGTTCTTTTTGAGAAAAGGCGATGGAAAGGGGTCTTTTTTTTCTGGAGTAAATGGTCTAGAGAACTGGAATTGTCCAGATGACAGAAAACAACTGTGAATTTTCCCAGAAACAGTGATTGGAACACTGTCAGAAATAGGCAGTTACCTCAAAGCCTAGTGTTCAGCAACCCTGTATTATGAACAGACCATATGCTTGTCTTCAACATAGCCCATGCTGTTTTCATAAGACCTAAGAACACTTTTTTGGCAGAGTGGGAGAGTTGTTTCATCATGTATATTGTATTTTGAGAGACACATTTCTATGGTCCAGTCTTGCCAGTTACTGCTAAAATACAGCTGTGTTAATTGCAACGTAGCAAGTTACTATTGCAAACTTTTGGCACAGGGTAAAAACTGTAGTTTGAATTATGCATATCTGGGTGTGTGTACAAGAGACATTTACTGCTCAGTAGACTAATTAACTATGCAGTAAATGTCTCATCTACACATGCACCCCCATTAGGCTGGAGTAAATTAATTTACTTTGCAGCACAATAGTACTTGAAATATGAGTACTATGTGCTGCAAAGTAAAAAAAAAAAAAACTCCACAGCACTGCATGTGTAATCACTACCCTGGCTGGCTGGGGCATAAAGCTGATTCAGTGTAGGAGATGTCTGCTGGCTACCCCTGCTCTGATGCATCCTTCCACTCCAGTCAGCCCCTCCATAGTATGTTGAACCAGGGGAAGCAGCCCTGGGTTGGCAGACTGACTCCCCCAGGTCCCTTGACAACTGGGCCTGCTCCACCTGGTTCAATGTGCTTCAGTCCCAGGTATGTGTTCAAACAGCACACCTGGGAGCAATAAATTCTGGAGCAAGAAGATTGAGAATTTATTCAAGTCCAGTAATAGGGATGGGTAGACACGCCCTCTGTGTTTTTCTCAGTGGGTGCATGTATATGTGCAAATGCTTCAGAGTAGGTTTACTCCAAAGTAAATTACTTTGCCTGAAATGAGACAGTCCTCAGCTGCTTCCAGGCTGCATGTGAAGACGTCCCTGTGCAGCCCAGAGCTGGCTAGGAACTGTCCTGGTCAGGGGTAGGTCCCATCCAGCCTAGAGCTGGCTGGGGAACTCTCCCCATGCAGGGAGCTCCCAGGGTCCACTCCCAGCCCCAGCAATTTCAGCGTGGGGGTTGGGAGCTCTCTGCTGCTGGGGTAGGAGAACATTGTCCCCACCCAGGTGCCACTGGTAGAGCCCACCCCAGCAGCAGGAAGGAATCTCCTGCCCCCTGCTGCCTGGGTGACTAGAGCATTTTTTTAGCTACTGAAGAGCGAGCTTGCTTCAATTCTACTCAGGTGTCTTTGACAGATTTGCCAAGTACATTTAACGTATTCCTTTCTCACTGTTCATATAAGTTGGAAGCGTAAAGTACTGTTCTTTACTGTAAAGTACTATTCTTTGTATTGAGTATATGTTGTGAACATGCCTGGTTTTACACAACAAAGGAATCGTCATAGCTTGTCTACTAAGAGGAAAATAAGATACTTAAAAAGTGTGTTTGGTTGATACTGATAGCCGGAAGAAGTATACACAAAATGCTGGATATTTATTTATTTATAGTATTATTTATTTATAGTATTTATTCACATTAACCAGGACATAAACATTGGATCTATTCTGACATTTGAAGCTTGTTTGCAACACATAAAATACGGCACCATAATATATTCATATTAATGTCATATAGGCTGCTTGCTAACACAATGGTGCAATCCTTGATTATGGATATAATCAGGACATGATGTAATATCATCAAACAGCAAGCTTAAATGTTTAATGTCACAATTTAATGTCACAGCTGCATGAAAAAGGCTACATTTACTTTCTTACATCTTTAAGTTATCATCACTATTTCAGTTACGGTATTTCAAATAAATATGTATTCACTATAAGTGAACAGGAATAAATAGAAGTAAATGCAAAGTGTTATTTTTATTAATGTTATCATGGCATGTTTGTGAAATCCTACTGTGGAACATGTCTTTACAATGGTCTAAATAGGAAGTTGATAGGAAATCCTGCTCATGGCTTCCCCCTCGTAGCTATACTGTAATTGAAAGGTAGTAATACATTTTAAGAGATCTCATATTATCAGTTGAAGATGAATGAAGTCTCAACTTAAGGCTGAAAACCTAGCATAGGGACCAGCCTGGGTGCATGGCCACAACAAGGATATTCTGCATAAAGCAAAGATACTGAATTTCAGCTAAGCATTAAAATAATTTCTGGTTAAATTGTTACTTCGCCTTGTCCTTCTCACCAAGAAAAAAGGGTGAAGATTTGAAATCAGCTACTGCCTGGGAACCCCCTCTGTGGTATATATATATAATACCCAAATATGTGACTGTTCAAGGAGTATAGTGTGAAAATTATTTGTGTCAGTATGGTAAAGTATGTGAAATCCTTATTTTCAATCTTCTCATGCTAGGCTTGAAAATCTGCTAACCATATTTTATGGCCCAAATTTGCCCAACCTAAGGTCATATGTTGCAAAGGGGTCAGGTTCTCTCTTGATTTAGTGAATTGAATTATTGTGAACAGGGCCACACTAGGTATATCTACATGAGACACCTGCTACACAGTTGTAACTGCATAGTCATTTAGTACTTGCATAACCAAGTACTACATGACTGCACAGTAACCAGCATTACTGTGCAGTAGCATTCCAGCATGCTTGCCTAGTGACACTTACTGCACAGTAGCTCATTACTACACTTACAGCCAACATTTTTGAGTAGATGTGATATCTTTTATTAGACCAAATAAGTAGTTGGAAAAAAGTTATTAGCAAGCTTTCAGGTGCAATCATCCTTCTTCAGGCATAGGGGGTCTCTGCTGTTCTGAGACTCCAAGGAATGAAAGAAGCTAAAAGTGTAGCAGAATGTCAGTGAGAATGTAAATAGGTAAAAATTAGAAAAACAAAAGGTAAAGCACGGAAAAAAGGAGAAATAAAGGAGGGGGAAAAAAGACCAAAGGGAGACACAACAGTGGTAGTAATACAAGGTAAAAGAGAGGCTGTCATGAAAAAGGAAGTAGATGGAAATCAGGAACAGAAAGGGGAGAAAAGTGTGGGAGGGGAAGGGAGAGGTGTGACGGTGGGGTGAAAAGAAGGTAAGGGGTCAGATCAAGCAGGTACCTGGTGAATCAGATGTCAGGCAGGTTGCAATGTGTCATAAATCCAGTGTCTATATTGAGTCCATGAGTTTTTGTATCCAGTAGATTTATTAAATGAAGTTCATAGGCTTGTCTACAAAAAGTGTTCTGTAACTTTCCTTTGAGGATTAGAACAGAGGGATCAGAGAGGGAGTGATTGTTCCTTGAGAACTGGGCACCCACAGGCAGTTGGTTATTCTTGTCTTTGATACATTTCCAGTGTGCGTTTTTTCTGGTGCACAGTTGTTGTTTGGTTTCCCTTACATATTTTCTATCAGGGCATTTTATGCACTGGATGAGGTGCAGGTATAAGATCCAGGAATGGTGATGGTTCTGTTGTGGGGTGTAGTTATTGGGGGGGGGGGGGATGTGTTGGCAGGTTTTGCATTCCTTGTCCTGGCATGGTCTAAATTCATGTGTGGTTTAGGTCATAGGGAGTTTTCTTCTGGTGATGAGGTTAGCAAAGTTCATTTAAAGGCTAAGATGAATTAGACTGCAGGGTTTCATTCCAAATGATGGAGATATCATTTATGTATCTCACATATAGTAAGGGTTTGATGGTGCAGTCCTCAAGGAATTCTTCTTCTAGGTGAGCAATAAAAAGGTTGGTATATTGTAGAGCCATTTTGGTGCCCATAGCTGTGCCTATGGTCTGGTGGAAGTGTTGGCTGTTGAAACTGAAGTTGTGTATAAGGATGAAGTATAAGAGTTCAGTGATATCCTCAGGTCTGTTCTCTGAGTTGTAATCTAGCTCTGGCAGATATCTGAAACATGCTTGGATGCCATCCTGCTGTGGCATGTTGGTATATAAGCTGGTGACATCCATGGTGGCTAAGAGGGTGTTGCTGGGAAGGTGGTCTATGTTTCTGAGTTTTCATAGGAAGTCTGTTGTATCTTGAATGAAATTTGGTCTTTGGGTGATGAGCAGTTTTAAGATGGATTTGATGAAACTTAATATTTCTTCTGTTAGGGTTCCATGGTTTGAAATGATAGGTCTGCTGGGGTTTTCTTGTTTGTGTATTTTAGGGATCAGGCAAAAAGCCCCTGGATTAGGTAGTGTAGAGATCAAGGACTGAACCAAGAGTCCGGACCCGATGATCTCACAAGTTCCCTTCCTGTCCTAATGTCTATGAAATCTATGAAGTTTCTCTTGTAGTTCTGATGGAAACAATGTGATGGTGGCTTTGAGGAGAAAACAGGAATGAGATCTTCCTCTAGTTTTATATACTAGGTAGTGTCATAGAGTCTAACCTCTTTTATGTAGTCATCATGGTTAAGGATAACTGTAGCTCCTCCTTTATCTGCTGGTTGTATTACTCTTTGGTAGTTGGATCTCAGAGTTTCTATGGCCCTTATTTCTCAGAGGGAGAAGTTGTTATAACGGTGTTTGTTGCTGAATATTTCATTGTTCAGCCAAGAAGGACACTCCTCCAGAGAGAGAGATCACACTTTTGAAAGAGCACATGAAGATTTGCTGCAGGACAAAAAGAAAATCCCCACAAATCACACACCATTAGTTATGACATATCACCCTTCCCTGGAACCTACGGGGAAAATCCTCGAACAATTACAACCCATACTAGTTGAAGACCCAATTCTTGAAGAGAACTTCCCAGCACCATCCATCTTAGCCTTTAAACAGCACTGAACCTTGCTAACCTCATCACCGGAAGAAAACCCCCTATGACCTAAACCACACATGGACTTAGACCATGCCAGGACAAGGAATGCAAAACCTGCCCCCCACACAGCCTCCCCAGTCCTGCTCATGCCCCTTACTCCCCCCACAATAGCCCCCCCAACCCCACACGTGCAGACACAGGCAATCACACACAAACACACACACACACACACACATACACACACCCCAGCTGGAAGGTGTGCATGAGGGTATGGGAGGGAGGAAGGAAAAGGTTGAGGGGCAGATTGAGAATGAGAGAGGAGGAGTGCATCTCTGTGCCTGTTCCCAGGAGGGGTGGGGGGCGAGTGCAGCGGTGCCCCTCCTCAGGCCACACATGGTCTGCCCAGCTGGGGAGGGGGAAGCTCGCACACAGTGGCTGCCACCACACCACCACCGCCCAGGGGGAAGCTGTCTAGGGGCTGAGGGAACGAGGATGTGTTGGGGGAAGACATAGAGTGCCTGCCAGCTGGTGGGCACTCCTGGTGGGGCTTTCCCTAACACCTTCCCCTTCCTCAGCTCGGGCGGGCAAATGTGGGGTGGGGACAGCGTGCACCTCAGGGCACGGCAGCAGAGAGGTGAGGGGCACTGCCCACCCCATGTGACACACTGTGGTGATCTCCCGCCCCCCCCCCTCGGCTCACTTTGTGCCTGATCCCAGGAGCAGGGCTGGGGAGGGCCGAGGGAGCAGTGCCCCTCTGCGAGCTATACGCACGCTGCCTGGCTGGAGAGGGGATGGGGATGCACGTGGCAGCTACCACCACCACCACCAGTGCACCAGGAATTCTGTGGTTTTCTTGATTTTTCTGTGGGAAACGGAAAACACGGATTCCTGGTTATATATCTCATCCAGTGTACCAAATGACCTGATGGAAAATATGTGGGAATAACCAAACAACTACACACCAGGATGAAGGCACGCTGAAAAGCTATCAAAGACAAGAATACCCGATTACCTGTGGGTGTACATTTCTCACAAGACAATCACTCCTCTCTGATCTCTTAGTCCTACTCCTCAAAGGGAACTTACAAAACACGTTTCATAGGCCAGCCCATGAACTTCACTTCATAAATCTACTAGATACATAAAATCATGGACTCAATATAGATACCAGATTTATGAGACATCACAACCTGCCTGACACCTGATTCACTAAGTAACTGACCCCTTACATTATTTTTCCCCACCTTCTCTCCCCTACCCTTCCCCGCTTTTATGCCCCTTGTCTTCCTGATTTCCAACTATTTCCTTTTCCACAAACAGCCTGTCTTTTTTACCTAGTATTACTAATCACTGTAGTGTCTCCCCTTTGCCTTTTCCCCCCCTGCTTTATTCCCCCTCCCTTCCCTGCTTTATCTTTTGCCTTCTTAATTTTTACCTATTTACATTCTCACTGTCATTCTGCCACACTTTTAGCTTCTCTCATTCCTTGGAGTCTCAGGACAGCAAAGACTCCCTGTGCCTGAAGAAGGGTGATTGCACCTGAAAGCTTGCTAATAACTTTTTCCCAATGACTCACTTGGTCTAATAAAGGATATCACATCTACTCGAAGAACCTTGCCTGCCCATGTCCTTAGACCAACACGGCTACAACCAAAAACCCCTACTGTTCTTACTACACAGTAGTTCGGTTCATGTCCGGCAATGCTGCTGCACAGTAGTAACAAGCTAATGCACAGTAAGCATCTCGTACCCTTGTTCTGATTATCAGTAGCACATTTTTTCCTCAGAAATTTATATTAATACAAGGCAAGAAATTATACAAGGTAAGAATTTATATTAATACAAAGCAAGATTTTTGTGCCTGGTGAAACTATTTTTGGTCTTCAGGAAACACTGAATATGTAGCCAACATAGTTTCCAGTAAGTGAGCTTATCTGAAGCTTCTAGGTCCTTCCACATGTGTTACTAACCACAGATATTAGATGGTAATCTAAAGCAGTAAATCTAAACCAGTAGTTCCCAGCCTTTTTAAGACTCCCCTGTAACTTTTTGGAATGAAGTGGCACCTCATTTAGACTATGAAAAAATATTAGAGGTAGGTATGTAGAACATAGAAAATAACAGAGCAAAGAATTCTTTTGTTGCAAAGAACTTAGAAATAACCCAACAGGTCACAATATGTTTGACATTTTGGATTCCTTTTTGAAATCTCTGCATTTATCTTGTGAATCATGTGCACATGTTTGTACACAATTCTAACATTGAACAGTATCCCACAGCACCATGGTCGAGAATCACTGATCCAAGCCAATGAACTAGATGTGAACAGCTTGCTTTCTTCTCAGCAAATATATCCCTCTGTATTTTGTTTTCTAAGAATTAATTTACTTATGAGACAGGCTTTCTTATTTTATGGAGTTTCTGTATCCACTTTACTTTTTTCATAGGGACTGCATAATCCTGTGTTACGAATTATGCTCTTAAAGCCACGTGCAGTTCACTCTAGGCTGGGGCAATGATCACGCAGAGCAAGTATCCAAAGTCAGATACAGAATCTTTATTCACTCGAGCGAGGTGCCTCCGCAGAGCGACCCCGTCTACTAGTTATAATACTTTATTATAGTTTGTAAGTGCTTCAGCGTTAGTTTGTGATTAGCTCGTGCTTGTAAAAATACCCAGTCATCTATTAAACTAAATCACTATTCTAGCCAATCAAGCAGCACTGTGAGCGTGAACACTGAAGTTTAACTTTCGTGACTACATGCCCCATATATTTTGTCTCAAGATGTTTCTTTATCTTACAAAAACAATCCATGCCTGACTTTCAAGGTTCCCCTGTTGACGGGACTCCTCTGTTGACTGGATTCAGATAGTTCCATATCTTATCAGTGACCCTCATACAGTACCCCTCTTCCCTCCCAGCCGTCTCGTAAGTGCTGTGTCCGCTTTTATGAAACGGAGGCGAAAAGGCAAAGAAATGGCCTCACTTTTAGCATTACAAAGCCTTGCTTTTAGCCCTACAAGATTCATATACAACACCTGTTTGTTCAAATAATTATGTCTTCTTTTTAAGCATTAGACAAAAACTTGTTCTGTTGTTACAATTTTGTAGCAAAACCCCCAGTTTTTTGATTGAAGTCCTGCTGTATTTTCCACTAGTTTGTACTGTGGACATGTTTTCTTTAGCTTTTTCCTTTTCAGTGGTATCTACCAATTGGTTCATTTGGGCTTCTAAGGTATTGTGTTGGTGTCCTTTTATATGCTGAATATGTAATGAGGTGGGATATTTTTGAATCCACTCCCATATCACTTGCCAATCTTCCTTTTGGGCAATATCTTTACCATCTGCAGTATGCCAATTTGTTTATTCCAATTGTGGATCCATTAGGGCTTTGGCACAGAAATCTGAGTCAGTGTACACCCATAACTCTTCTCCAAGGGGGTACTGCTGCTTGAGTAATTCCTTGATAGCCCTTATCTCTGCGGATTGAGCTGAGTAACCTGCAGACAGGGGGCCTCCTATTTGATGTTCATTTAGATTTACCACTCCATACCCTGTGTATCTCTTACCCTTTTCAAAACTGGAGCTCCCATCTGTGAACCAGACATGGTCAGGCTGATCTCTCACTGCTGGATTTTCATCCAGTGGCAGAGCTTCAGTTACCTCAGTGCCTTCCTTGCCTGGGTTCACATCAGGGCACCCATGCCTTGTACCTTCTATTAAGAGGGCAAAGAGAAGTGAATCTATTTTGGCTTGAGTTTCATGTCTCACACCTCTCCCAGTTAAAAACAAAGCCCACTGAGCGATCTGAGTATTAGAGACCTTGGACCCTGTCAATGTCCCTGATGGGATATACTTCAGGGGTGAATGATGTGTTTGGATAATTACGGGGGCTATTTCAGTCAGTCTTTCAAATTTTTGCACTGCCCATACTGGAGCCAAACACACTCTTCCACACTGGTTGAAGTCCATCTCTGGCCCAGTCAGTTTCTATGATTCGTAGGCTACAGGCACCAGTTTGTTATCTGAATCCTTTTGCAACAGGACAGCTGAAAGGGCTTGCTCTTTAAATTGAGCCAATTTAATATAAAAGGGTTTGGCTGGGTTTGGGTATGCTAGTGCTGGTGCAGTAACCAGGGCTTCTTTTAGTAGGCAAAAGACCTACTTCAGTCTTCCCCCATTCCCATTTCACCTTTTTTAGCAATTTCCAAAGAGGCTGTGTAATTTCAGCAAACTAGTGTATATAGGAGTAAAGGAAGTTAAACCTTCCCAGCAATACCTGTAGGGAGTGGGGATCTATGGGGACTGGCATGTTTGATAGAGCCTTGATCATATGAAGATCTATCTTCTTCCCTTCTACCCCTATCTTATACCTAAGTACATCACCGCCTGAGTCACTAACTGGGCCTTTGGTCTGCTGACCTTGAATCCAGTTTTCTGGATCAAAGTCAGGACCCTTTTGGTCCAATCTGTGACCTCCTGCTCTTGGTCCCCCCCAGATTTGAACATCATCCACACAGGATATTACCTTGCCCTGGTCTGTTTTGCCTAGGTTCTGCAACATGCTCACCACATGGTGAGCAATAGCTGGGGCGTTACAGAAACCCTGCAGAACGCATGTAAAAGTGTATTGCTTTTCCTTGAAGGTAAAAGCCTTTTCCAGGATTCCGGATGTAAGGGAACAGCAAAGAAGCAGTTGGCTAAGTCTATAACAGAGAACCATCAAGAACTTTCTTGCACTCTGCTGAGCATAGCTGGCATGTCAGCAACAATTTCAGCCATAGGATATGCCCCTTATTAATGGCTCTATAATCTGCAGTCAGTCTCCATGATTCTTTGTCCGTTTTAAGGACAGGCCTTATTGGGGAATTAAATTCTGAGTGGGTTTCAATTAACACCCTTTGCTTCAGCAGGTCCTCGATGGTTGCCTGTATAGCCTCCTCAGCCTGCTTTGGAAAATTATACTGTTTCTGAGGAGGAACTAGGTCACTCACAATCTTTACACAAGCATCAACCCTGCCACAGTCACTTTTGCTTTATGCCCATACATCCGGGAATTGCTGCACCCATTCATCTCCCATATCAAAATTAATTACCCCTATACCTCTACACCATTCCAGTTTCCAGTAAGGGTTAGTTTTTATGGTTTCTGTAACCTCCCAGGCTTTCCACACCACCCCATTTGCCAGGTCTATGACCCAGCCTTCGTGGCTGAACGGGGGAGCTCCCAGGATTACCTGTTTAGTGGATCCCTCCTGCTGAACCCCTCCTATCCTGATTTTATACTGCCCTTCTGGGAAATGGATGCAGATTATTACATCCTTACAAACCATACCTGCAGTTTCCTGTCCTGTGAAAGAGCGCAGAGTTATCTGTCCATTATTATGTTGACTTAAATCCCATCTCTTCCCAAAGACATTTAATGCAGCCCCGGTATCCAGAAGAGCACTGGTTTGCCCCTGTTTTCCCACCATAACGAGTATTCTGGGTCTCCCTCCTGGATCCCAATTTAGAGTGCCCAGTTTTACCCACGAGCCTGGGCTCTGCTCATGGGTTCCATTACGGGGGCCCCATCAGCAATCCTCTGATACCGGTGCTGTAGCCGCAGTTCCAGTGACATGGAAGGCTGCCCCCTGTCCCTAGCTATCACGACTGCTCTCTCTTGTACTTAGTTCCACCATCCTTTCATTTAATTCATACAAGGGTCTCTGGGTCCATTTCTCCTTGGGCTCCCCATGCTGCATTAAAAATTTCCATATGGTACTCAGAACCCCATTATACTCCTCCCTACTGTCATATTGGTGGTAGTTGGGATGGTTATTGGGGTGGAAATTGGGCCTTTGGGTCCTTCACTCCAAATCAGGCTAGGCACTCTCATTCATGTATGTTGTGACCATGTGGTTTGGTGCTCTGTTAGTTTCAGTTTGGGGCTCGAGAACTGCCACCACCCGCCCCTTGCCTACCACGCAGCCTCTCTGCATCTTGGGCTTTGGCAAGGATTTCCCCCAGAGTATAAGTCCAGGTTTCCCTAAGTGGCCCCATTAACCCTATAATGGATCGGTGCATTCCCTCCTGCACCTCCTTCCAGAATCCAGGGGGATAATCAATGTTTCTGATCTCAGGGGTCCTATTTCCTGCCTCATCTATGGGAAAGCTGTCCCAGACAACAACCCTAACATCACACACCTAATTACATAATCCCCAACTGGCTTCCCAGGGTTTTGGCTGCTAGCCCCAAATTGCTCCCTGAAGGTTTTCCTCCCAATATTCATTCCCAAATCCAGTATACTCCAGCAGATCAAGTCCCCCTTAAGGCCATCTTCCCAGTTTATGACTGCCATAATTTCTGGGGTGGCACAGGTTCTTATTAAACGGTGCCACTCCTGGGTATCTAGGGCTTCATGTTCCACTACTTGGAGTGATTTCTGCAGCCACTGCCCCAAATTTTTTATATTAGTAGGTCCCAGTGTTTTACCTAGGGCAGCCAAATCTGCCCCACTAAGGCGAACTGTGATCTGTGTGTTTTGGCTGGGGTTTCCCTGGGTATCCCTGGTTATGGAAGTCCGTGTGACGGCGCATGCCTCAGGCCTTGGCTCTGTCTCCTCCTCAGACTCGAAGTCATGAAGGGAGGGGTACAGTGCATGGTGTGGTCCCCCTTCCCCATTCCTGGTTTCTCCCTGTATGAAAACAGCCACCTGTAAACTGCGCTCCTGGAGTTCCTGCTTTAAGCGGGTGCTAGTTTCCTCACAGGGGCCATGATTAGTTTTGGCTTCTTTGTCAGATTGTTCTTTTACCATGGTTTTTACCAGGTTTTGCAAGGCTTCCCAGCTTGCTTTTTCCTGATCAAGTGACTCTAATTGTTGGGCCTGATTCAGATTTGTGTCTCTTAATTTCTCATTTTCCTGTTCCAAATTATGAAGGAGGCTTTTCAATATTTGGTTATTCAGTTCAAATTGTGAATATTTGTCCCTCAGAGCCTGATTTTGAATTTCCTTTTTCTCAGTTTCAGAGGCTCTTCGGGTTTTTTCTTCAGTTGCTGTTTTCACAGCATGCCACAGTAGCCAAACTGCAGTACTGTGCTGTCTCTGGGCTGATGGCTTTTCACAGAGACAAAATTTCTCAAATTGAACCTCAGAATCATTCAGGGAGAACCCTGGAACACACACATCCTCCCTCCAAGGAGAAGGACACTCTTTCAGGATCTCCCTGGGCAAGAAGGAGACCTCTTCCTTTTTTCACCCACTTTGCCCCATGCTCACTAATGCCTGGGATGGGGGTCTTCTTCCTGAACATACTGGTTACTTCTTAGTCCTACCACAACAACAACAACGACACTGATAACAGCAAAGAAAGTGCTGTGGGTGCTCGGGCTCCTGTCCTGCAGGAGTTCCCCTTAACAAGGCTGACCCTACTCTGGGTATTACCACCCCCTTAGGTGACAACTGAATCCAGACCCTTCTTGAGTCTACCCACCCCTTGGGTGAGTCTAAATCCTAGTCCACCCCCCCGTGGTGACGTGTGCATGTGTAGTTGTACACCGCGCCCTCCTGTCTAACAGCACAATATTGAGATCCTGAGCATTGGCCTGACCCCTCAGGGCAACAATTTCTGCCAATATTCATTTAAAAATCTAGTCTTTGTTGTAGCATCTCCTTATATTTTTTTTACTTAAAGTTCTGCATTCCCATTATCATTTTTGTATTGCATAATTTTTCCCTACTTTATAATTCTCTTTAACCTCATGACTTGACCACAAGGGACTTTTGAAGCCACTCTGCTATTATGTGTTTTGCATTTGAATTACTTTACTGGACCAGAATATATAATTGTAAAATAGTCCTTTGCCATTACACTATGGCACTTCCATTACTTTTACCTAGCTCAGTTAGATAGTTAATTTTAAGCTTGCCCCCTTTTTAAAAGAAGGGTCTCTTTCAGTGCATTTTCTTGGCTCCAAGAAAAGTGAGTGGAAAAAAACTCTCTTTGGCCTGATAGTGTAAGTATCAAGTCCAAGGGTGTTTTTGTTTGGTACTGGTTCCACTTACATAATGTGTAATGTTTAGTCCTTGTGCTTTCATGCAGTGACTTATCTATTTCTAATTTGCTTAGGTCATCCTGGTCATTAGGTAGGAGTAGATGAAGAGAAGGGCTATTCCCTAGAGGGTATCTGACAGTTTGGTTCAAGAAGCAGTCAATGGCACCATTCATTATTCCTGTCTCTGCCACTCCGTCTCACCAGAGCTGTAATGAATATTGAAGGGACATTGAAATTGCACATAACTGCATTTTTATTGTCCATCATTCTCTTGTTGTTTTTAATTTTCCAATCCAGAGATTTTTTTCCAGCAGTGTCCCTGTTGTTATCTTATTCATAATCTCCAGTTTGACCTCTATCTGATATTGAGTTTGTCTCACTATTCTTTTTGGGCCTAATCCTGTGAGGTTCTGAATACATGGCAAAAAAACCATCTTACCTGTTACATTGTACATACTCATCCCTTAGAGCCAGAGGAGAGGGTGCCTGTTCTGGTAATGGTAGGATTCCATTTAGCCTTATGTTCACTATCTTCCAAAATAAACTATGCTTCTGTAATGTACAGTTATTTCATCCTTTTGTCACACATGGCTCCAATTTCAGCACTCTGTTTTCTCAAGCAGCTCAAGTACTTAGTTTATTTTGTCCCTGATTGTATTCATTTATTGTAGGTTTTGTGTTTCTGCTTTTGGGTTTTCATCTTTGCAGTTCCCACATCCTTTTAGTTTATAACCTCTAAGACTTTGTTTTTCTCCTTAAACATGTGATCTGACCCTTCCTCACCTTCTAAATTTCTGTGGGCTAGATACAAAGTTTAAGATTGTTTTTGCTCTTATGTTTTACAGCTCCTTGCATACAAAGCCTTCATTTTCTTGGAACAACCAGAAGATTAGTCAAGCTAATTAACCTGGTTGGTTTTGCTTCTCTCTGCATCCTTTATATGCTAGAAAAATCCCCTAGTTTCTTTTACTTTAGAGGCTAACAGCATTTCTATAGGCCCCTTAGTCAAGAAGACTGCCCTTGGGTCTTATAAATTTGCAAGGGAAAAAAAAAGAATAATTTGTTATTCTATACAGCAGCATTGTCTCTCAGGTCCAATCTCCTTGCCTCTGGCAGTGGACAATTCCTGCTGATGATCAAGTAAGATGCTTCTACATTTTGTATAAGTGGAAGGTATTTTTAACTGCAAGGGGAAAGCAAGGGTGCAGACTATCTGACTATGCGTCTCCCGGTCAGATTAACCATGTAGTAAGTTTGGGAGTATGCATTCTAATTAGTCAAGAATGTCCACCTGGAGAAATGTATTTCTTGTAAGGTAATTTGATGTACCAGAGCCTTAGCAAGCATACCTCATTATAGGTTGATCAATGTGGGGTTAGGAAGGATAGTCGAATTCCTGCTTTACTAGATTAGGATTCAAGATTCCCTTCCTGGCTTAACTACAGACTTCTTTTGTAAACCTGGTTAAGTCTTTTACTTTATTATACCTCAATTCCCCACCCTAAAATTGAACACTTCTCTGTTATTCTGATAAAAATCCATTAATGTCTGAGGCACCTAGATAGCACAATGAGGTTTGCCATCCAAATTATGTAGGCAGACATGTACAGATAGTTGTGTCAGTTAATACCAACTGAGAATGTGGCCACAGTCAAGCATTTTAGAAGCAAGTTAAAAAAATACAAGCTAATCAAATTATTAATCTTATGGTTTAGGTTCCTTTCTCAGTTTTCTTTTCAGTTATGCAGGTTTCAATTTCCATTTATTCTGGTATAGATGAAAGGATATTTTTGGCCTTTTCAGTTATTTCCCCCCTACTTGTCATATATTCATTCAAGTCATTTTGATCTCTTCAAAATGTGAAAGAACCTTTATAATTTTAAAGTTTATATTTAAAAAGTTAACTTAGCAAACAGAATCATTTTGCATAAAAGGAAGTACACGGTGCAAGGCTATGCTCATTTTGCACTTAAAAATATCTTCCTGAATTTTCTTATCAACACAAAGTCCTTTAAATAAAAGAATGATGGGAAAAAAACACCACAAAAGTAAATAAATATTAAGTGAAGTCATAGCTATGAAAGTCCAGGAAATATGCAAGAAGAAAGGGTTATTTTGTGTGATATCTTTTATTAGTCCAAATGCATGGTTAGGATAGACTTATGCCACCTCTGTAGGTATTATGTTTCTACCAGAAGAATCATGGCTTTTTCAGTACAAACCAGGAGTGTATAGGTGTTTACACAATTTCTTCCAGTACTAAAATGTATGTCATATGAGAAAAATAACCTATCCCTAACATGGTGGAAATCACTTTTGGGGAGAACAAAGTTATGTCCACTTTGGAAACGCTTGACACTTCTTGGGAAACAGGAGAAGTTGAGTAGCAGGGAAAGGCTCCTTGTGCCTTCCAGAGATTGGGGTTATCCTGGTTTGGGGAAGGCAGGGAAACCATCTGATCCCACCCACATGTAAGCCAGGAGTGGAAGGGAGGAGAGAAGCTGAGCAGAGGAGCGGCTGGCTCTTCTTCCTTACCCACTCCTCAGATCAGGGTCCCTGGTTGGAGAAGTTGATAGAGGGAGGAGATGTTGGTGGGCTGCTTCTTCACTTGGCTCCATAAGACCAGGAACAGAACAGAGGAACAGTGACTTGCTGTTCTGTGGCTGTTCCCCAAGCCAGGATCCTGGAGAGTGGGTGGGGGTCTTTGCCCAGTTCTCACTCTATTCCTGATTTCTCAGACATTTTTTGGAAACTTCCAGTGGTAGAAATAAACACCTGCTAATGGCCTTAAACAGTCTTGTAGGTAGCACAGTACCATAATGTACCCTGAGATGAGAGCTGAAGGAATGTATTGTGGTACCCAAAAACTTGTCTAAATCTGTCCCATCCATGCAATTAGTCCATAAGAGATCACCCACAAAAATCCTTGCCTCAAAGACAATTAAGCTTATTATTTTACTTTCATAATATATGAAAAAAATAGCATTCAAAATAGGTTAAGTTGAACACTAGACACAGGTCTATATTTACTTCTGACTTCTGTCTCTGCAGTCTAACAGCTTTACCCATTCTCCATACTAATGTAAAATTCCATATGTGATTTCAGACAAACCTCAGATTCTGCTGTTTATATCAGCTGTAATTTGCTCCAGACTTTTTTTTATGCTAGAGACCACACAAAAGCTTTTTAGATTTATTTTATTTTATAAGCTTCTGGTACTTGGTAAATCATAGATTTAGAACATTCCTTTCCACAGTTGGTATCACTTCTCAGTAAATAATAACTTCTCTTCCAAAGGTAATGGTGTTTTTTTTCCTTTTGTGAATAAAATATTTAGCCAGAGGATTGCACTTCAGAGATTGTGTATACTATTTTTTTCCCTACTCACCTCCATTACATTCAAAATGTAATTTCTTTTACAAAAATGTAAAAGAAGATATATATATATATACACACACACACATATATATGCAATCACATGCTGCGTCTACATGAGACTATGACTACTGCGCAGTTGCATCACATGGCAGAAAGTGTGACATGACATTACTGCACAGTAGTCTCAGGCTACTACACAGTCAGCATCACAAAAAGAGCCATTCAGAGATGCTACTACTCAGTAACTCTGGGTACTGGGTACGTGTTTATACAAGTACTAAATGACTGCATAGTAACATCTGTGCAGTCAGTATCTCATGTAGATACAGCCACAGTGACTAAAAAAAAGCCATAGTTGAAAGTGATCTGATCTCTACTACTTTCTGGGAATTATTTGTCAGTCCTCATGTCAAACTGCAGTTGCCAAAAATTACAAGCATCCTTTTCTATCAGAAAATTTTGATGAAGCTGGAGAGGTGGCAGACTTAAGCCTTTAAAATGAAAAGGCTAGAGGTTGAAGACTAGCTCAAGACAGATGAGAATTTAGAGGCAAAGGTGGTGTTTTCCAAAACCATCCAGGAAATTTAGCTGTAGAACTGACATCAGAATTAATGTTGTAATGTGGCCGTAATCAAGAGGGCCTTAATCAGGTTACATTCCTGTTGATGTCCATGCATTTCAAAATTGGAATAAATAAGTGTTGGGGGGATAAAAGGACACACTTTATTGGTTTAACTCAAAAGAGCTGAATACAGACACAAGATAAAAGGGGATTGAAAGAGTATTTATATTTACCCTTTCCAGATGGCTTTGCATGAGCTGTAGCTTCAGTTGGTGAGTTACTGCAGGCAGACAACAAGTGATAATGAATTGCTTATTGTATATGCAGATTAGGAAACGGGACAAAGTACAAAAGCAATGAAGAAGACCTGTCATCTGTTCACTAAAACAAAACAAAACACAAAGTCAAGCCTATTTCTTATGTTTAATGATGTTGTGATCAGCAAAAATAGTAAAATGTATGTATGTAATCATTAATAATTTCATTTATGGTGCTTCCTACTGCTGCCAAAAAGTGTGGGTAATATGCAATATAATGAACCAAACTAAAATGATCTTATGTTAAAATGAAAAGAACTGCAAACAAATAAATAAACACGGTAGTAAAAGAAGCATGAGGGTGAGGATGGTATTAAATGTAGCATAGGACCATCAGTGATCAGAATATAAAGGATGAAGGTTGCAGAGACAGAAACTGAAACCTGTCTAGAGCCAGGGCTTCCAGGAAGCCTAGATCTTCTCCTTGCCAGTTCTACAGCAAAGTACCCAGTACAATATAAGCACATATTTTGAATCTTTTTTTTTTTTCTAAGCACCCAAAAAATGCAGTGACGTAGGAGCAGCTGATCAGGCATTGGGATTTGTGAAATCTATTGATAGCTCTGACATATTTTGCTGATTCAATCTTGTGACTGCGAAGGCAGGGACCCCTTTCCTCCCACCCCTCCCCCACTCCTGCTCTTTGAACCCAAGTGCTCCACCCCTCCTCTGGCCCTGGGAACCTTGCTCCCCCGCCCCCAAGAGGCTTGCCCGGGTTCTAACTCTGATTATGTCACTGGGGGCAGAAGTGCCCAGTTATGGCTCTTCAGTTAGACTAGCCGATGACCAGGCTGCCAGACTCAATGATGGTTTGAATCTTTCAGGAAGAGACATTTTGATTATTTCTAAACTATTTCCTAAGATTTTTCCATTCTGTGGAGCATTTTTTTAAATCTATTTTGTTTTTTAAATGAAACTTTTTTTCCCAGAATCCCTTCCAGAAGGGCTGCAGGGCTTGCAGCTGTGGCAGCAGGTGGTATACCCCTGCAGCCAGGAGCCCTGTCAGCTTCTGGGGCTCCCAGTAGCAGGAGAACACCTGACCACATATTCAATTCATGGTACGATAAGAATAAGCCACAAAATTGTTACATATTTTTGTAGCTTTATAGCTTATACTTTCTTTTATCATTCCATTAATTGGTTGGATGTGTGGTTGGGTAAGAACTTAAGACCTGATTAACATCATACCACAAGTGTAATGTTTAGATGGGGTCTTAGAGAAGACATCGCAGGGATACTTTATGGCTATTTCTACAAATTTGGAAACATTTGATTAAAGCTACATTGGGATGATGAAGCTGTTTTTCTCTTTATTCTTTTGGCCTTTTGTCTTTCTCATAGTTAGTCGATGAGGAATGGACAAAAGATATTTGGTAAAGGGGTTTCAAAATATACATTTCTTAGCTGAGAAATGCTGTGGCAAGCACAAACTTGTGGTTTTTTCTCATTCCTTTGTTTTAATAAAACCTGGCAGGTGAGTCTTAAATTTACATGATGGAGCATATGGTAGCATATACTCACTTTCATGCCAGAATGCAGTCAGGAAAACTGTACATTTTTTATTAATTGTAAGTAGTATAAAGTATCTTTCTTTAAACTTGTACTCTAGCCTGTAAGTTAGAGTTTAGTCTGAGCATTCTCTTTTCTTCTAAGAAATCACTTAACCACATGCTTAAGTTTAGGCAGTCCAACAGTCCAGGTAAAAGCTGCTCCCATTGAAATTAAATGGATTGTTCACATGTCCAAAATCAATCAACTGAGCACTTCCCCAGTGTGACAGCATGGTTCCATCATACCTTATGTAGGCTTGAGCCTATAATAAGCAATCTCCAGTTTTCCAAGCTGAAAATGGAAATGTATCAATACAAATTATACTAGTAGGTAGTTTTAGTTTTCAACAAAACTCAACAAGAACAGCACAATAGCAAGTTTAGTTGGGTGAGATGATCTAATAAGCTGCTTACTCCCCAACTTCCAGTCAGTTTTAGACTGTTTCCCACTTTCCATTAACATTGTTTTCTTTTTTTTTTTTTAATGATGATGATTTTATGTTTTAAGTGAAAGGGATTTGGGTGATGAGGCTTCCCTTGACAGTTAAACAGCTAATAACTAAAACAAAAAGAGCTGTAGGAATTTCATAGCTGAATCACATTTGCATTTTATCACTTGACTTATTGGAAATCCTCACTCACCCAGGTGGCAATGAAAGTTATCTGAATGCCTCCTATGAAGGAAGACACTTCTATCCACATGCAGCAGCTCGCCCACCACTGATTTTGACTGTCAGGCTAGAGGCCAAACTAAATGAGCTACAATGACACTAGAAAATAAATAATAATGAAAAAAAAAACCCGTTGTCTCTGCTTGTTTCTAGTGAAAAGAGCTAGTGATTTTTCTCTATTAAGGTGTCCCATTTTCTGAAGGAGCAGATTTTTCCAGAGGAACATTTGCTCATTTTAGACTTGAATTTGAGCAAAATGAATTGTTTTTTCAAAGGTTACTTGAAGGATAAGAAATCACTCCTCAGTGCTGTGTATTAGTCTATTTATTTTACATTCTTTTTTTGAGTAGTAATGTGTGTGTGAGAGAGAAAACAAAAATTGGTTTTTAAGTACTTCTAGGAAAAAATCCAGTTTTTTCTTCATCTTGTTTTTATAGTTTCTAAATTAATATCTGTCTATTTTAATGGATGTCAAAATGAAAGGTGATTATAAGATTAAAGGTGTTTATGGAGATTCTGAAACTAGACAAGCTTTAATTCTGCAGAGGTTTTTTTGAGAAAATTTAAAACAGAATCTTGCTTTTTTTTAAATGCAGATACATATTAATATGAGTTTCATATTTATTCAGTACCCTTAGATATAAAATTTAAAAATTTTAAATATTCAAACATGGGAGATAACATTGCTGAAACTTTTTACACAAATAACAAGTGACTGAAAAATAACATTTCATGACTAGCCATGATTTTGGGTCAAATTTACTGAAGAGTTTTCACCAAAAGGAGGTGGACTCCTAATACCAGAACACATGTAGACGGTGACGTTATGCAGCAGAGCTAATTAGTCAACTGCAGTTAAGTGCACTTGTAGATGCACCCAGTGGATTGGCAATGATTAGGGGGTGCACATGGGTGCATGAGCACCCCCTGAGATAGACCCTGCCCCCCTGGAAATACCTGCTGTGAAACTGGAAGTGCCGGTGGAAGTGCACTTCTGGTTTCACTGCTGGTGGTTCCGCACTCAGTGATCAGCCACGGGGGGACCCCGCCCCCCGTCAGCAATCTGGTGCCCCCCACAGCTCAGAGGCACCAGTTGCCTATGACCCAGTGTCACATAAGTTGCCTTCTACCTCCACATTCTCAGCCAATTCTTCTGTTTATGAGCAGCAAATCAAAGAACTTCCTCCCTACTTGGCCTCTCTAACATCTGTGCCAAAAAGTTATCCCCAACATACTGCAAGCTTTTGCTGAACTCCTTGTGCACTGCTGTATTTCCGACTCAGCAGATGTTCCATCCATTGAAGTATGCCATGGGAACCAGGTCCTGCAATTTGGAAGCTTCCATCAGTTGATTAAAGAATGCCTCATCCTTCCTCCTGGTTTGGTGAACTAGAGAAGATGCCCACCATGGCATCCCCTTCTTTCTCTCCTCTTATCTTTTCCACAGAGATTTCAGTGGACTTACCTTCTACTTTGTTACCATCACTAAAATATTATCTTCTCTACCCTGAAGCACATCAACTGCTTAACAGTTCATAATGAAACCATCCATAGTTCAGGATAGGAAATTACAGAGAATATTTGGATGGTAGAATGCTTTCTGGTAAACTGAATTCTGGCCAAAATGCTAGATTAAAATAAATGGCAAGAAGAGAGATGGGATTTTAAATGACTGTAGCCACTAACACGATTCTTAGGAATCAGTTTAGTTATACCTAATAAGGAGCTGTACACATGCTGCATTGCAGGTTCCCATCCAGCAAGTGACTAAGTGTTGTTAAAGTAAAATGTTCCTTTAATAGGCTGCCAGCTACACATAATCATCATTTTAGGTGGATCTTCTGGCAATGGCAGGTGCAGAGGGGAGGGTGCAGGAGCTTGTTTTTTCCTCCTTTATTTTATGTAGCTCAAGAACTGGTGGTTCTTGTTCCTTGTTGCCACTGAAGATTGGGTCCTTTGTGGACTACAGGCTGTAGCAGCAGCAGGCGGAGTTTATTTTGAGCCTCCAAAGCAAATAAGCATTTTCCTCCCAACTCTCTGCACCTTTCCACTTCTCCCCTTCAGCACCCAGTGGCATCGTCCCCTCCCATTCCCCTCTCCAACAAGGTTTACATCTGCTAAGCCTCTGAGCACTAAAGGGCAGGGTGGCAGAGAGCACCATTTCCATTGTCCCTACCCTTCCCCACTCAGGAACTTCAGCTCTGGACAGTGGCAGCCACAAGGAGTGTCCCCTTCCTGCACTTGCTTCCTGCCATGTTTCCCAGTGTTCCCAGGCAGTCAGGAACAGGAGCAGGAAGATGGTACCCACCTGCTATTGCCACTGTTCCTAGCTGAGCTTGGAGTCCTGCATAGCTGCTCCCTGCCATCCCCAGTCAGAGGGCTCTAATGGGGAAGGAGAAACTCTGGGGCTCCCTCTATGTGTGGGTCAGCTGGGGACAGTGGTTGCAATGGCAGAGGAGAGGTTCTCTCCTTTCCACACCCAGAAGCATAATTAGTAGTTTTTGTGCCCTGGCAAACCCTGTGGGAGAAAGGGGAAGGGAGGTGGCAAGAGCAGGATGAGGGGAGTGGGAGTCTTACCTATTTCAGAAAAGGTCCCCAGCTGCTGCTGCCATGGTGCCATCTACCCATGGTGGGGAGTGGAGATCTGAAAGCCAGGCAGTTTGTAGTTAATGATGTATAGATGGCAGCTCCTATACCCCACTTTTAAAAATCATAGATCTGCATGTGGCTTCTGGAGGCTTTTAGGTTTGCTTCTGAATTATGATCAAATGAACACTGATCTGTCTTGTAAAGCTATGAGGAATCCATTTTTTGTCAAGTGTGAATCATTGAGAAATCTTCCCTCCCCCCCACCCCGGTACTGAATTTGGTCACACAGTCAAAATCAAGGAAAGCTACAGGAAACAAACATTGAATGATACAGCTGGAAAGGACTTCAGTGGTCATCTCATTCAACCTCCTGTGCAAAATGGACCATTACTGTTTATCAGAAACAATATTTGGATTATATCAACTAAGCATATCGTATCAACATTTTGATAATTTTGTAATCTTGTTTGATTTTATTTTTTAACTCTTTTAGTATAAATTAACTGCAATTTCAAACTAAATCTTTTCATTTAGATAATATCGAAGCATTCTATTTATTGATGTATTTATTGATTTTTCTGTGAGGAGATTAATCTAATGCACTTCTCTTTCTGTAAATAGCTTCATTTTCAATAAAACACTGTTTTTTTAGGAAAAAGAAACATTTCTTCCAAAAATTTCCAACCAGCTCAACTTTTAGTTGGTTATAGTGACAGCTGGTTCAGAACATTATTGCAGAAATATTCAGGACATTTGGCTTCATTTGCAAATGGAATAATGTAAATACTGTATATTTGTTTTTCCAAATGTGATCTGAACAAGATTTTTAAGTTTCAGTGAAGGTCTCTCTTTCATTTTCTCAACTTTTGTCATTTTATTCTGAGTCTCAAAATACTTATTTTTTATAATACACCAGTTCCCAGAAACAAATGTTGATGTAACCATCTCAGATTTTTTTAAAAGGTGTGGAGAAAGTCTTGAAAAATTGAAACAGAAAGAAAAGTTCTTCAAAACCTTAAGACAGTTACTTAAAGAGAGCATATTTTTTCATTACTCAAAACATTTATTCTCCTGGGTTTTCAGGATAATTCAAAGATTTTTGGAATATTTGGAGCTGTTATTACTCATTTTTAAATTCAGATCTGCCCTGCAATATTAGACATCAAAATATCTCAGTGTCCGGCTAATCAGGGAAAATGAATGCTGGAAATGATCATAAATTAAAACATTGAAAGTCTAGAAAATCTAGTTTCACTAAAATGAGTAGGATGCGTAGAACAATGCAAAACCAAAGGGTGACCATTTTAATTTACATTTTTGTATTTGAAGGCTATCACATAGCAGTAATAATGACATCTTTCCTGTTTAAATGTGATTTTTTTTCTTTCTAGTGTCCCTTTCTAAAAAATAAATCAAAAGACTAGCTTCTTTCTAATTCTTACACCCTCTTGGATGCATAGGACACAGGTCATTTGCCTGGAGAGAACATTAGTTTAATGAATCACAACTAGCCACAGTGATATATAACTTTTTAAATGATTTCTGAACTGGAATAGATAAAAACCAGAATGTGGCACATACTGATTCAGGATAGATTATGAACACAACAAAGCAAGCCTGGAGGGAAAAAAGGTGAAAAGAGTATTGAATTATATTATGATTAGGATGATATCATGCATACCAGCCATTGAATAAACACATGTAATTATTCTGACTTCATCTTCTATTGGCACACAGTAATAACTGTCAACCTGCAGAACATCTGATAACAATGTGATAGGGGAAATAATAGCTGAGCATGTTGGAACTGAAAAGGAATGCAAAACAGCAGTTGTTTGAAGAGAAAGCAGGAATTCATGGCCCAAATACAGGTGTACAGGTTGCTAACAGTTGTCTTAAGAATATTCTTACACAAAGAACCTGAATCTCTTTGTTCGCTAGCAATAGTTGTCCAAACAAATATGTAATCAAGAAAGGTATGTTGTCAGTACGTAAACATTTTATTTTCGTAAATTTAAGACAAGGGAATTTGTTGTCAATGGGTAATAATCCTCTTTATGTATAATAATTCAATATGTAAACACAGTTATTTTTGGACAGGCCTGTAGAATTTAAAAATTATAGAGCTATGTGAATCAAATGACCACCTTCTGGGAGTATGTAAAATCTAATGTTTTCTTGATTATTCACAAATTTAATATAAAGTTATTGTCATTTTCATTCAGATACGAGGTCTCTCTGCCACTCATTGAAGCCTATTTGACTGGAAAGGGGCAAATGTAATATTTCTTCGTGTTTCATCATAGACCATATCTTATCTCTTGCTTTACCATTTTGAAGAGCCCAGAAGAAAAATGAATACTAAAGGAAGCCTCCACAGCTCCTGTTGAATACTGAGTCAAACCCTACAGAAGCTATTTGGCAGTGGGGGCCTTAGGGTTGTTGGGGCCCTGGGCAAGAGCATCATTTGGAGCTCCTTAGAGGTTTAGTTTTGATGACCTATAAGCAAGTAGGACATTTGTTGTAAAATGTCGGGGCCCCTTGAACTGTGGGGCCACAGGCGATGGCCCAATCTCTTCTCCCCTAAGGCCGCCACTGTATCTGGGAGAGTGCCAATGATGTTGCTATAGATAAGGACAGAGACACAGGGACAGAATTAGAGCCAATGTGTCAACTAAAAGTAAGCCAGGCAGGTACACCTGCTCTAGGATTATGGAGTGGGCTCTGCTGCTTGCAGTTCTTTAGATTTCCCCTTGCGCTGCTCTTTTATGCTGGATTTCTGTATTCAACCTTCACATTCTTAATTTCTGTGCATTTTCACAAAGATCTAGGTTCGACTTTTTCAGGGCCTGCAGCGATGCTCCAAGCTTTGTGGTGTAAAGATATCTAACAGTTCAATTCTTGTCTTCTACAAGAAACAAAAATGAATCTTTCTAAGTGATGCAGATATACTAATGGGTGTTAAAACATGCACGCATTCACATATCACAGTGTACTAACAGACTTACAACTCATACGCCTGGAAAATCAAAAATATATCTATATTTCTGGAGCTGTGGTTTTTCTCTGGTTTAACTGTTAAAAAGAAATTTAAAACAGATGGCACCGGTGTGATGTCACAGACGTCTGTGGAACATACTTTTGATGAATCACCTGGTAAAGTTTTGTAACTTTTATTTAAAAAAGAAAATTAGAAACATCAGTGTTGATTAAGAAAGACCTAGCCTTCTTCTAACTGTTTGCAATTTATAGACACAGATTACACAGGCTCACTGACCCACAGCAGGAAACACAAGTGTGTTCTCTGCTGCAGGAAAGATTAAATGTTCTCAGTGCTAGAATTGGGAATGTCTGTTCTGTTTAAGTTAGGTGGCCATTGTTGATCAAGCAGCAGCATGCATTGCTGGCTTTAGGGGAGCTGCAGATGGTCAGGTCCCAGCCTCTCTTGACATAATAATCACTCAGAGGATGCAGAGCATGAAAGGCCTGCAATGTATACAAAAAACGCCGGAGGTAACTGTGACTAGTGGTAATGAATTGTAGAAGGATAATTTCCTCTGGTATTTTTGTTCTTTAAACAAATCACAGCATTAAATTTCAACCCAATGACCTTTATAAAAACTCCATGGTGACTAATTATAAGAAAACTAGGAGCATCTACTATTAGTAGAGATAGGATTGTTATTCAATAACCTTGGGAGGTTGCACATCCAGTGGTGTTCCAAATCCACAGTGATTAGACTCGGGGGGGGGGGGGAGGGTGTCTCCTGAAGGTTGTTTCAGATTGCTGCTGGCGTCTTGCTGCTGAGTTCTGTATATTCAATGCCACAATGTCAGCAGCTTGAAATTCCCTGTCTGGTTTTTATGCAGGTAATAATCTTCAATTTAATGTCATTTGCAAAGAAAGAGAGCAAGAAGTAGGTGTTTTCAAAGAAGGGATGTTTTTTGCAGCTTTCCTTTTAATGGAGGTTCGCACAGAATGTGCTCTTGTGTTGCTCACCCGCAGCAACCAGTCATGTACTGACAAACCAACTTGCTGAAGCTACTGTGATTGAGACTCATGATAATTATAGACACAAAACACACAGCCATCTGTCAACACCTTCCTATTGTATACCTATACTTTTGTTTTTCCAGAATGTAGCAACAGGTATAGAGGAATCAGTGTGCAGGCCACAGATTTCTGCACAGAGCCATGCTCTTCACTCTCTCTCACCAGTGAAAGAGGGAATTCTGTTGTATTTCAGAGCTGCTGTGGCAGGGAAGGCTGCTACTCTCATGCTCAGTTTATTTTTACATACAGGAGAAATTAATGAGGAAAGAGCAAGACAAAAAAACAAGCTAGTCTTTGTAGGGATACTGTTTTTGGATGCTGCTATAATTTCATTCCTAAATGGTGACTAATGAAGCCATAAAATTAATTCTCAGTCTTAGCACCGGTGATTTTTGTTGTAAGAAAATTGTAGTTCCCAAGTGATTCAGGGACAAATGACTTTGGAAGGTCTTTGTCACTGGCAAAACAAAGCAAAGCAAAACAAAACAAAACAAAAACAACACAAGCCTGATTTTCCCAATGTAGATGCTCTGCTCCATAAAGAAGAATTGTTTCAAAGGCAGTTCTTTAAAGTTTGGTTATTGGAAGAATCTCAGATAGAAACTAGGCAGTTGTACAAGCTCTTTTGAAAACAGGTTTTTGTCTTGAGCAAGATTTGTGTGAATGGATCTTCCTAAATGAAACAATAATTCAAGGTGCTTGAAGTTGTAAACAACTCAATTACCATGTAATCTAGCCTTATTACAAAGCTATAGGTAAATTAATACATTAGGGTAAGGGCAAATCTTTCAGGAGGTAGAGGTCAATTCGCAAACAGCAGACATATACAACTGAGATATCATACCCTTGTGCCTGCAAAGGACTGTACTGTAAGCAGGCTGTAAGGAAGACAATCTGCTTTGTCCAACTCCTCCAAAATGGTTTCACTTTGTTTCACAGAGGTTGCTTTAGTCCCAAGGATGATGTTGGGCAGCTCTTCCAAATATCCTCTCAGTTTATAAAATAAAATCGCACTTATTCCATTGCATCACTTAAAGCCTTAATGGTTCTTTCTATAATTAATTGCATGGCCAGATGTGGTAAAGCACATGCATTTGTGTACATGGACCTTCCTTAAAAAATGCAATAATCAGGATGTGGTAATTCAAAATTTAGGTTGCACAATCTAGCTTTTCCTTTTTGTAGCCTAGCACCCCTGTTTGTGATAGATCCTTCCACCAAAACACTCTACATTTCTGTTTCTAGATTAAACAACAATATCCTCTCAAAATCTTCTTACTCGTGTAGAAACAGAGTAACAATTTATGCACCTACAACCTGGCTCTAAGGGTCTAGACAAATGTACTTCTACTCACTTTACAAAGGGTGGGCAAGTGTTGCTTGAGAGTACATACAGCTGTTATGATCTAACTGCTACATCTACATTTCTGTGGCAATATAAGCTAGCTAAATCTTGGACCCACACTTGGACCCTGAGTGAAGCAAGTGACAGCAGTTTTGTTACACTTGTGTCACTACAGAATCATACAGTTGCAGGACTGAAGCTGAACAGTTGCATGCTATCAGCTCCTATTGGTATCCCTTCATATCGGCACAGTTGTTACATCTATCTATATCCTAACTTAAGTGTTGGCCAACCTATGGCATACATGCCTGTTGGTGACATGTAGGGGGTGCATGCAGATGCACATGCACCCAGAGGTTAGCAATGCACCCCCAGCAAAAAGGCACCGCCAGCAGTGTTACCACTGGCCACTCTCCCCTTGCCACCAACACTATTGGCGGCATCTGCAGGCGGTCTGGCCACTACTGATGTTGCCGGTAGCATTTGCAGGTGATTGCCGACTGCCGGTTGGCACTCGCCACCCCATGGCCACCTGTGGGAGCTCCCCCCTTGCTGCTACCATGCTCCCACTGCCAACAGCACTGCCACCACCTGTGGGAGCTCACCGTGCCCTCCCCCCAACCTCCAGGGGCATGTGGCGTTCATGTGAATGCCACACATGGTATGGGCAGCTTCCTGGTGTGGCATGTGGCAATCTGGGAGGGGGCAGGCAGCACAGTGGCAGATAGGACAGGGAGCAAAAAACAGAGCAGCAGACTGGGCAAGGGACACAGTACAGGGAGCAGATAGCAGCAGATAGATTAGGGGAAGTGGATTGGAGTGACACTTGAGGAGAGTGTGAAGCAAAATTGTGGCACACCTGCCAAAAAAAAGTTGGTTCCCACTGTCCTAAATCATCCAACCTTTGTATATACCTACTATATTAACCTTTTTTTCTAACCCAGGGCTGTCCAGCTTCTAAATCTCTAGATGCATCATACCCCTGGGACCTTATGCAGTGCATGCTGCACCCGTCAAACCATAGGCCACCGGGCCATACCTCTGCTGCACTGCACCACCACGTGGGCAACTCCTTCCCGCTACCACTGCACCAGGTGTCCTGTCCTCTACTTCACTGCATTGATACAATACCTACCTCTGCACAAGGCATATGGATAATATCCTTCATATGAGAGCCCTGTGCTCACTCTCAGTTTCCCATGCCATGCTGTACTCCACTTCACCCTGGGGTGGAGGAAGGAAGTGGTAGCCAGAAGACAGACGGGGAGCCCAAAAACTCTGGCTTCTAAAACAGCCAGAGCAATGTGGGGAGTGGTGATGAGGCAGTTGGACTGCACTGTTCTAATCCTTTTCAGTCAAACCAAAAAGTCTTTCTCTTCTTTCCTCACACTTATACTATAACTGACAGATTCCAGCATTTGGGCGATCTTCATTTAGTCCTCTCAGACCTGATGCTATCTACTGTCCTACTCTTATTCAATGAAGTAAAGGCAGCCTGATATCTCACAGTATACTTTGAAACTCAACCACCATCCTTGTACTATCCAGTATTTAACCCTGAGGCTATCTACTGGACACGTAAACAATGTAAAATTTCTAGGGGCCAGGCTAAGGGTTCTGTATACTGGTATGAATGATTAATTGGGTGAATCTGTGCCAGCCAAGCAAAAGCCATGAGGATATTACTTCCTGAAATAGCCCCGTTCATATGTAGAACCCCAGCAGCCTCCCCTGGATCCCTGTGTGCAAGGGACGGTGGCACTGGACTGTGTTTGGCTGCTGTGTGGGGTGCACAAAGTGGTAAGACTGGGGGTCCTGCATCTACTCCCTGTATTCATGCAGTAATCAAAGACACAATTTGGTGACGGCTAGCCTAGATAAGCTTTGACTTTGCTGTACACACAGGCACAAAGATCTTTACATGTACATATAACACTGTTTTCCAGGCTAGTTATTCTAAACAACAAAAGTGACTTTGATTATCATCATAGATGCAAAACTACATCACAGTTGATTTTGCGCACAGTGGAGCGAGCAGCCTGAGCTAAGGATACTCATTCATAGATTAATAGATGTTAGGGGCTTGAAGGGACCTCTCAAGGTCTTCAAGTCCAGCCCCCCTGCACTTGGGCAGGAAAGACAGCTGGAGTCAGATGACTCCCAGCAAGGTGAGTGTCCAGACATTCTTAAAAAGATATCCAGAGTAGGTGATTGCACCGTATTTGGGGGGAGTCTATTCCAGACCCTGGACATTCAAGTTGTAAAGAAGTTTTTCCTTATGTCTAATCTAAAGCAGCCTAGCAATTTATGACCATTTATCCCAATCTTCCCCTGGGGAGCCCTGGTGAACAGACGTGCTCCCAGTCCCTGATATGCACCTTTTATATACTTATAGGCTGCCACCAAGTCCCCTCTGAGTCTTTTCTTTTCCAGGCTAAGCCGACCCAAGTATCTCAACCACTAATTGTATGGCCTACTCTCCATACCTCTAATCATACATGTAGCCTTTCTTTGGACTCTCTCAATCCTCTCCACATCCTTCCTAAACTGTGGAGCCCAGAACTGGACATAGTACTCCAGCTGTGGCCTCACCAAGGCTGAGTAAAGTGGGAGGCTGAGATCCTTAGTTTTGTTTGAGATGCTTCAGTGTTTTATTTGCTTTGCCGGCTATGGCATCACATTGGTGGCTAATGTTCAGTCATTGTTCTATCGAGACCCCTGGGACTCTTTAGGTTGTGTTGCCAGTAAGTGTAGCGCTGTTGAACCTGTAAGCATGTTGGGGATTGTTTCTCCCCAGGTGGAGCACTTTATACTTCTAGTTGTGGAAGTATAAGATGTTACTGGCTTTCAAATATTTGGGCTTTGTTTATAATTACAATATAACACAGAGGGTTTTTTCACTTCTTACAGCCTTCATCTAGTTTGTGGTTGTGAGGAAACCTAAAAGAATCTTTAACTCTGGCTGCATTTATCTGCCCATCATTTGTAAACCTGACTTGCTGCAGGAATTGAAAGCTGCTGATTAATTTTTTAACCCAATATATTGTAATACTAGTCTTTCACAGTTTAACATGATCCTTTCTATATTCTCATTTTTTGGCATGTATGAAATCCCAATTACATATTGATGGATATATCATTTTGCCTCATCCAGTAGCTCTGAAGTATATTTAAACTATTTTACACTTTTTTTTTTTACAGGCACTGCAATAAAGTTTTGTGGCTGACTAAAGTCAGAGGCAAATTACACTATTTCTTTACAATTCTAATTAAACTGCTAATTGGTACTGGAGCTTTTTAATACCTGACATTTAGTACAAGTAAATAACAACATAGTAAACAGGACTAATAAAGTTCAGCAGTGGTTTCTATGCTTGCAACCTTCTGAACTCTGTTCTGCTCTGGAGTGCACTTGTATATATCTATTTGGAGTCAATGGACTTTGAGTCACAATTAAAGAACCGGATGCAAACAATAGCGTTAAGGTGGATAGGTGAGTGGAGCGTGAGTCTTAGGTGTTGCTTAAAACAGGGAGCACCAGAATAGAGCTGAAAGAAGGATGAGCATTTCACTGTTCAAGAGGAAAGCAGTGGCGGGGGCTCAGGTCTGAGAGTGAAATGTAGTACTGTCAAGAGGCAGCAGGAGGCCCACAATGCAGGAGCAGAAGCTAGAATTGGATGCTGCCAAGTAGAAATGTCACCCTGCCTTTTTGCTGCTGAAAACTGGTGATTTTTTTGGGTAACTGTATGTCAGATCATAGGAAAGCAGGGCTGGAAGGGATCTCAGGAGGTCTTCTAGTCCAGTCTTGTGCTCGAGGCAGAAACATCCCTGACTGAACCATCCCAGCCACGTGCGTGTACAAGCAACTCTTGAATATTTTCAAGCATCAAATTCCACATGGATGCCTACAGTGGAGGAGAAAAAAGGTGACATCTTAACTCCAGCTGTTACACTTGTGCCACATACCACCTCTTGCCAGAGCCTCTGGAGTGAAAATCTTGCAAAGAAGTTAGAGGGGAGGGAAAACGGGAGTGGGGAGGAGAGACTCCCCTGTTGCAGTCCTGGCCAGTTAGGCCTATAGATTCTAAACCTGATGCAATCAGCAAAAGTGTAGAATTTGTCCAAAAGTCAATAATACTTGTCAGAAGAAAACTGATTGAAATGAAAGATTCCTAAGGGCAGCAAGTGCCTGTCATATAGTCCTATTCAAGCAAACTCTAAATACTTAGCCTGAGTTAAGAACACTGCTCAATTTAAGAAGATGGGCCATCTTTTTTGAAGTGAAATACCAAGCTAATCAAATAACATTGAGTGAATGAAACAACAATGAACTCTAAGCAGAAAAATAATAAAGAAATAATAATCCAGTTCTTTAGCAACGTGAAAGACACCTTTCCTAGACGACATTACTATTCGGTTAACTCACCATCCTGACAATAACAAAGATATAAAAAGACATAGGTATGCCTGGTAAGTCAAGAATGACAGAATAAAACACAAGATCTGGAAAACAAACAAGCAGTCAATACCAGTGCACAGTAAAGCAGGTACTCTAGGCCTATCAATTTTTATATGCATTTGCAGATTGACTTACCAAATACTAGTGTAGGAAGATGTGAATTATACTGATAGCATGCTTGAGGAAACCAGTGATCTCAGAATCTCTTTTGCTGTATATGTCTCAGCAACACCCAATGGCAACTGCAAATAAATCCTGCTTACTGTTTTGGGTTTTGTTCTGTTTTTTAACCTTACTGCAAAATGTCAAATGCAAATGCTAAATTTTAGGAAATCAATCTATTGCATTTTGAAACAATAGTTTGTTATCTCCAAATGGAAGAATACCATTGTATAATAACAAAAAGAAGGCTAGAAAGAAAGCGTAAGGAATTTTAAGGTTTGAAATGTTGTAACATCCAAGCAAGCTTTTCTGAAAGTCAGTAACAAGGGGTGCTTGTACATGTAATAGGGGTTTAGTCGTCAAGGTTTTATTCTATGCCCCCTAAATTAAAATGGTGAAAGCAGAAGCAGTGAGGGGCCTGATCCTTCTTATCTGCAGAGTCTGCTTACCTTGTCCGTGGCTGGGTTGTTGCAATTTGCAATGTTGCAAACTAAACGATGAATTAGTAATGCTTTTTTATTTTTAATGTTACATTGCGTAAGTGAATAAAAAACTATTTTAATTGTTCTTTTTCCTTTTTTTGCTTTGTGAGTTGTTTTTCTTTTTTTTTCTTTTGTTTTTTATTTTGTACAGATATTTTAGCTGACCAGAAGAGCAGGTAAAATTATTGTAGTTAAAGTACTGAGTCTGAAAATAAAATATAATGGAACTTGATTTGGAGTGCCTTTGAGTTGGCAGTACTTCTCTTCGTATTCCAATATGGTTTAATCATGCTCGGTGCTTAGTTCAAGCAAATCCCAGTTGTTTCAAGCAGAATATTGGGTACTTAGCACTTTCAAAAAAGATCTATCAGGATCAAGCCTATAATCCTTATTTAGATAACTATTCCATTGATTTCCTTTGATCTATTTATACGTATACGTATTGGGGGAGCAGGTTGTTCCAGGGCTCAGCTTGGCTCATATAACACTTCAAAAATACAAAAATTAAACCCAAAACATGTATCCAATAGTAAGTTTTTCAGCTGATTTCTAAATTTCCATTTTGTTAGCGTGGACATCGTTAAATAGCGTCTAAAACACACATATTCAATTGCTTTTTCCCCATTAGATTTGAGGGAAGAGAGCAAACTTTATTAGCTGCTAGTATCTCAAACTATAAGAAAAGGTAAAGGGGAAAATAAAAAGTTAGTTGCATAGAACAAATGAAATATGCAGTTGCATGAAATAGCATAATATGCTGGGGGGGAGAAAAACCCATATTACTGGCATTACCAAAATCTGCTGTATTAAGGATCAAGTGACCTTAAATGCCATAGGACCATTAAAAGTAATGGGGTGTGATCTCAACCCAGTGAGTGATGTGAAACCAATTCCTTCTCAGGGGCTCAAGCTGTAACTTTCACATTAATGTATTAGTATCAGTAGATGAAACATAACGGATACTACATCTCATTTACATAATGGATGAGACGGGGGAAGCAGTTCCAGATGGCTGATGAGCACCTTGAGCCAAAAGCAGAATTTTTTTGACATAGCAGCAGCCAGGAGTCTAAAGTGCTGAGATTAGATCAAGCTGACAAGAATATGGACCTTGAGTGATTTGTTGCTTTTAAATGGGAAGAACATTAAAACACCCCACAAGAAGTGAAGTACTGTATCCAGCAGTGGGATCTTCTCTGCTTATTGTAGTTGTGCATTTTATCATACTTTCCTGAGGTGGTGCAATTGTAGTCAGTGGTACAGACTGGGAAATCCTCTCCTCTGATCTGCCCTGCAGAACATCACTTCAAAGAGCCTACTCAGATGCTGGAATTAAACACGTTTAAGTGCTTTGTTGAAGTGGGACCTTACTCCATTTGGTGTGGACTGAGAGCTTATTTAAAATTTCTGTTGCAGTTTTCAAAAGCTTTGAAGACATTGTAGGTATCTGTAGGTTTGCATTATAGGGATCTATTTCAGCCTGGCCCAGACAAACTATCAAATGTTTTGGAGTTGCTTTATTGGTAACTAGGGATTGGTTGTACTGGAGTTCCCTTACTGGTAGCTAGGGATTGATATATACTTTACTAAAGGAAGAAGTCTGTTCTACTAATAAAGGATTAGTGTTGTTGATGACTATTGGAGAAACCTGCTCCTAATATAAAAGACAGATCAGAACAAGCAATTAATGTTCTGTTCCATGAACATTTTGAGATTTTACAATGTTTTCTGCCTTAAATTGTAATTAAAAGTCAATATTTTGAATTTCTGCCATCAATCCAAAAATATCCCATTTGGGCCAGGTCAGTTGAAATAGCTTGTTTAGATCATTTTGATGGGAAAAGTGGGTTTTTAATTATTTTTAAAGTGGTTTTGTCCGGCAACTCTGCATCTGCATTTAAAAAAATGCATCTAAAATATGTTTCTCCTTTTTAATAGTATTAAATGGATCTTTCAAACAATTTATAACCTTCCACCATTTTGTCCAAGTCAATACTTTTGTCAAAGACTATTTAAATGAATTGACAATTTTCAATTAAAAGTGTCTTATAAAAGTTTTACTGTTTTAAATATCTCCATTCCTGCTCCTCTTCCTAATTTCAATTACAAAAGATAAGCATTTTTTTATAAATATCAGCATAACTGAGGAATAAAATCAGGTCTGTAAAGTTGAGTTTACAGGATAATGGGTAATCAAAGCAGGAAAATATGTAGACTTATGACTCTTCCTTCCAACAAGCCTTAATAAGCTAATGGAGAGAAATGGAGGAGTGTTGCTAGCAAGGGAAGAATAAATGAAATACAAAACCAAAAACATTGGTTTAAATTACACTAGGATACTGTTCTGTCACATACGGATACTATAAACAAGTACTTTACTGTATTATGAAACAAACAGCATTTTGATCAAGCAACCTTTCTGTAACCTTTAATTAGAAAATATGATAATGGAATTATTCAGGGGATATGCGGAATACTTTAGTCATCTTCTTCTTTTTTCAGTCTTTTCCTTTCTTGAAAATCAGTAACAGAAAGTTGCTGTTAGTGTGATGTATTATTTTTCCCTACAGTGCTTAAGCACAATCATAGGCTGTGTATCACCTGGAATGGGGGGAAAAGTCATCAAAATGATAACAGTGTTTAAAAGTGAGGTGAAATGAGAAAGGTGCAATGCAAATGAATCTCTTTGTGCTGTGTCAAGCATAACATGAAAGCATCCTTTATTGTGAGGAAGTGGCTATGAAACGTATTTGAGTATGACAGCCAGATTTATGTTGACCTGATATTAAGTTAATATTGATTTAGATCAATGGCCAGAACATCAATAGATGTACTAATTCATATTATTATATGCTTTTGGCAGCTCTAGTTTTTTTAAGTATAGTGAGAGATATAGTCAAAATAATTTGTCCCTAGGAGATTGTCCTATTTAGCGTTTTTGCGCTGTCTGCTCTGTCTGTCTTCTCTTAATTTATTCAAACAAACAGTTTTTCGATACTTAAATTATGTTGGCTTTTTGCTTCTCCCTCAAGATAATTGCACATCATTAAGGAGGTGGTGGAACAAGTACAATTGCAAACATCTGCTACTATGAAACAGCAACACTGTGAACTGATCTACAATAATTGAGGCTAATGGGACTTCAGTTTCATGTGAAGTAAAACTGGTCATATTATTTGCTGTAGACAAATGCCCTTATGAATTCAGCCCTTCCTTATACATATGTGCTGCAGTGTTGATTTTTCAATGTCCACGTTATTTGCAAGTATTCAGAAAAAAAGCGTTTTTTCAAGTGTATTAAGTGTCCTTCTCCTGCCTAGCCTGAGGTGGGAATTGAACCTGAGAACCTGCATTTCCTGGGAACATGTGCTAACCAATAGGCCATGAGATAAGTGATAGGCAATAACTTCTCCAGCAGTATTTTTTAAGTAGATACAACTGCTTATTGTTATGGGCACAGAAGTCTTGGTATGTATTAGATGTACTCTAAGCATTCCTAACAGATTAAGGCCTGCATAAACTAGGCCTTTCTCTGCCTATTTTTTGGATCCCATTGAGACTGAGACTGGTGCAATTCAGGATGTACACAGAAACAGAATTGCTGGAACTTTCAGTTCCAAAAGGGAAGCGCTTAATGTGTTTAAGCACCTAAAGCATCAGGTAGATATGAGCAGATGGGGTAGGATAGAGTGGGAACCTGAGCACCTCAGGCACCTACACATGTACGTGTTGCCTGCTCTGACGCATGCTAATTAGCATGCATCAGAGCTAATTAGCACGCTCCAGCAGCCTTGGCACCATGTGTATTCCATACCCCTGCACTTCAAAATGGTGGTGGGAGTGCATTAACTAAAACTGAATACACAAGATGCTGTGGGTGCTTTGATTAAAATGACTTCTGAGAGCTGTTCTAATTAAAGCACTGCCTCCCCACCACTCTGGAGCATATGTAAAGACACACTTCATGTCTATATAATTCCCTTGTTAAAAAAAAAAAAACCCACACAAAAACCTTCCTCCTTTATACTTCGGATTTTGAAACAGACATTTCAAAAGGAACTTCCAAAAATGTCCTGGGAAAATTTTCATGCTCAAAGCAATGCATTTAATTAATTCTTTGCACTCAGTTACCTGATGAGAGCATAAAAAATATATCTATGTTGCTTGCATTATTTTCACGGGTATAATTGTGAAGTGATTTTGCAGTTTTGGCCTTAGGGTTAAAAAACTTAAAGGTAATATACAGGGCTATTTACAAATATGAAAATCTATTTGTACACAAATTTGAGTTTTAATTTCAAAACATTCATAATTTTCTGTTTTTGTTTAATCATGTATACCTTTAAACTTTTTTCCTATATTCCTTTCTAAATTTAAATGATAACATTTTGATCATGGTCTCAATAATATTTCAAAGAAAATCTTAATAAAAGTCATGCTTTTACAAAATACAGGAAATGTTTAAAACATTGTGAATTTTTCATTACAGCTTTATTTTAGATAAATGTTTTTTAAAAATGCTAAAAAATGTAGGACAGTTCTAAGATTGGGCTAGGGTGACCTAATTGGTATAATTAAAATTCATGACCATTCATTTCTTTGTCTTAATTTTTCTAATCACTACCATATCTTTTTGCAGATAGTCTTTTACATTTATAGTTTGATATTTGAATATCAACACTTAGAGACATTCCCTAATTTAGAAGATGTGGGCATTGCAAGATGGTCACTTAGGGAGTAACCAGTTAGTTAGAGCCAAATAAAGGGTCTGCAAATTTTGCTTTCTGCTCTATGATTAAAATTTATAATTCTTCTCATTCATTGCATGCCTGTGTTTTATTGAACCGAATGATTACTGCATGGTGTCAGAAGCGGCAAATGAGAAAGACATTGAAAGAATTTGAGTTCCAAACTGGAAAAGATGTTGGAAACTGAGAGCAAATGAAACAATGCAGCCAGGTAGAAGGACAGCAGCTTCTGTAAGTGATATGCACAGTTAAGTAAAAGACAGTTAATCATGGAAATGTTGCAACGTGTATGTTGCTCTTCTACTGTCAGGCAACATAGCAGAGAACTGGAGGATGTTCAGACAGAGGCTCAAGTGGTAACTAGCAGAAGAAAACACTAACAAAGTCAAACTCTCTTCTTTTAGATTGTGGGGAGGGAAGCACTTTACCTTTGCAGAATATCAAAATGCAGTTAAGTGTAATACTGTCCCAAATGGAAGTACTATATGCCAAAAAAACAATCAGGGCCTTGTTACACCTTATTCTGTGAGCCACACAGATGTTGATTGTTGCTAGTGGTAGCCTGGAGTTTGGAGCAGTCACACCCTTAGTCTAGAGAGCTTTAACTGTCCTCCACCTGCACAGCTATGATTTGCCACTGGAGGTCTGGTAAACAGGGACAGGAATAGGAGCTGTAACAGGAGAAACCATTTTGCCAGATCCTGCAGATCTGAAACACAAAAACTTCAAGTGATGTTTAACAACATACCAGAAAAATGTTATACAGGTATGGTAGAATCAAGCAAAATCAATGAGAGGGACTGGATTCTCCCAACAAAACTGCAAGGATCAATGGTTTTATGTAAATTGGACACTGGAACTCATTTTACCAGAGGATGACTAGAGGAATTTAAACATGACACCAAAAGTGAGACCAACAAACATCAGAATAACTAGCTATTCAGGAACATGTATATAGGGGGAAGGGAGGAGCATTGCTAGCACTCAGTATACAAACAGAGTATTCGAACTCATATCCGTTGTGGTACTTAGGGAGGTGATGCCTATTTTGGGTCTGAAAGCTTGAGAAAATTACTTTAGTTAATGAGGTACTTTCAATACAAGAAGACATGATATCCATGTCAGCTGATGATCCTCTTGGCCATCATGGCCCATATCTGGACAGTCTTCTTAGGAAGAACTAACTGTTCGAGAATACCAGAGACAACCATGCCCTTACAGGAAGAAATGTACCTATGAACACAAATACAAATATTGCCGTGCAGAAAGAGGAAGTCAGCCTTAATGGTCTTTATGTAGCTAATGAGCTTTGTGCTATGTGCAGAAGCAGAGCTGCCAAAAGTGCAAGTCAGATCCCAGTGTAATGACTCAAATCTATCAGGACTTGGAAAGAAGGCTTCCCTCAAAAAAACAAATCAGAAACCACATCAGGCTCTTTTTTGGTTTGAGAAGAAACTCAAACTTCTTGAAAGATTCACAGAGATTTGCTAAACAGCTGCAGAATGGTGGGATAGGAAACAGCGGTGACGACTCCAGAATACTGTGCTAGTAACCTTTCCTCTGCAGATGGATATTAGTGGAATGTTGTGTTAATAGATTTTTGTACTTGTTGCTGGGAGAGAAAAAGTCATGACAAAAGTTATAATTTAGAGAAACTTCCAAATTTAGAAGATATGGGAATTTGGAGATGATCCCCCAGTAAGGGAGTAATCAGTTAGTTAGAACCAGATGAAGGATGTGCAGAGGTTGCTTCCTGCTCTGTGATTCATGTTAATTACTGTTCTTTTCATTCACTGTATGCCTGTGTTTCACTGAACCCAGAGATCACTAGCTATACCTTTGTCAAACATGTGGAGTAATGATACAACTACACAAACCAATTACTGCAAGTAAAGTTAGTGTGAGCATTTACAATGAATATGTTCCATGTTTAATAGCCCACACATGCATACATAACCCCACTTACTCAACTTTCACTAAGAAACAAGCTATCTTACATTTACTATGCACACAGACAGTTACAGTTCACACTGTAGGTTAGCTCATGGCAATTTGTTCACATAGTGAAACCTTAAAGCTTACTTCTCTACTATGCAGGTTGATCCTAGGTACTAAAAAGTACCTAGGATCATCCTTTGATGGGCATGAAGGATAAATGCCTAAATTCCTTTGAGGATCTAGGCTTTAATTCTCAACAGTCATATCTAAACCTGGCATAAACTGGTGTGGATTGATTGGTTTCAATAGTTACACCAGTTAAGGATCAGGCCTATAATCTCAAGACTAATAGAGGGAGAGGGGAAAAGAGAAAAAACTCATCAACTTTAAAAAAATACCTCTGATGTTAAAACAATATGATGGAAAATTTAATGGAAGTTATAAATGGGGTCATTACTTTCAATACAATACTTTCAGCACACTGTTAAAGATTCATGTTTACTTATATGCTCTGCTAACAATACGACAAAGCAATGCTACACTGTATAACAATTCTACTATATTGTGCTAGTTTTGTTTTTCAGACTCACTTAAAATGTACATGACTGCTTTATGAAGTTCTTGTAATGAGCAGAATACCTCTTGGGGGACATGAGAATAGACAACATTTGTTTGAAACAGGACTATATTTGTTTGAAACAGAAATGGGTGTTCACCCACTGTGCCTAAATTTGAATTCCTTTTGTCACTGTAAATTGAAAAGTTTGACTCAAATGAGTGTGTATGTAAAACAAGGAAAAGATAGGAAGGAAATCCAATTAAGTATAGGGTGAAAATAGAGTTGAGGAATTTTCAGAAGGGCAGGGTGGTGAATTCCAGGGAAACGGGGAAAAATTCAAATGATAGAGCGATCGTCAGCTCAGAATAGCTGCAGTGAAAGTGGGGAGCTATAAGTGGTCCTAAACATCTTTTTATTGTCCCTGAGAGGCAATCAGGATGAATATGACCTGAAGGGTACCTCCTTGGTCAGCAAGTCAAGTCCCCTGTCAGTGCAGTCAACTATGTCATATAAGCCCATTGGGCATGTCTATGTGAGACATTTTCTGCAGAGTTGCTAGAGTTTATTGCTGTTCATTGCCAGCAAAGCAAATAAAACCCTGGCTTGCATCTACCAATGCATCTCAAACAAGACCCAAGATGTCATTCTCCTGCTTTATTCAGCCTTGGTGAGGCTACAGCTGGAGTATTGCATCCAATTCTGGACTCCACAGTTTAAAAAGCCGATACGTATATCAGGGGTGTACATCACAGTCTGGGAGAGCATCTGTTGACCAGGGCTCCCCTAGGGAAAAGAAGTTCCAATGGTCACAAACTGCTGGAAGACCAAGATTATATCTTCTCGATCCTTGCAGCTGCTGAAAACAATTATATTTTTGGTGTTATGAAATCATCCTGTATCTCTTCCTGGCCAATATTACCTCATTATTAACTTGTACTTCTCTTGCGTAATTTGTCCACCTCCCTCTGCATCTTGGCTTTGTGGGCAGTGACCTACTTGTTTTCTTCTGGGGCACGGTGGTTTCCTCATCCATGACTGGGTCACCTAGGCCCAACTAATACAAATAATGAGTAATAATGAACTATTTACCAGTACAGGATCTGTGTGATCAAAGTTGTAGACAGATTCTTCCTGGAGGTGGGACAAACTTGTGAGGTGACCCAGTCAGGAGGATGTCCTTCCTGTAGGGAAGTATGTTCATGGGAATGGTCGATAGTATGGGGTCGTGCTTTGTGGAATTAAACATTCCTCCAAGGAAATGTCAGTTGGTCTATCTACTTCTCTCCCCGCTCCTCAATATGTCTACCCCTGGAAGTAGCAGAATACATTCTATTATACCTTCTATGCAAGGGCATAGAGCATGAACTGCAGGATGTGACTGAGGAGCAGCTGTGCTAGTGAAGGGTTCAATAATCTACAGAATTCTCTAAGGACATTTCTACTGAGTTTATAGCCATTTTGTACCACTAAAATGCCAAAAAGGATCTGGCTGGATAATCTGTTACCATATCTTCCTCTTCTATTTCAGGGGATATTGAGAAGCTTGCTTCAGCATACTTATTATGTAAATAACAGGATTCCTAGACTGTCAATCTATTCGTACACCAACCTTCATGTAAAAGCATTTAAAAATAAGTTCAAAATATTGATTAATAGAAAGGCATTGCTGGCAGATCTACAGCTCAGACTATTTCAGTGTTTTCACCTAAAGAAGCATCAGAATATACACAATTAGCTAATCTCTATCTTGCAGTACCTGTTTTCCTGGAATGCATGTAATAATTTGAGTTTTGTTTGTGAATTGTGTTGATTTATTAAATTAATTAGGGTAACACCAGTGGAACATCAGCGTACTCTGACTTAACTATAATTTAGTGTAAAATGACATTCAGGACAAAATTTATACTACCCATAAATAAGAGGAAGAAGTTATTTTGGTCCATAGGTGAAAGTTCCATGACATGAATGTCGTGCTTGATGTGCCTTTAGTAATACAATTAAAATGATGGACTTGTGAGTTTCCCTCCCCCTCCAGCTCCCCTGCCAGCATTCTTGTACTAAGCTCAATGAGGTGTAGTCATTCATTACAAGCTTTGTTACCATAACCACATGCTATATTTTGTGTCAGCTCTGAACCTTTCTAATGAGACCTTGATGTTTCAAACTTCTGCAAAGGTTTTGTGGTAAAATGTCAAAACTAAATGGATCATATGTTATCTCGTGGGATGACTGAGAAAAAACGGCAGTCCCCTTACAATGTTTTCTTTTTTATTTTGCTTTGTCCCCAAACCAATTAATACGATTTTCGGTCCTCACATGTTCCACCCAAGGCAAATAGAAAGGGAAGAAAGCAGCATCTGTGGTGCCAAATCTCCATTTATTTATTTATTTTTGATAAACCATCGAAACAGCACATAACCATTATTTAGATAGACCAGGATGTATGCAAGACTTCACAGCCTATCTCCAATGGTGTTTTGCTCTTTGCCCATTATATCAATTATGAAATCATTTAATTCCTTTCTAGGTTTGAACTATTTCTTACAATATAAAACCCTCTATTTTTCCATTCATTTACCTCTCTAAACTAGGTGTTTCATGTCACATTATTCACTATTCCTAGCTCTGAATGAGACTTCTAGATGTACAGAGAAGCACAGATAATGTTTATAGCCTTCATTACCACTAAGCAGAAGTTCTCAATTTATGAATAACAAAGGGCTGATTTTAAACTCTTCTACTCTGTGCAAAGCACTGAAGTTTTCTTAGAAGTCTGTCTATAAATTTTATCCAGCTGCTACTCAGTGAAGTATTGTGATCTAGAAATTACTGTGAGTAAATTGGAGTTCTTTGAATGTTATCTCCATGTTTGATGTGCAGTAAGTGAACTAACAGAATGCTTTATTCAATCTTAGAGAAATTGAACTTGGCTTGAGATTAGTTCTTGATCATAATTCCTACTTGGAAAAATCAATGGGAAACTAGTAAGCATCATATCCTTTCCCCAAGGTTTTTTGATGCAGACAATTGCCATATTTCCAGTGTACACAGGGTTCATTTCAGATCAATATAATTTGTCCTACAAACAGTAGCTTAATTCTAGTCTTACAAATAAAGGTATGTGCTGAACACTCCTGAGCTATGAAGCACATACAGTGCCTTTTGAATGCAAATGTGTTGCCAAGGCCTGTTCATTCTGAATGCCAGAAGCTGGGGAAATGGATGAAAGGGAAAGAGCAATCAAATACCAAAATCAAAACTAAAAACCAGAGGTTAAAGTGGTAAATTGGTTATATTCCTTGGCCTGTCACCTCTGGAGATTAGTGCTCAAATCTTGTATTAGCACCTGGGCTTTATCCTGATCTCTAGTGGATGGTATTAAAGAGTACATTGTCATTAAGAATGATAAGCATTTTTTTTTTGCTCAGGAAAGGCATAGTGGCAGAACAACAGGAACTAGCATAACTGACAAAGCAGTGTGTGATGACCACAATTTGAAAATAGGGAAGTGGCAAGTAAAAAGTGGGGTGCGTGTGTTTGGACTGGCACAGAGAAATGAAGAACTCTTTATCTATACCTCTCCTTGTTTTAATATTTGTGATCATCATCTGTATTAGTAGAATTATAAATAATATTAAATTAATATATTTATGAACATATAATTAATAAAACAACAGAGGGCTGTGCCAGTTTATAGCTTAAAAGATCTGTGTTCCCAATAAATAGTATGAAGGTTCAAGTGTTTTTCTGAGAAACCGTATAATTGAGCTCTATATTAGAAATCGTGTAGTAATAATAATAAACTAATATAGTTTGCAGGGTTTACTCTCAGATGCAAGGAATGTTATGGTAGCTGTGCCAAAGCTGAAGCTTAGGGACATGAAGACCAACTTGATTTATCAGATGCAATATTGGAAGCACTTTTAGAGAGGCGCTTTTGGTTATTAAGCTACGTACATCACAAGGCTTTTTTAGACCATTTATTTCCTTTGTTCTAATTTGGCATTCATTTCAAGTTTAACTTCCCTGTTCCAGCTCCCTTGCTGCCATAGGCTATTCCTATTATTTTTTAGATTGTCTTATTACTACTGCCCTTCTCCTCAACTGTAATAACCTCCATTGCACCTGGGATCCTCTTAATTGTAAAGAGATGATCCAATTATTCATGTAACTATCAGAATTCCCAGCATTTGACACTTCTAATACAACGCTTCCCAACCCATAGCTCATGGGCAACGTGTTACCAATGAAAACCTCTGACGCTGTTTGCAGCCACTGGATATTAAAAAGTTAGAGCTCCAGTTGACAGAGCAAGCCAGCAATGGTTGGAGATAACAGTTTTAACAATAATTCTCAACCATAGGACACAGCCCTCAGAAAATGCCAGTTTTTAGCTATGACTGGCTTGGTTTTGGTTTCTGTTTTTACTATGGAAAAATAAATTTGCACACCTGACCTTAATAATATCCTGACACCTTTAAAATGATCTCGCAGCACCCCAGAGGCTGCAGCACCCTTGTTCACTTACACAGAGCAAATTATAGGGAAAAATGTAAAAGCTTTTTACTATTGGATCCTCCACCTTCAGGAGTTCCTACTACCAGTGACCATGCAAAGGAGTTAAACCTGCATAAACCCAGAATTAATCTGTCCCTGAAATCTTAAACATAGCACTTTTTCCCAAAAAAATTGCATTCTCCTGAATATTCACTAGAAAAGGTATGACTTGATTTTTCATGCTCCCCACCCATGAGCAAGGGGAAAAAAATGTCACGGGGTCTTCAATATGTAGCCAGAGATTCCAGATAAAATCTTGAGCTCTGTTAAAGTCAATAAGAGTTTTATCAATGGCCAGAGCTGGCCAGGATTTATTTCTCATTAGTCTGAAAGCTGGACATCACTCAGTTCCTTAATATTATGCTGAAGCATCGTGTAAAATAGGGGTGTCAAAATTCCAGTCCACAGGCCAGATCTAGCTCCCAGAGCCATCTCACCAAGCCTGCAGGGCTCCTGTAGAGGCCTGCAATTTGGGGGCAAGGCAAGGGGGATGGGGTCTGCCCCTGAATTCTTGCGTATGGAGCCCTGTGGTGGCGACATGTGTGGGCAAACAACAGCTTAGTTAACTCACTCAGCTTGCTGATACTGCTGGGTCCAGGTCTGGCCCTTGAGACTGTTCAAGTTTGGCATAAAGGCTAGCTTTAAGCATCTTGGAGAGTTGAATGGGTTTTAAATTATACCTATTTACTATAGGTCATGGAACTGCTTTAATGGTTTTATCTACTCCTAAGTATACTGCTATAAAATAGGCTAAACTGATGTAACTTAAAGCTTGTCTTACCCAGGTTTATGGTAGTTTAGTCTATTTATACTAGTGTAGGAGTGGACTAGCTAAGCAGCTACATTAATTCAACTCTGAAGTGCCCTTCCCTTCCCCTTTTAAAATGATGTGTTGTTTGGTCTTTTTGTAGCCAATGAAAAGCAGTCCTAATCTTACACTGCTCTCACAAAAAGCCTTAGTTTTAATTTGCAGAATTCACACCCAAGAACAGGCAAAGTTAAAGCCACCTTCACTCTGGATGACAAACAAGATAGGTTTGTGATAGTTGTACCAAATGTTTTATTTTCTAACAAAAAAAGAGAAGCTTTTCTTCCGAACACAGTGTAAGATTATACTGGCTAAGTTACCTCATTTAGTAAAAAAACGTTTTTTTCCATGTCCTTTGACATGCGGGGGAATGCATGCTCAGGGGCAACCAACATGGGTTTATCAGTGGCAGGTCTTGTCAGACCAACCTGGTGGCCTTTTACGATCAGGTCACCAAATCATTAGACGTAGGGGTTGCTGTGGATGTAGTCTTTTTGGACTTCCGGAAGGCTTTCGACACTGTCTCTCACCCTGTCCTCATCAAAAAGCTGGGAGACTGTGGTGTCGATGCCCACACGGTCAAATGGGTCGCCAACTGGTTGGAGGGCCGCACCCAGAGGGTGGTAGTGGATGGGTTCTTCTCGACCTGGAAGGATGTGGGCAGTGGGGTTCCGCAGGGCTCGGTCCTCGGGCCTGCACTGTTCAACATCTTCATCAGTGACTTGGATGAGGGGGTAGAAAGCACCCTGTTCAAGTTTGCTGATGACACTAAGATGTGGGGGGATGTGGGTGCACTAGAAGGGTGCAATAGGCTACAAGCTGACCTTGACAGGTTGCAACGGTGGGCGGATGAGAATAGGATGGGGTTTAACACTGATAAGTGCAAGGTGTTGCACATGGGGAGGAAGAACCGGCACCACACTTACAGGTTGGGGAACTCTCCTCTTGCCAGCACGGAGACGGAAAAGGATCTTGGAGTCGTCATTGACTCCACGATGAACATGGGCCGGCAGTGTGGGGAGGCAGTCAAGAAGGCCAATCGTACCCTATCATGCATCCACAGATGCATCTCGAGCAGGTCCAGGGAGGTGATCCTCCCCCTCTATGCGGCACTGGTCAGGCCGCAGCTGGAGTACTGCGTCCAGTTCTGGGCGCCACACTTCAAGAGGGACGTGGACAATATGGAAAGAGTTCAGAGGAGGGCCACTCGTATGATCAGGGGTCAGCAGGGCAGGCCTTATGAGGATAGGCTACGGGACCTGAACCTGTTTAGCCTCCACAAGAGAAGGCTAAGGGGGGACCTTGTGGCCTGCTACAAACTGGTCAGGGGGGATCAGCAGGTATTGGGGGAGTCCCTGTTCCCCCGTGCACTGCCAGGAGTGACCAGGAATAACGGTCACAAACTGGCAGAGGGTAAGTTTAGATTAGATATTAGGAGGCGCTACTTCACAGTCAGGGTGGCTAGGGCCTGGAACCAGCTTCCAGGGGAGGTGGTGCAGGCTCCTAGCCTGGGGATTTTTAAAAGGAAGTTAGATGAGCACCTTGCCGGGGTCATCTGACCCCGGTGCTCTTTCCTGCTAAGGCAGGGGGTCGGACTAGATGATCTACCTAGGTCCCTTCCGACTCTAGCTACTATGAAACTATGAAACTATGACCCTATGACCAACAAACTCTCATGCATGGAAGGGGAAATAAAAGCTATCTGGTGGAGAAGAGAGAGAATCAAATGGATTTATTAAAGAAACTGGTTTTCTTCTTTCTTCATTGAAAAACAAAACATTCTGTGTACACTCTTGCATACTGTGAAACAAACACCTGATAAAGAGAGAACATTAGTTATAATGAAACATTTTTCTTTTCAATAAGGTTATGCATGGAGCATATTTCTGCTGAAATTCAGGAAGTGAAGTGTTTTTTGTGAAGTCAAGAGAAAGCCTTAATCTTCGAGTCTTTGGGATTTTGGTTATGCATTAAGAATGTATTATTCCTGTTCCTATTGTTATTGTGAACCATGGCTTAAAAACTAGCTTTCCTTTTGTTCAGTGACAATGGTAATGTGCAATTATAGTTCAAAATGCATTATTTGTCTTTCATTCTGAATCCAGAGCCACAGTGTTTCATACAATGAGTTTTTAAATGGCATTTCGGAGAGCTTTAGAAATATACATATAGTAATAAAAATACTATACCATATACTTTCCATAGATTTTTTTTCTTTCCAGTGGAGCTTTGCAAAATATTCATAATATAACCTTAAGGTCACCTGTATTTCAATTTTACTCCAAGCTCAAAATTCAGCCAAGGTCCTCAGCAATCACAAATGTGGGCTCTGTTTTGCATAAACTTGGGCTAATATATGATTTTGCATGAAAGCCATGTGAAACTTACAGGTTTGACATAAAACCTGTGGAAACATTGTGGTTTTGATTGTGTTTGGATACATTCCATTTGGACAATTAAAGAGCAACTTGTCACCACAGCTCTACTTTCAGGGCCAAGTTCACAGTGTAGGTCCAGCTAATTTGGAGATCTAATATATGGGATGAATTAGACCACTTTGATTTGATTTCCAAGTGCAGAGCACCCAGAACTCCTAATGAAGATGTAGTGGGTGATGAGTACTTTTGAAAATGAGGACAATAGAGTCTTCCATGTTTCTATCCTCTAGAGCAAAAACTCTTTCTTTCTTATTTTGTGCTCTCGGTATGATGGTTTAATTAGAGCATTAGAAATGACCACCAGTGAAAAGAGTTATAGCATTTGGCTTCTGAACAATGTAGCAAAACTATGCCAGATAGGCACATAGGAAGGCTAGTTGTCTAGTGATTGCAAGAGGATGCAATGCTATTTTACTGTGTTGTTCATCCAGTCGAGTAAAAATATGTTGGGATAATGTGAATGCACTATTCTGTAAGAGGCTATAACGATGTATTTTTAGTATGATCAAATTCATGAAATACAAGGATGTCATAGGAAAGCCTGTTCTCCCAGGATTTGATGACTTTTGTGAACTCCAGTGCTCTGGGTAGTTCCAAATGCAGTACAATTAAACATCCGAAGTAATTGCAGTATAGAAATACTTAAGGTGTTAACTCAAAATATATATAGGAGTTGTTAGTACTAAATATTAGGAGGATAATATACATTTCACCCTCCATGGAGAATTTTTTTCTAAATGTAAAAAATTAAGTCAGGGCTGTCAATTGAGTCAGGGGATTGCCTGGGTCTACAAGGGGTTAATCTGCAGCCCCTGGGCTCTCAAAAGGCTCCCATTCTGCATGTTGTTCCAGCTGCTGGTGCAGCCAGGGTCTCTAGGCTTCCCCTCCCTCTTCTGAGTTCAGCCTCCTGCAACTTCCCTAAGGGATAGTGCGGTGTGACGCAGTGCACACAGTTGTGGAAGCCCACAGCATAGTACAGCAGGGGTGCCCACAGCTGGAAAGCTGATCAGGGCACAGGCACCCACACTACCTATTCTTGTGGCGGGGGGGGTGCTTCCATGTATATGGTGGAGTAGGGAAGGAAAGGGGTGGTGGGGCGGGTTGTGCCTGCACGGTGGCCGTCATCCCCGTGCCTCACTACTGATACAGCCCATACGGGGTGCAGCCCCTGACCACTTAGAAGTTGGACAGACTAGAATCAAGTAAAATTTGAATGGTTAGAGTGCAAAAAGAAAGAAGAAATATCCAAAAAAGAGGACAAGTACTTTGGATGTTTAACTGTACTACATTTGGAACTACCCAGAGCACCAGAGTTCACAAAAGTCTTCAAGTCCTGGGAGAACAGGATGTTTCTTTTAAAATATTTTTTGTTAAGCAGCAAAATGCTCTTTGTTTAAAATGCTTGTTTTTGTTAATTCAATATAGCATAACACTACTCAGGAGCTTTTTGTGGCTAAAAGTTTGGTCATGGTTAAAGCATGGGAAATGAAGTCTGCCAAGTAGGTAACTGGCCCCTAAGGCTACCCTTATTCATTGCTACAAATGTTTTCTTCAGAGACCCACTTTTTTGGTGAGAAATTGTTGTGGGAGTTTCTCAGGAGCTATGCTCTCTCTCATTACCTCCAGAAGTAAAAATAACAAAACTCTGTTAAAATTTAGAAGAGTCCTATCACTTCTTTTCTTTATAGTCTTGGTCAGTGCCTTTTTGTATGAAATGTGCTAACTAAACTTACATTTATGTAGTTCAGACATGGGTCAGCTACCAAACATAAAGAGTCAGCTTATGTACTGATGTATGTCCCATAGAACCAGACTGGAATCAGGTTGCGCTGAGTGTGAATTCAAGGTGGAATTTGTCGCAGAGACAAATAGTTCCTTTGGTACAATCTCCTGACTTTATATCATTCTGTTTCAAACTCTGCCCTTTGTTGTTGTTCAAAGTGTGCCATCTATTCCTTCAAGGAGCTGTTACCAATCCAAGATAGTTGGAATGCCATGTGTATTCTTAACTTAGATCAGCGCTTGTACCAATGGTAAGACTAGCTCTGTTTCTTTTATGTATTCAATGTGTAGAATGTAATAGATGTTCTATTCACGGGGGGGAAGAGAAATTTTTAAAAGAATTTCTGAGTATATGGCTGTGCATTGCCAACAAAAACAAAGAAAATTATAGCACTACAGAAAAAAGAAATCACATCTGTCCAAGGACAACAATATATCAAGGAAGAATAATTCTCTTTGTCCTACCTTGGGGTTAAATGCTTACTGCTGCTTGGGAAAGCTTGCATTTCTTTTGTGCTGTGTATGTCTGTGAATGTTTTATGAATCTAATTGAGCTTAGGAATCAAGTTTCTTAGACAGACACAGTTTATTCAGAAGAATAAAGCTACAGCAGAAAGTTATTGATTTTTGAGGAATCTACGCCTTGTGAAAAATTAACCAGACATTTCTTCCAAATCAATACAATTATCCTTGCTGTTTCAGGACTGCTTCATCTAATCCACAGAATGACTCCAGTGCAGGGATTCTGTTTTTAAAAACTGGCTTCTGCTGTCCCCTTAGTGCCTATTCCTCTCTTCCACCAATCTTTTTGGTGGGAGATTCTTCCATGCTTAGGAAATATAATGGTGCAACATTCAATATTACCTCTACGATTAATGCTGATCCTCTGTTTGATGACAGAGATGACAATGTAGGGTTGTTCCATAGTCCCTAAACTCTGAACAAAAGGCCCCACCTTTAAGGGTATGTACAGACATGTCGGGAGATTAGACCAAATTAAAAATGACCACCTGCTTTAAGATAGTCTAGGATTAGGGGGGCTAGTGGGGTCTGCTGGGGGCTTGGTGGGGACCATGAGGTTTTAGCAGGATTGGGGGTGTAAGTGGGGGTCAGGGATCTTAGAGGAACTGGAGGAATAAATGGGGTCTGCAGTGGAGGTGGAGGCTGGGAGGGTTTGGCAGGACTGAGGGGAAGCAGGGTCTGTGGGGCCAGTGTTCACCAGTCCTGAGTGCCTGCTTGAGTATTTTTAGCCCCCGCCACCCCTCACCTCCAGGAGAACACCCATGCCCCTGGTGAGCCAACTACCCCAATTCCACCTGTCCCTTCCTCCACCCCAACTTACTTCCATCAGCTCCTGGCACCTGCAAATGCTGGTGAAACTGGTACTGGGAGTGGCTTCCAAGATTGGGGATTTGGTGGGTTTGGGGAGCTGAGTTAGATTATCTTTGAGATGCATTTAACTTAGATTTGGTCATCCATTTTAGACTGATCTAACCTTCCTTGGTAGAGTTTGTGCTTAGATCCGCCTAACTAGGATCTAAACGTAAGGTCCACACCTGAGCAAACTAAGTTGGATTGCCATTTTTAACTCAATCTAACCTTCCCTTAACCTCCCTGAACTTCTATACGCAGTCTAAGAGAGAAAATGGTCTTTCAGTGTCCATTCCTATTTCTTCCCAGTACTGTTTGCTATGACCATCAACAAGGATTATAAATGTGAGTGCCAGTTATGGATGATGGCTTTTGTTGTGATCCCACAAGAGTGCAACTGCCAGTACATTGCAGAAATTATATTAAGTAACTGACAGGTCTTAATAACTTTGCTATTTTTTAATCGAGGATCTGAATATTTTAAACAAATTGTTCCTGATTCCCTGGGCTGATTGATCCCTGTCTACCATTCGCCTTAACAAATGCTTAAGCCAGGGGATCAACAATTATTTTCTAAAATTTCAAATACAGTAAAATCTCTGTTATCCGGTACATCACCAACCTGAATACTCTATTAACTGGAATTTCTGGCCAGATGCAGGGGAGGGCAGGTGAAAGCTGGCACCTAGTGGTGGCTGCCACCACCCACCACCCTGCACTCCTGTTGCTCCACTTGTGGCTACTGCCACACCTCCTCCCCCACCCTTGCACTTTGCCAGCCGGACATGGGATGGGGGGAAAGCTTGCATGCAGCAGCCACCACCCACCACCCAGTGCTGCTGCTGCTCTGTGTACAGCAGTTGCCAGCATGCCCCGCCCCGCAACTCCATGTTATCTTAAAACCCTGCAAGGTTATTTCAGATAACTGGAGCTTTTACATAACCAGCAATCCCCTTGCCCCAAGGATGCCGGATAACAGAAATTTTACTGTAGTTCTGTTTTTTGTTGTTACTGAGTTAACATGACCTATATTTATTACATGAGTTGGATTTCTAGGACAACAAGATAGTCAGAATTCATGAGCTACTTTGTATTTTTCTTTCTGTTTAGTAGTCCTTTTTAGATACCTTGGGGCATTTTTTACACATTCCTTATTTCTTGCATTTGTAAGCCAGCTGATGCTTTATAATTCATAATGCATGTGTTCCAGAGAATTCACCTTTGTTGGCAGAGAAACCATGTTTAACAGGCTTACTCGCATCTATTACCTAACTTTGTTCTGGTTCTTTTTAAAGAAAACATATTCTGGTATCAGGATGTTAGTAGTAGTTTATATTCATTTTCTCAATAGTGGTCTTTGTTCTATGGCACTAAACAGAGATAGTCTGCTGGGAATTTACCCTGTCCAAAGATAAAAGGAGATCTTACAACCTCTAGGTAGACATGTATTTGTGCTTATGGGCAGCTTGCTAGAAGTTTATCTTAAACCAATTTCAAATCTGTTTAAGTTAAAGCAAACTAGATCTGGCTTAAACTAGATAATAATATCTACACTGGAGTTTGCATTGCATCATATTGCTTTAAAATCAGAATTGAGTGCAGCTTTTATTTAACCAAAATGTAGTGTCACCAGTTGTCTTTCCATACAAGCAGTCCTATGGAGTAGCTAAGGACATGCAAGATCTTGTTCTAGGCTATGCAGAAGGGGCGTACAATAGGTGCGACTTCCTTCCAAAGCTGCAATCGCTAGTACCTTGGGCTATGATATTATCAGATCTTAAAAGCTAATGAAAATATGGACTGTGTAGTATTTGGATGCGCCCCCACCCCCCACACACACACCACCAAGGAAGGCCAAGGACAGGTTGTTCAGACAGTGCTATTGGTGCCATTAAAATGCATTCGAATATAAATGAATACGTCATCTCTCACTGAACAAGGAATTCATGGAATTCAGGTTCCTTGTAACTACATAATGGGCCTCTAAGTGCTGGGTAGCAGGAAAGGATCCTGTAAAGAATTTAGGAGTCCTAGTGCACAGACAACAAAGAAAAACTCACAGTATGATTCTGTAATATTGGGCAAAAACCAGATAGATTTAGTGTCTTATAGACTAAATCAAAGATGCTTTTGTAAGCAGCAGTTTTACTTTAGCAGTTGCTAAGAAAGGACTGTAGGAAACAGAACTTCTTAATAGAAAGCAGTGTTTAGAATATACAGGGTCGAGAAAGGGGAGGGAAAAGGAGAGTGCATTGCTGATAGAGGCAAGGTGGGTAGAAGAGAGAGAAAAAAAACAAATCAGTTAACCCACTGAGGGATGTAAGATTTAAAAAAAAATGAATCCAGGTAAATGAGATAAGGATCCAGTCTCAATTCAGATTATACTTAACATAATCCAGTCTGTGGATTTTTTCTTGTTCTGCAGTTTCCCATTCAAGCTGGGTTTTAAAGTTTTGTTATCTAAGGATAACTACTGTCAGGTCAGCAGTGGAAGAAGGTTAAAATGTTTTGTCACAGGCGTCTTTGTCTTTCTGGAATTCAGATCAAATCAGTGTTTATTCATTCTTTCATATAGCAGTTGTCCCATCTGGACACTGTAAAGTTGTGTAATATAATAATATAATGGCATGGCAAGAAAGGCTATATATAATCTTTGCACATATATATAGGGACCATTGTAATTTGGGCTCTACAAGAGTAGGAACCCTGCAGGCTCGCTGGAGCCAATTTGAGGTGTGGGCTCTCTTACACATGATTGGCTGAGAGGAGCACCTCTGCCCCACAGCACAGAGAAGAGGAGGGGGAAATTCCTTCTGCTCCTGTATGGCAGCAGAACAAAACAGGGCTCTGGAGAGCTGTGCTGGGTAGAGAGAAGCCCCTGCAATTGGAGCACCCTGCACCCAGCATGCCTAGGCCTGCAGCCCCGGTGCAGGGGGTACTTACCAGCTCTAACCTGTGCAGGGCTTTTAAACTCCCAGCCAAAGTGGGGAATTGAACAACATGATTGACTGAATACCATAGGGGCTCAGCCTGCACTTGGCTGCCCCTAGAAGCACATGGGGTTTCCACGGTGTTTCCAGGGCTCTGGTGCCTTTCTTTTCTGTGCTTCAGCTAAGTGGTTTTGTTGTTGTTGTTTTTGTTTTGCATTTCTAGCCAAATTGCAGTTTTCTGGGGCTTTGGGAGAAAACACTAAATTTCAGGCTTCACTAAATTTAAATCCCCTGAAGTCCAAATTACAGTGATCCCTACATATATATGCAACATCCACTCCCATGTTGTCCGGGTTTATTTTATAAGAGTCTGAGATCTGTGGCTGTATCCTTATTCCTTTGAAGGCAGTGGCACAACTCCCATTCATTTCAGAAGTGGCAGGCACCAGCTGCAATTCCTTATGCATGAAAGTGCTCACCTATGCTGTCTGCCTACACTGTCCTGCCTACTATTCTCTCTCTCCCTGATTAGCCTTTCCAGCTTTGCATGGTCACTTTGCCTAACCATTGCAAAATGATGTTGTGAAAGACTCACCCTGCCAATGAACAAGTTTTACAAATGTGCCTGTTCTTGTTTTAATATCACGTTTTGAATGCTACTACTCATTTCCCATCTAAGTTTGGGATTAGCAGATGTGAATCCTTCCTGCACAGTATGCCAAAAGGCACTGCTGTCAAACTTTTGTTTTGTTTACTGCTGACATACATCTTCAATTCAATGCTTGAAAAATCAGGTTATAACATTTTCCTTAAAATTTAAAAAAACCTTGTTGCTCACACCAGATTAAAGGGTCTGTGCAAGACATGGGGGAAAACCTATGACCTCCTTTCAAAGTAAGTTTTAAGCAGAAATTTATGTCTTGTCTTGGTTCTTTAGCTCTCAGGTGAATTTTGCCTTGGTTGAAGATTTTAAGTTGGGACCTGCCATAGAATGAATTTCATCCTATATATCCCAAACAAAAGAATGAAAGACACCATAGCAAGTGATCAGATTTTAATTTTCTTTACTTTATCATGTACTGATTTACTGTACATCTTATACAGTAAGGCAGACTGTGTTTGACTGACTCTGGGGTGAAGTACCTAAATTAGAAAGAAGGGACAGAAAAATATAAAACTATTCTTGTACTGACAGACAGTGATTACCCAGATGACTGAAAGGTCTCCAGAATTGTTGGGCCAGAGTAAGAAGCATAGCACCTAAACATTAGGTGCTTCATCACCTAAAAAATAAGGTGAAATCTCAAAACCTGACTGAGGCACCTAGGCTCCCCATAATTAGGTGCATCACGATGGGATCCATCCTAATTGGCAAAAAGCTCCATAAAATCAGCAACCACATCATGGAGCCTAAAGCTACCAACAGCAAAAATGGATGGGGATAAACCTTAATAATATCTGTACATGTATTCTGAACATCTACTCTGATGTGTGCTGAACATCTACTCTGTGTGTTAATTAGCTAATTAGATTAATTGAGTCTGCTGGAGTGTATTAAATAATGCACTCCAGAAGCCTTGTCATGTCTATTGAACACCCCTGCACTTCAAAATGGAGGCAGAGGCGCTTGAACTAAAGCTCATTAAACTAGCTTTAGTTCAAGCGCCCCTGCCGCCATTCTGAGGTGTGTGATACATGTGAAACTGTGGGCGCTTTAATTTGAGTAGCTCTCAGAGCCCTAATTAAAATGTCCCCCCACTCCATTCCAAAGCACATGTATAGACATTGTAAATGCCCACCTCATATCCATAGACTGGAATGCTCCCTAGAAAAAAGGAGCTTTATAGTTTTTTATAGTTTTTTTTTCCCTGAAGAATTAAGGGCAGTTCTCAATTTTCTTTCAAAATACTGCTGGTGATGCCACCACTGATAAAATATCTTATTTTGGAGCATTTACCCAACATGTGGTTGACCCAAGTTCAATTACCTCCTTTTCCAAAGCGGCTCAAATGCACATCTTCTACAAGTATTAGTTAGCCAAATAAATATGGGTTGCTCTCAGTGTTTAGACTGTGTGAAAGCATGTGCATGTTTGGGAGGGAAGGGAATCAAGATTCATTGGATGAGAAAGAAAGTATGGTTTTCATAGCACACTTACCAGGGAAGATGACCTGGGTGCTGGTCCCTACTTCAGGTACTGCTTTTGTATTTGGTAAGAAGTTGTCACTGGATAAAACAAAGAGCATAATAATGCAATAGTAGAACTTTCAAGCTGGCAGACAAATTTAAGGGCACAAACAGCTGGTGTTTAAGGCTAGGTACAGAGTGTCAAAAAGCCTGAGGCTGACTTAATTCAGCCTTTGCAGGTTAGTCTAAGCTGCAAAGATTGAACCAATAAATAAATTAGCAGTCATTCACTTTTGATGCAGGAAATGCAGCCACAAGTCTGCAGTGGCTCAAGGCAGAAGCCAAGAGGTGCTAAAGCATGGCTGTCTGGAACAAAGCCAGCATGAGATGCATGCTCACTTCCTCTTTCTGCTGTCTCAGAGGTCTCTGGGATTTGTAGTCCAGACGCACATCAGCAAGACTCTGCAGAGTTGTGCATCATTCCCTCTTCCTGCTTCCAGGTGCCTGTCAGATTGGTAGTCCACAGTTGCGGCCAGCACTAAGTAAGCGGGGCAGGGCAGCTCCATACTCAGGGGAAGGGAAGTTTAACCTCTTTCCCTGGCTCCACACATCAGACCCCAGCAGGGAATTTCCTTGGGGGTGGGGGGTAGTGAGCCAGGTTATGGGGGCAATGAGCCAGCCCTCACTGCTCCAGCAAGGGGGGCAGAGGGGCAGAACCTCCCTTGCCCTCTGGATCAGACAGTTCAGCATCTTTATCACACGTATTTTATATAATTTTTTGCAGTATAAATTATAACTCCTTTCTCTGCAGTTAGCACAGCAAAATAATCATGCGTTTTCTCTTCTCAACCTTAGTTTACATATATCAATTACTATGAACTAGAAATAACTAGGGCATGGGTCCAATTAAGAACTTCAGGCACCTGTAAGTTGGATCCCACTATACCTTCTAGGTGCCTATTTCCCACAGTGGAGTTAAGAACCTGGAGTGAGACTTGTAGGCTTCCTATACAACACATGCAGGGAGTTAAGCACCATTGAGATTTGTGGTTTGTTCCTCTTACAATCTACACTGTCTGTTGCCTACACTATAAAGAAAGTACTTATTTATCTTATTTGTTGATTGTTTTAAAGCCATATCTTGTTTCTGTATTAATGACCTTTTATTATTTTTTCCACTAACAAACACTTATATAGAATGGTGTTAGTACTGGGCCTATCCAGTTCATCTCATCCCACACTGATTAGTTCCCTTATGAGTTTAACAGGATTTGCAGCTGCTAATGCTAGATCTGACTTTAGCATAATTTGAGAAGTTGGATCTTATGTTCATAGATCAAAGAGAACCATTCAATTTCAAAATTACTGAATTTAATTAACCCCTTTAAAAAAACCCTATACTTTCATGACTCAACCATCAAGGAATTTCTGATGACAAATACCCCAAATCATTATAAGACTATTGCAAAGTGCTTTGCTGAGTGATGACATCCTACATCAGACATAAAAAGGAGATAGTCTAAAGCTCTAAAACACATGGATTAAGCTATTGACTAAAAGCTATTTTATTTTTTCAGTGCCGGCAGACTGCAGTACCCCATCTCTCTCACACATTACAAATTATCTGTGATACAAACTTTTCTGAGTTATCCCTTTACTTTGTGTAAGCAGGCCTATTTATGGGTCTGCTCATGTCCTCAGTGGTAAAATGTGTATGAATTCAATAGGAAGAGGCTTGGACTCTAAATCACTTCATTTCTCAGGGGAATATTTTAATGTGCTTTAAAAAGGAAAAAAACAAGATAAAATGCCATTGATTGTTCTTTAACAGATTCTTTTAGATATTACAAAGAAATATTTGTACCCTGTATTTAGAACAATTTAAAAAGAAACAGCAAAGTTCTCTCAAGGGTATGCGAAAACCGTGTTTGTTACATTGTTATCTACGGTCTGTCAAGTACACCGTTTTGCATGCCACCACCTACCAGAGAGACAGCTGCATTTCATTAATCCTCTGTATAAAGCTTCTGAAGCACTTTGACAGCTTTCAAGATTACATGTGTTATATAAATGTAAAATATTATTATTAAACATCTTACCCAACAATGTGTCTGTTCCAGGGCTGCCCAATGACTTTGCAGTGCTTCAGGAACATCAACAGATGGGCCAGGCTCATTGCTATCCATAACTTGGTGAACATATTGGCCTATTAATATTTCTGATTTTAGCTCTTATTCATTATGTTAGAAGAGGAAATAAATTACAGGGTTGCCGGGATAGAGAAAAACAATTTGGGAAGCTAAGAAAAAAACTGAGGATTGGAAGAAAACTTGATACTGCTATGGTAAATATATACTTACTCATCATAAAAGAAGGCATAGATGATTGGTAAGATTTAGAGACACAGGGGCTGCAAAGCAAAACAGAGTTATGTGCAGTTAAGCGATAAAATGTACAATCAGCAGTAATGAAGTGAATAGTGATGGATGTAAGTGTTAGCAATATGCTGTAAATAACTCAGAAGGAAGGTGCAATAATTGCTGGGTACAGTGAGAACAGAAGGCAAATGTAATTATCAAGGAAATGTTTTATTATAATTACATACATAGTTATTTTTTAAGTATGGCCTTAAACTATAAAAGTTCTTTAGTTAAGATCTAAAAAGGCATTCTAGTCTGTTATCCCCTTATTGTAACAAATATATTTCTATCTCGTAGTCAAGATAAATAAGGCCAGTTGTGTATTAAAACTTACAGACATATAAATACCCAAATAAATGGAACTGAATCTACTTGTTTAACAGAAGCAGCAGTTACAATCCTTTATACTTCTCTTGTGCTTCCATCTCTGGATTACCATTTACTAACTGTGGTCCCAGTCCAGTGATGGACTAAAGCACATGCATGACAAAGCACTGAAGTCAATGGGATTGCTCTTGTGCTTAGCTGCTTACCATCTTGTAGTACTGAACACTAGTGAAACTGATTACAAATATCCTCTCCAGCTTTACTGCAGGATAGCTCTTTTTACTTCAGTGTTGTCATTCCTGATTGCAGCCAAATTAATCATTTATTTTTTGGTTTAAAAAACAAAATCAGACCATAATTTATTTTGGGTCAAACAAAAATGCTTTTTCTTTTGAACTGTTTTGGGCAAATTGCTATTGATTTCACTTACTTTTAGATATTTCTGTTAAGTTTTGATGTGTATTTGAATATATTTAGGCTAAGCATGGGATTGAATCCTGCTCTATTGAATCCTGCTCTCCATTTTTCATAGTTTCATAGTTTCTAGGATCAGAAGGGACCTGAGCAGATCATCTAGTCCGACCCCCTGCCATGGCAGGAAAGAGTACTGGGGTCAAATGACCCCAGCAAGATGTGCATCTAGCCTCCTCTTAAAGACCCCCAGGGTAGGAGCCTGCACCACTTCTCTTGGAAGTTGGTTCCAGACCCTAGCCGCCCGGACCGTGAAGTAGCGCCTCCTGATATCTAACCTAAACCTACCCTCTACCAGCTTGTGATCATTATTCCTGGTCACTCTTGGCGATGTTTGGGGAAACAGTGACTCCCCCAATGCCTGCTGATCCCCCTGACTAGTTTATAACAGGCCACAAGATCCCCCCTCAGCCTTCTCTTTTGGAGGCTGAACAGGTTCAGGTCCTGTAGCCTCTCCTCATAGGGCCTGCCCTGTTGTCCCCTGATCATACGAGTGGCCCTCCTCTGGACCCTCTCCATGCTGTCGACATCCCTCTTGAAGTGCGGCGCCCAGAACTGGACGCAGTACTCCAGCTGCAGCCTGACCAGTGCCGCATAGAGGAGGAGGATCACCTCCTTGGTCCTGCTAGAGATGCATCTGTGGATGCATGACAAGGTGCGGTTGGCCTTCCTAACTGCCTCCCCACACTGCTGGCCCATGTTCATCTTGGAGTCAATGATGACCTCAAAATCCTTTTCCGCCTCCGTGCTGACAAGAGGGGAGTTCCCTAACCTGTAGGGTGCTGGTTGTTCCTCCCGAGGTGCATCACCTTGAACTTGTCTGTGTTGAAACCCATCCTATTCTCGTCCGCCCACCCTTGTAACCTGTCTAGGTCTGATTGTAGCCTGTTGCATCCTTCCAGTGTGCCCACGTCCCCCCGCATCTTAGTGTCATCAGCAAGTTTGAACAGGGTGCTTTTTACCCCCGAGACCAAATCACTGATGAAAATGTTGAACAGCACGGGCCCGAGGACCGAGCCCTGCGGAACCCCACTGCCCACATCCTTCCAGGTTGAGAAGGACCCATTCACTACCACCCTCTGGGTGCGGCCCTCCAGCCAGTTGACGACCCATTTGACTGTGTGGGTGTCTACACCACAGCTCCCCAGTTTCTTAATGAGAACGGGGTGAGAGACAGTGTCAAAAGCCTTCCGGAAGTCCAGGAAGACTGTATCCACTGCTACCCCTGCATCTAATGATCTGGTGATCTGATCGTAAAAGGCCACCAGGTTGGTCTGACAGGACCTGCCACTGATGAACCCGTGTTGGTTTCCCCTAAGCATACAGTCCCCTGCTGGCCCCTCCTGGATGTGTGCCAGAATAATTTTCTCAAACAGCTTGCCTAGGATCGAGGTAAGACTAACCGGCCTATAGCTTCCCGGGTCCTCCTTCCTGCCTTTTTTGAAGATGGGGACCACATTGGCCCCCTTCCAGTCCTCCGGTACCTCACCAGAGCACCACGCGTGCTCATAAAGCCGTGCCAGGGGATTTGCAATGACCTCGGCCAGTTCCTTTAGAACTCTAGGGTGGAGATCATCCGGGCCGGCTGACTTGAATACGTCCAACCCCTCCAGAAGCTCCCTAACTAAATCCTCGCTAACCCATGGCCCAGGTGTGCCTCCCCCGGGGCCCGAGGCGGGCCCAGCAGGGGGGTGGCTGTTCTGGTCCCTACTTAGGAAGACGGAGGCAAAGAAATCGTTAAACATGTTAGCTTTGCCATCTGGTGTGACGACCAAGTTTCCCAACGCGTCCTGCTAGGGCCTCACATTACCCGGGACCTTCTTTTTACCCCCTACGTATTTAAAAAAGGACTTCTTATTGTCCTTAATCTGGGAAGCTAGTCCCAGTTCCATCTCTGCCTAACTATCCCCCTACATCCCCGAGCAACTACAGAATAGTCCTCCCTGGTGATGACCCCTTCTTTCCATTGGGTGTAAGCCTCCTTTTTAGCAAGGAGACATTCCCGGGTGCTTTTGATGAGCCACAGATGCTTGTGTGCTCTCCTGCTGCCTTTGATCCACATTGGGATTACCTTCCTTTGTGCTTGGAGGATTGCCTCTTTAAGGATCAACCACTCTCCTTGGACATCTGGCTCCCCTCCCCTCCGGGACCTCAGCGCTTCCCCAACTATGCTCCTTAGCTCATTGAAGTCTGCCCTCCTAAAATCTAGGGCCGCTGCCTTACTGCATGCCTTTGCCACCTTGCGTTGGATGGTGAATTCCAGCAGGCGATGATCGCTGTTTCCCAGGTGGTCAAGCACCCGCAGCCCCCTCACCAGGTCATCACCCATGCCCAGCACTAGGTCCAACAAGGCGTCTCCCCTGGTGGGGCTGTGCACCTCCTGGGTTAGATGGAGGTCCTGCACTCTGTCTAAGAATGTACATGAGTGTTCAGACCTGGCTGACTGTTCTTCCCAGCAGATGTCCGGGAAGTTCAGGTCCCCCATGACCACCACATCCTTAGCCTTCACTGTCTCTGTGAGCTGACCCAAGAATTCCTGGTCAAGCTCTTCTCCCTGGTTGGGAGGTCTGTAGTAAACTCCCACCGTTAAGTCTCTTTCCCCTCGACTGCCTTGTACTCTAACCCAAAGCACTTCAAAGTGCCCCTCCCCTGACTCCTTGCTAATTGTCGAAGATGTGTATTCCTCCTTAATATAGAGTACCACGCCCCCACCTCTCTTTCCTATCCTGTCCCTCCTGTACAGCCTATAGCCCTTGACATTCACCGCCCAATCATGCGTTTCGTCCCACCATGTTTCCGTAATCCCCACTATGTCCGGGCTGGTGTCAGCCGGCAGGAGGGTGAGTTCCTCCTGCTTGTTACCCATACTACGAGCATTTGTGTAGAGGCATTTGAGGCCTCCTGTGGATGTGTGTACTGACCCCCTAGTCCCAGCGTTACCCTGGCCCCTATCTCTTACCTGTTTATTCGCTTCACTCGTTGGTCTGGGCTGGGCTGTAATTGTGGGTGCTGTTTGGTCTGGCAGTCTGATGTTTCCTCTGCCCTCATCTTCCCCTTCCCCCGATGAGCCTAGTTTAAAGCCCGCCGGAGGAGGTCTGCCAACCTAGAAGAGAACACATGCTTACCTTTAGGGGAAAGGTAGAGCCCATCCCATCCCAGCATGTCTCTCGTCGTGATGTGCCGGTCATGGCTAAGGAAGCCAAAGCCCTTCTCGAAGCACCATTCCTGCAGCCGCCGGTTGGTCTCTGCAATGCATGTTTCATGCCGTCTGCCTTGTCCACTCACTGCCTCGCCCATCTCCTTCAGCACGCACCCCAGAGCATGGTAGTCCTCCATCAGGTGATTAGGGCTCCTCCTGGCCGCATCGTTAGTGCTCACATGGACCAGGACCATGGGGTAATAATCGGTTGGCTGGATTACAGTTTGGAGCATCCCTTTCACGTCCTGAATCCTCGCTCCAGGTAGGCAGTATACCTCGCATGCCGAGGGGTTCTGGTGACAGATGGGGCCCTCTGTACCTCTCAGGATGGAGTAACCAATGATGATCACGCGACGCTTCTTTCTCCTGGCCTTCTTGCCTCCTTCAGCTTGCACGGGACATGGTGTGCGTGGAGTTGCCTCCTCCCCGGCTTCGTCCTCTCCTTCCTTCTCCTCCAGGGCTGCCAGGACTTCATACCTGTTCTCCAGCTGGACTGGAGGAACTGGCGCTGCCATGTCTCGAGCAGCCCTGGCACGGGAGGTGACCATCTGCCACTCAGCAGAGGAGAGCTCATCTTGAGGTGCATCCTCCTTGGTCGTACAACCCTGCAGGGAAAGAAAATATCTGTCAATTTCCTCCTCTGCCTCCCTGATTCCCCTCAGCCTGCTAACCTTCTCCTGGAGTTCCCTCACCTGTGCCTCCAGGGCCCTAAGGTGGGTGCCTGCAGGACAGGTGTGGGGGTCTCCAGTCCCTGCCCCCCCAGGCCTTGCTAGGCAGCTCCTGAACAAGTGCACTGTGTCAGCCTGTGACCAGGAGGAACCTCCACCTTTTTTTCCTGAGTGGCACACTCATGTTACACCTTTAGGGAATTGAAGCCTTCAGGGAAATAAGGTGAAGAGACATTTAGCTCTTGACTCCTATTTAGTCTTAAGCTTTAGGTGTAGATACACACATTCAAAAGGCCTGAGGTGGAATCGTTCTAAGTTATGTGGTTTTCTGTAAGCGGCATTGTTTAGCACAGATATTCTCCCTTGGGGGGTGGGAGAAGCACAATTCTTAAACCAGGTTCTACCAGTATTAAACCAGTCTGTGTGCTAAACTTCTGTTCTGTTATGGGTATGGACAGGTTTCTAATCACTTATACTGGTAAAAGTGCAATGTCTGTACCTGTCCCAAAAGTCAGATTGTATTCCATCCTGACTGTTATCAGGTCTGCAGGGTACTGCCCATTCCTCTGGTTCTCACCTGCCACGACTTTGATCTTATTAAGGGAGGAAAGAGATGGAATGTTAGTAGGTACCTGTGGAGTAATAATGCTTGACCCATCATGTGATTCCAGGTGCTTTTATTCTCTCATCTTTCTTTTACAGCATCCCAGACCACAGGCGGCAGCCCATCCCACCTGCCCCCTCAGTCACCCTCATGCCCAGAGAGGATTTCTGGCTTTGCAGTTCTAAGGTAAGGACTGGCCAGAGTCCCATGGTACTAATTACCTCCTTAGCAGTTCTTGTGTGTCGTGCCTTTTATCCTGCACCAATTATGGCCAAGGAGCAGTCCCAGCTGTTCCCCCTCTGCAGGCAAGGGTACCTTACAGTCCTGACCCAGTCCCCCTGGTTGTGAGCGGCTCCTGCCTGGGCTTGGTTTATTGCCTGCTAATTGTCTCGTTAGTGGTGGAGGCTTGCCGCATCTCTCTCTGTCTCCCCACAGTTTGTGCTGGCTCATCTTCAGGAGCTCCCTTGCTGCCCGTGCCAGCACCAAGAATCTGGGAGGGTCTACCCCTTTGCTCTGGGATCGTCGCTGGCTTTCCCTTTCAGGTCTCAAATGGGGACTGTCTCGCTATTGTGGGATGCCTCACCCCATTGGTGCCTGGACCTGTGGCACCTTCCCCCTTCTAACTCACCACAACGGCTGGAGTTCTGTTGCAGGTATCGGGCATCTTTACTGATCTGGCAGCCATATGGTCCCTTCTTCGCATCTTTCTGGGTCTCAGCTCCATATTTTAGGACTGTCTGTCTCTGGGGTCTCGGGCAGCCCCCCCTCCCCAGTGCCTGATGGCATCTTTTTGGGTTCCTCGTCCTTCCTTTATTCCCAGAAGCTGGATCCCATTGGCTTACCAATGGCGTGGGGAATCTCCCCCCCTGCCTGGGTATCATGACTGCCAGCTGCAGAGATTTTCCCGAAGTAACAGGGCTCCAGTCCAGAACTCTGTTACACTGACTAAGCACAAATCTGTTCAATCCTGCTCCCATCTTTGAAAAACTGTTAGTCAAAATGTAGTTAGGTCCTCCTTCTTTTACTTTGTGATTTAGTCCTAAGGGTAAGATGATGGGTTGTTTCATAGATTCATAGGGGCTGGAAGGGACCTTGTAGATCATTGTTGCAGTCCTCCCCAGACTAGGCAGGAAAAGACAACTGGCGTCAAGTGACTCCAGCGAGGTGACTGCCCAGTTTCCTTTTGAAGATATCCAGGATAGGTGACTGCACCACCACTGGAGGAAGTTTATTCCACAGTCTGGACACCCTGACTGTGAAGGAATTTTTCCTGGAATTGAGCCTGAAGAGGTCTTCCAGGAGTTTGTATCCATTATTCTTGATCTTCTCCAGGGATGCCCTGATAAACAACTGTTCACCGAGTTCTTGATGTACTCTGATGTAGTCCTAAACCACTACCAAGTCCCCTCTCAGCCTTCTCTTCTGTAGGCTGAAGAGGCCCAAGATCCTCAGTTTCTCCTTGTAGAGCTTGTCTTGCAAGTCCCTGATTATACAGGTGGCTCTTCTCTGGACCCTCTCAAGTTTTTCCACATCCTTATTGAAGTGCAGCGCCCAGATGATACAGTACTCCAGCTGTGGACCCCTGAGGGAGACCACTGCCCTCTTCTTCCCAGGGCAACATAGATCCATTCATGAGAGCTCTCCGGGTCCTACCATGTAACCAGTTTTCCCCACACTGAACTGTTGAGCAGTTAAGCCCACAATCTTCCAATTTTTCTACAAGGATAGCATGCAATACTAGATCAAAGCCTTTTGAAAGTTAAGATATATAATGTTGACCTTCTTTGCTGTGCCCAGGTGGTGAGAGACCTAGTAGTAGAAGGAGATGAGATTGGTAAGACAAGACCTACCTGCAATGAAGCCATGCTGACTGTCATTCAGAATCTTATCCTCAATGCACATAGATTTTTAATGAGGTTTTCCGGGATTTTCCCTGGGATGGAGGTTAGGCTAATTGGCCTATAGTTGCCTATAGTTGCCTGGGCCCTGCCTCTTCCCCTTCTTGAAAATGGGCACAATGTTGGCCCTCTTCCAGTTCTTAGGGAACTCCCCTGTTTGCCACAATTTCTGAAAGAGTTTTGCCCAGGGTTCCACAATGACCTCAGCCAGCTCCATCAGCAGTTTCAGGTGATGAAGTCCATCTGGTCCTGCTGACTAAAAAATGTCTAGCTTTTCTAGCTGGTTTTGCACCAGCTCACATCCACAGTGGAAAGTTTGTCATTCCCACCATGCTCCCTGTGATCCTTATCTCACTTTTCTTTCCCTAGTGAAATACTGAAGCAAAGTGGGCATTCAGGAGTTCAGTTTTTTCCTGAGTGACCATTACCAGCTGTCCTAAAGTGTTAAGCAGGGACCCCACACTTCTATTTGTTCTCCTTCTTCTCCCTATATACCTAAAGAAGGACTTCTTATTGGCCTTGACTCCCTCAGCTAATTTAAACTCAGTCACCACCTTAGCTTTCTAATCATTCCCCTACAAGTACAGACCACTGCTTTATAGTTCTCCTTGAGCACTGTGTCTAGCTTTTACTATGTGTACTCCTCTCTTTTTTTTTCAAGAGTACTGCAATGTCCCTTTTGAGCCAGGAGGGCTTCATAGAGTTCTAGAGTCAGAAGGAACCTGGTAGATCATTGGGTTCAACCCCCTGCTTCAGGCAGCAAAGAGTGCTGGGGCTAAGTAACCACAGCCCAGATGCCTGTCTAATCTCCTCTTGAACACCTCCAAGGTAGGGGAAAGCACCACTTCCTTTGGAAGCCCATTCCATATTTTGGCAACCCTTACTGTAAAGAATTTCTTCCTGATGTCCAATCTAAATCTATTCTCCTTCAGCTTGTGGCCATTATTTCTGGTAACCCCTAGGGGTGCCCTGGTAAACAGAGTATCCCCTATTCCCTACTGCCCCCCTGATGAGTTTCTGGAAGCCACAAGATTGCCTCTTAGCCTCTCTTGTGGAGGCTGAAGAGATTCAGGTCCCTCAGTCTGTCTTCATAGGGTCTTACCTGCAGGTCCTCAACCATATGAGTAGCCCTCCTCTGAACCCTCTCAAGGTTGCCTACATCCCTCTTAAAGTACGGCATCCAAAACTGGATGCAATACTTCATTTGCGGCCGCACCAATGCCACATAGAGGGGAATTATCACTTCCCTAGACCTGCTTGTGATGCAGCTGCTATGCAAGAAAGAGTATGGTTAGCCTTACTTATTACCTCATCACACTGGTGACTCATGTTCATTTTTGCATCAACCAGGACTCTCAGATCTCTTTCTAATGTTGTGGTACTCAGAATTGTACCCCCCAGTCCATAGGTGCGTTGGAGATTTTATCCCCAGGTGCAGCACCTTGCATTTGTCCTTGTTAAATTGCATCCTATTCTGATCTGGCCACATCCCCAGTCTGTTCATATCTGCCTGGATTCACTCCCTGCCCTCCAGTGTGTTTACTATACCCCATAGTTTAATGTCACCTGTGCACTTGGACAAGGTGCTTTCAACCCCGTCATCCAGATTGCTGATGTAGATATGAAACAGCACTGGTCCAAAGACAGAGCTTTGGGGGAGGACACCACTGCCCACATCTCTCCAGGGGAAAATGACCCATCCACCACCATCACTCTCTGGGTGCGTCCCATAAGCCAGTTTTTCATCCACCTTACTGTGAAAAAATCCACATCACAGCTACTTAATTTGCTCATAAGAATTGGGTGTGAGACTGTGTCAAAAGCCTTTTTAAAAATCGAGGTAAATAATATCTACTTCCACTACTGCATCTAAGCACTTTGTGATCTGGTCATAAAAAGAGATCTGGTTAGACAGGCAGGATCTGCCTGCTATAAACCCATGCTGGTTTCCCCTTAACATTGTTTTACTCTCAGGACCCCTGCAAATGTGATCCTTTATGATTTTTTCTAAGGTTTTGCTGAAAATAGAAGTAAGGCTCCTTCCTCCCCTCCTTGAAGATAGGGACCACGTTGGCCCTTTTCCAGTCCTCTGGGACCTATCCCAAGCGCCAAGAGAACTCAAACAGTTGCACCAGTGGTTCTGCTATGTCATTGGCCAATTCCTTTAGTACCCTTGTGTGATGATAATTGGGGTCTGCCAACTTAAATACATCCAGCCCTTCCAAGTGCCTCTTTATTAGATCTGTGCTAGATGTTGGTGAATTGGTATTACTCTCACTCCAGACTAGAAACTCATTGGGAGGTGTATTTGTATCGGTGTCCAGGAAAAGAGAAGAAAAGAAATTATTAAAGAACTCTGCTTTTTCCATCCTATCAGTTATGAGTTTCTCTAGTCCATTCTGTAGTGACCCTATGCTACCCTGCACCTTCCTCCTGCTCCCTATGTACTTATAGTTTCATAGTTGGTAGGGTTGGAAGGGACCTGAGCAGATCATCAAGTCCAACCACCTGCCATGCCAGGAAAGAGTACTGGGGTCAAATGACCCCAGCAAGGTGTTCATCTAGCCTCCTCTTAAAGACCCCCAGGGTAGGAGCCTGCACCACTTCTCTTGGATGTTGGTTCCAGATCCTAGCCACCCTGACAGTGAAGTAATGCCTCTAGTCTGAATCTACCCTCTGCCAGCTTGTGACCATTATTTCTAGTCACTCCTGATAGTGCTTGGGGGAGCAGGGACTCCCCCAATGCCTGTTGGTCCCCTCTGACTACTTTGTACCAGGCCACTAGATCCCCCCTCAGCCTTCTCTTATGGAGGCTGAACAGGTTCAGGTCCTCGTAGCATCTCCTCGTAGGGCCTGCCCTGCTGCCCCCTGATCATGTGAGTGGCCCTCCTCTGGACCCTCTCATGTTGTCCACATCCCTCCTGAAGTGTGGAGCCCAGAACTGGATGCAGTACTCCAACTGTGGCCTGATCAGTGCTGTATAGAGGGTCACTTCCTTGGACGTGCTCAAGATGCATCTGTGGATGCATGACAAGGTACAGTTGGCCTTCCTGACCGTGTTCCCACACTGTTGGCCCATGCTCATTTTGGCATCAATAATGACTCCAAGACCCTTTTCTGCCTCTGCATTGATGAGAAGGGAGTTCCCCAGCCTGTCGGTATGCAGCTGGTTCTTCCTCCCCAGGTGCAGTACCTTGCACTTGTCAGTGTTGAAAACCATCCTGTTCTCATCCGCCCACCCCTGTGACCTGTCTAGGTCTGATTGGACCCTATTCCTCCCTTCTAGCATGCCCACATCCCCCCACATCTTAGTGTCATCTGCAGATTTGAACAGGGTGCTTTTTACCCCCTCATCCAAGTCGCTGATGAAGATGTTGAACAGTGCAGGCCCGAGGACTGAGCCCTGCTGAACCCCATTGCCCACATCCCTCCAGGTTGAATAAGACCCATCCACCACCACTCTCTGGGTGCGGCCCACCAGCCAGTTGGCGACCCATTTGACTGTGTAGGTGTTGATACCACAGTCCCCTAGTTTTTTAATGAGAATGGGGTGAGAGACAGTGTTGAAAACCTTCCGAAAGTCCAGAAAGACTACATCCACTGCTACCCCTGCATCTAAGAATTTTGTGACCTGGTCATAGAAGGCCACCAGGTTGGTCTGATAGGACCTGCCTCTAATGAACACATTTTGGTTGCCCCTAAGCATAATCTCTCCTGCTGGCTCCTCGTGGACATGATCCAGGATAATTCTCTCAAAAAGCTTACTCAGGATCAAGGTAAGACTAACTGGCATATAGTTTTCCGGGTCCTCCTTCCTCCCTTTTTTGAAAATGGGAACCACATTGGCCCTTTTCCAGTCCTCTGGCACACCAGAGCACCATGAGTGCTTGTGAAGCCGTGCCAGGGGTCCAGCAATGACCTCTGCTAATTCCTTCAGCACTCTGGGGTAGAAATCATCAGGACCAGCTGATTTTAAAACGTCCAGTTCCCTGACTAGATCCTCACTGACCCTAGGCCCAGGTGTGCCTCCCCTGGGGCCTACAGGGGTCCCAGTGAGGGAGGTGACCTGGTCCCTGCTCAGGAAAATGGAGACGAAGAAATTGTTAAATAGGTTAGCTTTGTCATCTGGTACGATGACCAGATTTCCTAACATGTCTTGCAGAGGCCCCACGTTACCCGGTACCTTCTTTTGACCCACTATGTATTTAAAAAAAGGACTTCTTGTTGTCCTTGATCTGGGTTGCTAGTCCCAGTTCTATTTCCACCTTGGTCTTCTGATCGACCCCCACAGCCCTGAGCAATCAAGGAATAGTCCTCCCTGGTGATGGCCTTTCCCTTCCATTCCTTTTTAGCTAGGAGATGTTCCCGTATGCTTTTGGTGAGCCAAGGGGGCTTTTGCACCCTCTTACCCGCTTTGATCCATTTTAGGATTACCTCCCTTTGGGCTTGGAGGATCGTCTCCTTAAGGAACAACCACTTTCCTTGGACACCTGACTCCTCTCCCCTCCAGGACCTCAGTGCCTCCCTGACTATTCTCCTTACCTCATTGAAGAAGGGCTTAAAGAAGGACTTTTTGTTCTCCTTAATCTTTGTTGCCAACTTGAGTTCTGTATCTGCTTTGGCCTTCCTCATTGCTTCCCTGCAAGTGCAAGCCAAGCAGGTATAACTTCTCCTTGGTGGCTGCCTTCTGCTTCCGCAGCCTGTAGGCCATTTTTTCCTCTGAAGGCTCTCCTGGACTTGCCTGTTCAGCCAAGGATGTTTTTCGGCTCTTCTGCCTTCCTGTGAATGTACTGCACAGATGGTGTCCCTCTGTACCTGTAGGATCAGTTTCTTGAGGAACTCCCACCCTTCTTGGATTCCCATCTCACAGATGTGATTACCCCTCAGTCCCACCCTAAGCAATCTCCTGAGCTTGTGAATGTTGGCCCTCTGGAAGTCTAGCAAGCCCAGAGGGCTTGCCAGCTCTTCTGCTACCTTTCCTCTTCATGGGAACAGTTTTCTTTTGTGCTTCAAGGAATGTGTCCTTGAACAATGACCAATATTCATTAACTGCATTTGCCTTCCATCCCTGATCTCATATCACCTCCCCTACTAATGCCCTGAAGTTGTTGAAGTCAGCATTTTTGAAGTCCAGGAATTCAATTCTGCTAGTTGATTTGTTGACCTTGTGGCAGCCAGTGAACCTGGTCACTCTCACCCATGCTACCCTCAGTATTCAAGTCACACATGAGGATCATCTCCTCTGGCCAAGATGAAGTCTAGGAGAGCGGTACCTTTGGTTGGCCCTTACATTTCCTGGGTCAGAAAGAGCTCCTCGATTACAGTTAAGAGGCTCCATAACTGATCTGACTTAGCTGAGTGTTCCTCCCAATCTATGTCCGGGTAATTGAAGTCTCCCATGACAACCAAGTCCCTTCCACGTGCAGCCTCTGTCAGTTTTTGAGAGAACTCAAAATCAAGATCCTTCCTTTGGTTTGGTGGCCTATAGTAAATGCCTGCAATTAGGTCTCTCACCTTGCTCCCCCCCCCATGCTCCCGAAGCTTGACCTAGAACATTTCAAGTTGCTTATCTTTGGAGCCAAAGTCAGCCTCCAGAGAGGTGTACTGCTCCCTCACATAGACAGCTACTCCTCCACCTTTTCTCCCTGCTTGGTTCCTTCTGTGCAGGATGTAGCCCTCTACAGCTACGCTCCAATCATGCAAGGGGTCCCACCAGGTATTTATTATCCCTACCAGGTCATATTGCCCACTAGAGAACAGGGGGGCTAGCTCCTCCTGCTTGGTCCCCATGCTCCTGGCATTGGCATACAGGCAGCTGAGGCCCCCAACTGACACCTTCAATTTCCTGAGACATGTTGGAGAAGAGTTCCATTAACATTTTCAAAAACAGCTATCTTAGTGTCCTCCATGTGGGAGCTTTCCTGTGTGCCAGTCTCCATGCATGCTTCACTTGGAGTTTCCCCATCCCCCAGCAAAGTCAGTTTAAAGCCTTGTCTAGTAGATCACCATCCTGGCTGAGAACAGTGACTTACCTCTCCACGTGAGGTGGATGACATCTCGTCCCAGGAGTCCTCTCTCCCTGAAGTGCATACTGTGGTCAAAAAAACTGAAGCCCTTGCAGTAGCACCACTGTCTGAGATGTCTATTTACTCCTTCCATGCAGCCTTCCCTCTTGGGTCCATAGCCTGCAACAGAGAGCATAGAAGAAAAAATTACTTGAGCCCCCAGTCCCTTGAGCCCAACCCCCAGAGTCCAATGGTCACTTATGACCCAGTCTAGATTACTCCTGCTGTGTTATTCATGCCAACATGGATGAAGACCGTGGGGTAGTAGTCGGAGGGATCCTACAAGCCTGGGGATCCTCTCTGCAATGTCCTGGATGCAGGCCCCAGGAAGGCAGCTGACCTGTTGGGCCAAGGGGTCCAGATGGCAGATAGGTCCCCCCCATGCTCCTCAGGAGAGAGTTGTCCCCCCTGCCACCACCCAGCATCCTTTCCTAGGAGTGGGAGTACTTACCTTCTGAGTATTTACCTCCCCCTCTGGTGTCTCTGTTGGAGTCTCCTCTTGCATGGTGAGGGGAGTGCACCTGTTATGCATTGTCAGGGAAGGAGTAGGCCTAGCTCTACATGCTCTAGATCTGGAGACTACTGTCTTCCAGGTAGCTCTCGGAGGGTCCTTGTGGCCAGTATTCTTCATGGCCACCTTCTTCTCCACCTTCTTCTGCTCTACTTATTCTTTTTTCCTTGTCATTAATGGATTTTCAGAGACACAAACTGGATAGAATAGGATCACCAAAACAAGTCATCTTACGTGCCCAATAGGAGGAATAGGATCAAGTCCCAAGTTGTTTTGACTGGGACGATTCTGTGCAGTTATAGAAGCTGAACTTGAGGCATTTAGAGAACTTTGAAGTTAAATAGGGAGACATATTAGGAATTAGGCAGCTGCTAAATGATACTTTTTGGGAGCTGGTTTTGGGCTTGTTCATCTCAGTTCCTAGTTTTTAATTGAACCTTGTCTTATGACAGTAGAAAAGAGTCCCCATGACACTGTTAGATTATTTTGAAATGAAGCATGGCATGGGGAATACAGAGGCACAACTGAAGCTTTCCTCCAAAGCAATATTTTATCTTCATCTGTTGTTGAAGACAAAATATCTACTAACCACACTTAGCAACTATATACTATATGCCTAAACACTTGCAAGTCCACTAGTTATTCAGGAGCTAATAGTAAAACTGCTAGAATACTTATATTTGCTGCTGACTGCCTATCCATTGGGGTTTTTATTTTTATGTATGCTGTAAAGCAAACTAAATGCATCCATTTGCATATTGTTACAAAAGCATAAACCTTTTATAGTGTTTTAATAAAGATTTACACAAACCAATAAACCTGATGCATATCCAATGCTTGTATAATTGAACAACACTGGACAAACTGCACTAATCATGCCAATTTTTTGATTATTTACAGTTTTAAATAACGTAGCTGGTCACAAATATAAAATGTTATAAATGTTAGATAAAATTTCCTCTCTCCCGCCTCCAAGTCAATAGAAATCACTTTGCTTTTCCTGCTTATATTGGTGTTAGTCAAACAAGTTATCACAGGAAAAGTAACAGTTCCTTAAACTGTACAAGTCAAAGGAAATGCTCCTTTGAAGCTAGAGCCTATTCCAAGCTTTCATAGGCAAATGATATTACTTCTATTTCTGATATCACAGTTTGTTACCGTAGAAAGGCTTATGATATCACAAATGGAGATTTATGACTTGAGCTGGGGATAAATAGAGGGTGTTTTTTCTATATTGTTCTCAAGCCTTGTAAACCATACATCTGGATTTCACTGATATCTAAGAATATAAAAGTTAAAACCAGAAGACTATAAACCCATTAACACAAATGAGCATTATGTACTTTATAGGCAATAGGAAAAATGCTTCACTGTGGAAACACAAGAAGAGAGAAAAAAGGAAATCAATAGAAATGCCATGAAAAAGGAAATGATAAAAAAATCAACAGAAAGAAAGGCAGTAATATAAACTAAAACACAATAATTTTGTGTAAAGTTGCATGTGAAACATATCCTCTTCCCACTTGTAAAGTAGCCAACAGTGATTTATGTATATGAGATTTTAAAAATCTGTAAGTAAGCTGAGAAAGAGGTATATAAATACCAATTTAAGATGAAGCTTGACATTTGCACATAGGTAAAGGGAGAACAAAAAGAAGTATTTTCTTCACAGCTCTTGCATGGTATTCTGTCTGTACCGGGCAAATTTACCTACTTCTTTGGATTTGATTTCCTCACCTGTAAATTGGTGGTGACACTACCTTTTCACCTGTTTAATGGTATGAGGCTTAATTCCTTGTGAGCAGCATGTACAGGTGTTCTTCAGTGCCGGAAGCCCCATAAGGAACTCAGTGCAACGAACCCAGGGTGGGATAACAGCGGGTGAAAACAAAGGGGGCAGCTAGTGGATCCGCAGGCCAGGTCTTGTTCCTCCAGGCATCAGAGGCCTAAAATTGAGTTGTTCAGGGTAGGGGAGGATAGAAAGAGTGGATCCCCAGGGCTGGAGCAAGTGTTTGGGCTTTCCCAGCCTTGGGACTACACTCCAAACACAGGCAGGTATTTGCTGAATTGAGTTAGAATCATAGACTCATAGAACCAGAAGGGACCTGTAAGATCAAGTCTGGTCCTCTGCTGTGGGCAGGAAGTTCTTGGTTTAGGCAAGCTCAACAAGGTGCCTGCCCAGCCTGTTCTTGAACACCTTCAAAGAGGGTGACTGCACCACCTCTGCTGGGACTGTGTTCCAAATTCTGGTGATACTTACAGAGAAAAGTTTTTTTTCTTATGTCCAACCTGAATTTACCCTCTATTAGTTTATGTACATTGGTCCCTGTTCTCCCTTGAGGTGCCTTCCTGAAGAGTTGTTTTCCTACTTCTCAATACTCACCCCTGACATACTTGTAGGTGGTTATCAAGTTACCTCTCAGCCTTCTGTTACTCAGACTGAACTCCCAGTGTCCCTCCTCCATAGGGCCTGCCCTCTATGCCCTGGATCATACAGGTAGCCCTTCTTTGTACCCTCTCACGCTTATCCATCCTTCTTTACATGCGGTGCCCAGAACTGGACACAGTACTCCAGCTGAGGCCTCACCAACAGCAAATAGAGGGGTAAGAGCACCTCCCTGGATCTGTTGACCACACATTGGCTGATGCATGCCAGAGCTATATTTGCCTTTCTGGCAACCACATTGCAGTGTTGGCTCATATTCATCTTCCAGTTGATCGTGACCCCCAGGTCTCGTTCAGGTGCCAACCAATGGACTACCACCCATCATGTAGTTATGGTGAGGGTTCTTTCTACCCAAGTGGAGGACCTTAAACTTCTCATTGTTAAACCTTATCTGATTTTGTTCTGCCCGTGAATCCAGTATGTCAAGATCATCCTGAATCTTTGCCCTATCCTCTGGTGTACCTGAGTTTCCCCACAGCTTGGTATCATCCACAAACTTAATCACTGGGCTTTTCACCCCCTCATCCAAGTCATTAATAAATCTATTAAAGAGCACAGGTCCCAGCACTGACCCCTGGGGGACACCATGGGAGATGGACCAGGATGAGGCGATCCCATCAGTTACAACTCTCTGGGAGTGGCCTCTAAGCTTAGTTGTCCACCCATTTCACTGGTCCAGCCCAGTGCCCTCCAGTTTGACTGAGTGGATCTCATGGAAAACGGAGTACAAGGCTTTACTGAAATCGAAGTACATGACATCAACCTCATATCCCTCATCCAGCTGGCTGGTTACCTGGTTGTAGAAGGACACTAGGTTAGTCAGGCATGATCTACCCTTGACAAAGCTATGCTGGTTGCTTTGTAACACTCTTTCAGTTGCCAGCTTGTGATTGATGGCCTCCTTAATACATTTTTCAAAGATTTTACCCAGGACTGAAGTCAGGCTGACCTGTCTGCAGTTTGCCAGGTCATCCCTCTTTTACCTTTCTTAAAATGGCCACCATATTGGCCCTCTTCCAGTTGTCGGGGACCAATCCTGAGTTCCATGATCCTTCAAACAGCTTGGTCAGTGGCACTGCCCATTCTTTCAGGACTCTCGGCTGCAGGTTGTCTGGCTCAGCAGACTTGAAAGCATCCAGAAGTTGTAGGAGAACTCTCACCTGTTCGAAACTCATTTCATGTAATCTGTTGTCTTGCCCATGTTCCCTGGGCCTCTGGTGAGGTGAACAACTCCCATCTGGTTTCAGGAATTCTAACATGAAATATGTATTTAGGAGTTCTGCCTTTTCACAGGCGTTGACTATTGCCTGCCCTGGAGCATTCAGTAGGGGTTCCACAGTGGGTCCCAATTTTTTCTTGTTCCCTATATATCTGTAGAAGGACTTTTTGTTGCCTTTTATGCCAGTTGCCAGCTTAATCTCCATGCCTGCCTTAGCTTTTTGCCTCTTATATCTGCAGGCCCTGGCAATACAGATGTATTTTTTTCTGGTAGCTGATCCATTCATCCACTAATTATATGCTTCTTTCTTTTTCAATAACTCCCTAATATCCTTGCTGAACCAAGCAGGTCTCTTGGCTCCTTTCCCACTTTTTGTCTGCATGGGGATGGCCTGTTTTTGAGCTGTGAGAATTGCCTCCTTAAGAAAGCATCACCTTTCCTGGACTCCCAAATATTCTAGTTGCTGGTAGCAGAGGGCCTCTTCAACTAGCCTCTTGAATCTGCCAAGAGGATTAACCAGTTCCTGATCTAAGTTAGTTCACCTACTCAAATGAACTAACTTAGATTCGGCGCACCATTTTTGGCCTGATTTAAAACCCCCAAACATCTGCACCAATGGGCATTTAAATAGACCATATTCTAGTCAGATCAAGGTAAGTGTAATGTCTGTATATACTGTATGGGTATAAATGCCATTGGAAAAATTTGTAAGTAAGCAAAGATTTACACAAACTCAGGTTTGATACCAAGGACTCACTGGATCTGGGGCCTGAAGCAAAAAAAGTTTTCCAACACTTGATATTGCTGATAGGAATATATAGTTGAAATCTCATAAGATGTGTGTTTATATTTTACCATTTTAGGATATAACTAGGTTATATCTAGATGCTAGAATTAGGCTTATAATCAAAATGTTGTGTGATGTAAAGATTCAAAATGTATTTTTTGTTAAAGGAAAAAGATTTAATATTCTGAATTGGGACCACTTCAATTGTAATAAAAAAAATAATAATTACTATGAGATTTTTTTTAAAACTAGTTGTTATGATTTTTTATTATTACAGTCCCTGAATTGTGGATCTAAGATACATAAATCAGTGTCTCAGATAATAAGCTAATCTTTAGCTGGATATTTTTAATGGACTTGTTACTTAAAAAAAACAAAAACCAAGGTTGTGTATGGGCAAATGAAAATTAATCCTAAATTTCTCAAAGTATCCTGTAGGCTTTTTTCCTTCATAAACAAGAAAAGTCCTTAGGTGAGGAAAAAATGAAGCGGTCAGGTTTGTTCCTGTCCAAATAAGTGTTGTTACCTCCTGCCGAATTATTACTATGCCTGGAATTAACTAAACTGCCCCTGAGTGTGGTTTCAATGACTTTTCATGTTATAAATGTCAAGTGAATGTAGGAGGGAGAAGCACTTTTCAGGAGACGACCTTATTTCTCCTTACTTATATAATTATTGAATTCAGCTTTTCAGAGCCCTTGGCTAAGCTCATTGAGTTCTCTGAGAGGATTGCTCATTAGTTTTTAGGTTTCATCTGTCATTCTCTGTTCCTTTTTTACCATCTTCTTTGATTCCCATCCTATTTCAGATATCTATAGGTTCAGAAGGAAGAGGGTGATTAATCTGTTGATAATATGCAATAGTAATATAGCCACATTTCAGTATAGATCAGTTGACCATACCAACCCCCTCCCAGCGTTTAAGCCATATTGTTATTGATGGATAATGTTCTTTATTTTTGTATGGGGTACAGACATGGATATCTGGAAAAACTGGGCATTTTTAAATAAATTAACTTATTAACCAAAATGAGGTTTCCTTTCTCTGTTAAAAAGATTGGTTTATTCAGTCACATTATGACATCTGAAATGAGAAAAACAACAACAGCAGCAACACCACCACCCACACAAGCAGTTAATCAGCTGATGAATCATTTCTAGTGAAGGTCTAAACACCATTTTTGGGCACTTTTTTAATGTTCTACCATGTCACATGTGCCTAAATTCGCTAGGGGTTCACAAAAGCCTTCCATCTGATAAAGAACCACACGGTCTGGAGTTTTACCAATATAAACTAGCCAATTGCCCATCAAGAATGATGGTGGGGGGAGGGAAAAAACAGAGTCCTGTGCCCCACTCCCCCATCTGGGCCCACTCCCTCCTTCCCTCCAGTCATAGTTTCATAATTAGTAGGGTCAGAAGGGACCTGAGCAGATCATCAAGTCCAAACCCCTGCCATGGCAGGAAAGAGTACTGGGGTCAAACAACCCCAGCAAAGTGTTCATCTAGCCTCCTCTTAAAGACCCCCAGGGTAGGAGCCTGCACCACTTCTCTTGGATGTTGGTTCCAGATCCTAGCCGCCTTGACCGTGAAGTAGCACCTTCTGATATCTAGCCTAAATTTACCCTCTGCCAGCTTGTGACCGTTATTTCTAGTCACTCCTGGTAGTGCTCAGGGGAACAGGGACTCCCGCAATGCCTGCTGGTCTCCTCTGACTACTTTGTACCAGGCCACTAGATTCCCCCTCAGCCTTCTCTTGTGGAGGCTGAACAGGTTCAGGTCCCGTAGCCTCTTCTTGTAGGGCCTGCCCTGCTGTCCCCTGCTCATGCGAGTGGCCCTCCTCTGGACCCACTCCAGGTTGTCCACATCCCTCCTGAAATGTGGTGCCCAGAACTGGATGCAGTACTCCAACTGTGGCCTGACCAGTGCCACATAGAGGGGGAGTATCACCGCCTTGGATCTGCTTGAGATGCATCTGTGGATGCATGACAAGGTGCGGTTGGCCTTCCTGACTGCAACCCCACACTGCCAGCCCACGTTCATCTTGGCATCAATGATGACTCCAAGATCCTTATTCTGCCTCTGCAATGATGAGAAGGGAGTTCCCCAGCCTGTAGGTATGGTGCTTCCTCCCCAGGTGCATCACCTTGCACTTGTCAGTGTTGAATCCCATCCTATTCTCATCTGCCCACCCCTGTGACCTGTCTAGGTCTGATTTTAGCCTATTCCTTCCTTGTAGCATGACCACATCCCCCAACATCTTAGTGTCATCAGTAAATTTGAACAGGGTGCTTTTTACCCCCTCATCTAAGTCACTGATGAAGATGGTGAACAGTGCGGGCCCAAGGACTGAGCCCTGTGGAACCCCACTGCCCACATCTCTCCAGTCAGTTGGTGACCCATTTCACCGTGTAGGTGTCGACACCACAGTCCCCCAGTTTTTTTTAATGAGAACAGGGTGAGACAGTGTCAAAGGCCTTCCGAAAGTCCAGGAAGATTATGTCCACTGCTACCCCTGCATCTAAAAAGAAGTGCAGGTGCAGGGAAAAGAAATAGCCATCAATTTCATCCTCCACCTCCCTGATTCCCCTCAGCCTGCTAACCTCCTCCTGGTGCTCCCTCACCTGCATCTCCAGGGCCCTAAGGCAGGTATCTGCAGGACAGGTGTGGGGGTCCCCAATCCCTGCCCCCCCCAGGCCTTGCTGGACAACTCCCGCAGGCCAGGCAGTGGGGTGATGCCAGACCCTCCATGGGCTCTGTCTGGGTGGAGGCCTCAGACAAGCCTTGGGTAGGATGCACCCCCCAGGAAGGGGCCCTGGCAGCACTCCATGTCGACACCATCGTAGGAGTTGCTGCTTGTTTATGACTTAGTGCAGTGCCTTCACCCTGCCCTAGCAGGAGTCTCCCTCCTGTTCCTTCCTGCTCGCCCGCCAGAGCGAATGCTGACGCAAACCCTGGCACACTATTATAGAGCACGCCCTGTTTGTGCGCCTCCGCTCGGGACCACGGCTCCCTACTGGCTCAGCTAAGAGGGATCCCCTCCAGATCCAGCTCAGCTGTGTCTGGTCCCTCTGCCCACTTACCTTAGGGGGATCAATTGCTGCTGCCCAAGCTGCTGGCTCCGCTGCTGCTGCGTCCGCCTTGGATCAGGTCAGGAGGCACATGTACGTGCAGGACACACATGTGCCTGGATCCCTCCTCTCCTCCCTGCTCCTGGCTCCTGAGTGCCAGTCCTGCTTCCCCTTTGCCCTACTGCAACAGCACGGGGAGGGAAAGAGTGGGCCCAATGCAGAGGTTGTGGAGGAGGACCAGGCCGAAGGGTAGGGAGGAGGTGGCCCACTGCAGTGGTACCAGGGGAAGGTGGGTAGCAGTGGGCTCAGGCTCATGTGGCAGCAGTGGGGGGACAGAAGGAGTGGGCTCAGGAGTGACATGGGGGAGTGGGGGTGGGGGAAAGAGTGGGCCCAAGCCCGAGGGGGAAGGCCCGCCATGCCACTACCACCACCTCCAAGGAGGTGGGGGGCAAGTCCAGCTCTGGTGGCCTCTTGTCCCTCCCACTCCATCATTGCTATCTGTTTCAGTCAGCCAATCAGAACATGAATAAAGCATTATGGACAGGCAGATAGACAGTGTCACAGGACAGGGTCCCCAGAGATGTGCCAATTCATCCCAGTGGGCACCCTCTCTCACCCACCACGTCTTGGTCTAATTAAGATAAATAGGGACGCTGCCCTCAAGTTTGTTTGAACACGGTCCTGATAGACCCCACTGAACCCTGTGGGTTCTCAGACCCCTTTTTGGTCCTGCTCCAGAATGGATGTCTTGGGACGCCCTCAGCCTTATGAGCTAGATGTGTGGTTCCAAAGCACCCCTTTGCCATGCCCCAAGCCTCATAAATGGTATTCACACAGCATCCTACCAAGGCCTTAGTTTCATTTGGCCTCTGATTATCGTTGGGCTCTCCGCAGCCCGAATTCTCCCTGCGCCTCCTCAGCACCTGGCTCTCCACAGCCCCGTCTCTCCCTGCACCTACACTGGCTCTGGGGTCTCCACACTGTAGTGGGTCCCCAATGAGGCCTTCCCTTTCCCTAATAGCCTCAGCCCAATCCACCAGTCTACAAACAAGTCAAAATACAAGCCCCTGGGCTATAACATAATACAAGAGGATCAGGGTGTGCTCTGTCCCTTTAAATGCATCACCCTTCCCCCAGCACAACATGCCTTGTAGGCCAGGATCTGGTGAGCTTCTGAAATCCCTTAAACTTACCAGAAGCAGGAGATGGGCTGTCAAGCCTCTTCACTTAGGCTCTGTCTAGAAGCTCCTTCCCCATTAGCTGCTGGCAGAGAACTGACCCTCTGGTCCCAGCCCTGGGGTCTGCCCAGGGCCCTGCCTCTTCCGGTCAGCTGACTGCCTGCAGGTTCGGATTAATGCCTTCATTCCTGCTGCCCTGGTAACTTGCAGCTGAGGGGTTCCTGACTGACTGCTAGGGCTCTCTCCCTTGCAGTTTCAGCCCTTAAAGAAGCAGGCACCTTAGTACCCTGTGACAGACAGATTAAGGCTTTTATAATATTAGAGTGGTTAGCTTACATTCAGTGCCATAGCAACAAACTTTGGCACCTGGGGCAAAGCCCGCAGTGGTAGCCGACCCTTGCCCTGTGCATGGATCCGGTGGGCACATACACCCCCCACTTGCCTAGAATTGTGTGCACTCCTATTGTTTCCAAGTGTCAAAGACAGCAGAATTTGGCTTGGATTTATGATTGAGAAAGAGCAAGCTGAGATGGTAGGACAGCCATCTTCAGAAAGGTACTTTTTTACTTGGCTGATATGAAGGACCTTGAGAGAAGATAAATATACAGTTCCTATCCAGTTTTAGGGCTGCTTTTCAGAGTAGACCTGCACTTTGATGCTCCTGTTCAGCATCTACATGAGCTCTACTGTACAGTAACTACTGCATGGATAATCTAGTAACTGTATTTACAGGTACTAGCTAACTGCGTAGTAGACTAATTTACTGAGCAGTAGCTGCTGTGCACAGTTATACTGCTCAGTAAAGCATCTCATGTGGACACACCCAAGGTGGTGGAAATTTTGCTTGAATTAAGATTAAGATTAAGATTGGTGCATCCTAAAATCCTGGGAATCAATATTTGCTTTGATTTGAACAGGGCCTTTAAAAATTCAAAACATACTTTTGAAACACCATCCCACCAAAAATATGAGGGCACTAAAGTAGCTGTTTTTCATGAGGAAATTATCAGTAAGTATTCTCTTTTGCAAATATAAATCATTCAGGGAAATAACTTTGCTGCAGGCTGCAGTTTTTTCAAAATCCCATTTTCAGCCCATCATTGGGAGAATACATTAACCCAGAAAATTAGAAAAGAGTTTTCTGAAATGTTTAAAAAAACAGAGTAAAATAACTCTGAAATCATTTCAACCTTCTTTCCCAACAACCTTTATAATTAAGATATCATTTCTAGTACTAGTGAATGACACAAACTATGAAGTAGATGATAGACTAACAATTATGATGGCCACAAATACTAGTTAGAATGTGCCCTTTTAGATTGGAGTCACTCTTTTTTGCTTATTCTTTGTTTAAGATATTTTCAGATCTCTGTGCCTATCTGTCAAGGTATTCTTGTTGTTGCCCTGTAAAAAAGGGCAGTTCTGTTCCCAATACATGCCTGTTCTATGTTGTTGTATCCAACACTATTAAAAAAAGACTATATAAAAAGGACATTATTTAGGTTGCACAGTGAAGTTAGCAAATGCTAGTTTTAAGTAAAATTAAGTTAGTAAATGTTCTCCCTCCATAGGTGTATTCTGGTTGTGGTAGCAAGTGCTTAACCTGCTGCAGCTTAGGAGCAGGCTCATCAGGGGGTACCAGAATGCCTAATTCCCTCAGAAGCCTTGGTACAGCAGGCACAGCCAACAGAGCTGGGCAGCTCTTCCTCCTGTGCTTTGTGGGGAAGAGGGGTTGAACAGAATGATGCCCCTCACTATGGTTTTTGCCACAGGAGGCACTATTCTGCACCTAGGAAAATATCTGGGGTAGGGGAGAGAATAAGGCACCAGGGACAGCCCCTGAGGAGCCTATGCCATGGGGATGGTGCAGCCAGTATCTAGCTGGAACCATGGGCTGCACCTGTCACAGCAAAGGCTCCCAGCATAGGGAGAAGATTTTGGCATCCCCTCTAAATCATGGTGGGTGCTCCACTTGTCCCACCCTACCTATACTATTGGTATAGTTGGGCATCACTACTAGCAAAGGATACAGATACAGGCTGTTACAATGCAACTGTTAGGTCTGAATGATTCTGTAGTGATACACATGTAGCAAAAATCACACTGCCAATTAACCCTGCTTCATCCAAGGTTATAATTCCAGCTGGTAGTGGTTAGCTCACTTGTATTGCTACAGGTTCATGCAGGTATAACAGTTAGAGTGTGACAGCTGCCCTGAACTCTGGAGAAGCAGTTTCTCCTTCCCTTTCAGAGCAACTACAAATACGCACTGCTCCATGCTTTCAGACAATGGGGACAGTTGGTTACTGTTGGTGGCCGTATATAATTTTTTAATTTCTAGTTCAGGGGCTGAGCCTGAGTGTTTGTCTTGATAAATTTAAGTTCAGTCTTGCAGAATCTTGACATTGCTTAAGTCTTTATGGTTCATTTTATGTCTATGCATATACAAAAAGGAAAACAAATTATGAATAAGCTTATCCTGGAGTTCATCTAAGTTTATCTGGAATGTAATGCTTGAAATTTCTCTGGAAATCTAAGAACAAAGTGTCCCTTGAGAGTCTATTACTTCAGGGTTTACACTGGTTTGGTAACACTCTGGAAGCAATGCTGCCCTCAAATATACAACTGCCGCTCTTATTAAATACATGACAGTCAAACCTCTGTATCTGAGGAGAGAATCCCCTTGTTTTTCTGTTGTTCTGTTTTCATGTCAAATGAGTGGCATAGCAGAGGCAACTTAATGAACAGGTGCATGGGCTTAGACTATCCTTACAATTACCCAATTTCATTTCCAGCTCAAGTTTTGGATATGGATCTCATTTATCACTTTCTCTCATTTTCCTAATCTTAGTTTTATGTTTACACATGGATTTCCAGGGTCTGCACAAGTACTGGTAACTGGCTTCTCTTGCTCTCTGCTCTAAACCAGGTGGACCTTGAAAGGATGTTAATGTCCTGCGTGTTCAGGCTAGCTTCTTGTAAGGGTAGACACTGGATATATCTAAGCAGTGTAAGACAGTGCCATGCTGGGACTTGCTGCAGTCAGTCCGTATGTGCTATCACCAGAGGCAGAAAAGCAATCTAACCACATTATTGAAGCACAGCATCCCAGCTAGTTACCTGTACTGTGAAGTTTATGAGCTTGTATGCAATGTGGTACTAATATGACAACACTGCTTCCAATTCAGGAGCTATTATATATATATAGCCAGCACTCAGCAAAACACTGACTTGCATGCTATATGCATGCACCAGAAAGAGAGGGCAAGCTTTATATAATATAAAGATTGGAGGGTAGTGGGGAAAGAAGGTGGCTTCCCCCCCATTTTCCAAAGAGCCTTTACAATCCTTACAATGGCTCATTGAAAAATGGCTCTTTGGAAAATGAGCTCAAATCCATGCAGCAGGGAGAAAATATATGCATACAAGTGGATCAGAGAGGGATGGCATGCAGCAATACTTTTTAAAACAGTAACATAACTAGGGACAAGCAACAGAGTACCAGTCCCAGATGCTGACTTAAAAGAGCTGCAAGATTGGTAGCCACTGCTATCCTGGCCACCAGAACATCCACTGCTGGCCCAGTTGTTGCTGTTACCCAAGACACAGAAATTACTCATTGTAGCTCTGACAAAAAAGAATATTTCATAGAAACAGAGAAAAATAAAAGTCTGGCGTGGCTTTAGTGGGAAGTTTTCACTTGAGGGACAGGTTATCTCCTAACTGACTACTTTGGGATTTCTTCTGAAACCCACTGTAACTGAATACTGGATTAGATAGACCCCTGATCTGCTTCACAGTGGCAGTTCTACCTGCTCCATGATAGCAATGCCTTCTTTCACTATATTATATTCCTGTGTTCCTAAACATCTGCCCTACAGTACTGTGTTGTACTTGTGCATATGAACTTTCATCTGAAGCTCTCAGAGCTCTTTACATGCATTAATTAAGCCTCACAGTGCCTTTGAGGTAGTAAGTAATATCCCTGTTTGACAGGTGGATAAACTGAGATCCAGACCACAGAGAGCTGGTGGTTGCTCAGGGTTGCATAGCAAGTCATTGCTAGACTTTAAAATAAATTTCAGAAATCTACATTCCTCATTTCCAGCTCTAGCCATTAGATAACAATGGTTTTATACTGTCCCAAAGCATTTTATAAAACCAGAAAAACATTATTCTGCCGGAGGATCTATATCAACATGCAGTTATCTTTGACATCAAAATGCTACAATGAAAGGTCCCTAGGAACCATATGTTTACCACAAGCATAGGAAAGAGTATATTTTTAACTCTTACTGCGAATGTGACTGATATTGTTCTCAGTTTTATACTCTACCAAGAAGGAAAAGATATTACTGCAGCGTGTACCTACCAGACAATGTAATTTGATTGGTGCTACTAAAAATAGACCCTTTATTATCAGATGAGATATTAAATGCTGTACCATGATATTGCAGTATATGGCTATATTGAATTGACCCATTCTCGTTCCCTTCTACCACTCTCTTTTCCTAAGCCAGGAACATGATCTGTTGGTTAAATGTACTCAGGAAAAGGCCTGCATTTTAATTAACTTGTATCCCTTGAAACAGACTTTAAAAATACTACTTTTCAATCCTCTTTATAATTAGAATTACAACAGGCTAGACATTAACAAATCAAAATCTGCTAGCTTAAATTTCTTCTTCCACACATCCAGTGAAATGCTTTGCTTTAAAAGGTGTTCATTCTAATGAGTTATATTGTATGCATCTGTGGCAATGTAATAAATTGTGTACCATTTCTAAGTGGATTAATAATGAATCATTTAGTTTTCCAGTAAACAAAAGTTTTTTCTCCCTTTAAATGTATCATTAGTAATCTCCACATAGAAGGAAAAGAGTTCTCAAATATTTCATGTGGCATTCAGATATTCAAATGTCTTGAATTGCAAGGTTGCTAAAGCCAGTGAGACACCTGAGTTCTAGTGGGAACATTTTAAAGAACTGTTCAGGTGACTGTCTAACTCTGTCTTCTGAGCACTCATCTCCTTCTATACATAGGTGCCAATCCCAGAAATGATGTACTGAAGATGCCCCATAATTGCTGTTCTTTGTCTCCAGACATCTCTGTCTTTAGTGTGCTTGACAGCGGTGGTGGGGGTCACCTGATTCATTTCTGGGTTTGGCAAATGCAAGCAGTAAGAGGAGGGCAGGACATGTTTGACAGCACCCCAGTGCAGCAGCAGCAGGGGTCACAGTATAGACATAACCTAAGTCTCCATTGATGGTACAGGGATCCTTGGCATCTGAAGGGCACATCAGATTGCTTTTCCAGGCTGAGATTTACATAGTGATACTTAAATATAGGTGTCAAGATGAAATAGGATCTGATCCTAAGATACTTAGATGATGATTTTGGAATACACAATTCTATTGAATGGATTTTTTTTTGGACTAAGTGCTATTTTGAAAAAGAGGCATTGGATTTTGAAGGAACAGCCTGTTGCCTATTTGATTCCTACAGCATTCAAATAAACACGGTTTTATTATCTATCTTTGTAGATAAAAAGGAATACTGTCTGAATACCTAACTCAATCATCTATTACAGAAAAAATCAACAAAATTCCAACCATTGTTGAACTACTGGGGATACATGTGCTGAATCCAGATGAGCAAGCACATGCCTGTTGCAGCATCTCAAAGCAGTTTGAATTGCCAGAAGAGGCACAGTGGCAATGAAAAAATATTCCCCATTTAAATATTTGCAGCATGGACTCTAAATTTGTTACTGGGAAATTCCGGTATAAATAAAAGAGAAGCATGTGAAAAAAAGCAGTGCAAGTAACTGGTGGCTGGGTCCTCCATAGAGATGCTCTAGCACCCACCAGAACATCTCTATGGCTGCCCCATGTCCCTGCTGCCAGTGTGCTGGAGCAAATAGAGTGGAACAAGGCTGCAGCACTGGATCAGACCCGGTCACTTTCCCAGATAATTAGGGATGTGGGGGTGGGAGGACTGTGTGGTTGGGAGGCGGGCTGTGGAGGTAGGTGGGTGTGTGGGGGGATGTGTGGTATGTGGAGGGGTGTGGGGAGAATGTTGGGTTTGTGGGTTGGTGGATGGGGTTTGTGGGAGAGGTCTAAGGGGAGGCTGCCGCACACCCGCCCCCCGACACACACACATCCTGAGGCACACGGTGTCACAGGCAAGCTGGGCACCGTGTGTATATCAATTTAGTTGCAGGCTGATTAAGTACTGCAACTATATTAGCCACTGGGCTATTTGGTTCGGGACTGAGGAGGTGATGTTGGGAAGGAAGCAATAACAAGTTTCACTTATAACAGTAAAAATAAATTTTACTTATAACAACAAAAGATATAGTTTGCACATATAGCAGTTAATAAAAAGGTTAAGCTAATAAACAGACAACATAACAATAAAACTTAAAATTGGCAGTGATAAAAACAGACAGGCAAATCAACAAGAGTTCCCATTTGGTTAGCAACTTATCGATAGTCCCTCAGTTTCAGGTACACATCAAATTGATTCAGCTAAGTCAGGTATCTCCGATCCACACTGTCGGAGGAAAAACCAGGGGAAAGTCCCTCAGTCAGGATCTGGTCCTCGCTTACACTGGGAGTAAGAGATCTGTGGGGGCATGGGACAGCAATGAGTATTCTGTTCCATCATTCCTGTTGGTCACTTAATGTGTGTGTTCTTTTATATCTTGTTTATGCTAATCTGTCGGCTTTAGAGCCATTCACAATCTTATTCTATAGTTGTTATCCTATGGGGTTAAAAGGTGTTAGAAATCATTATAATAGGTTACTGCCCAAGTTTGGGTTTATCCAATAAGCACACCACATCACTTTGGGGTCTGAGATTAACATGTCCCTACACAAGTACAACTCACTAAGTTAATTATACCTTGTGATTAGATTCATTAATTTTACTGACTTTAAGCAAAAATTATTAAATTAGCTAAGTCTGCAGTTATATTTTTTAATTCTGCTTTTTAAAACTCATGCTGTCTCATGATCAGTGCAAACAGCTATATATATATTCTTATGGGTTATACTTCAGACAGACAGGATACAGGATACAGTTTCATAAGCTCTATTTCAGATATCTTCAAAAAGCATTTTCTTTTTGCTATAAGTTGCTTGTTAACCCTTTTGGTTCTGGCCATCACAACACAGCCCCCTCACACAGGCAGCAGCAGCCAGCTGGTCCATTGGGGCACTCATAGCCCGCTGCAGGCACAGCCCTGTGGCAGCATGGTGTGCCTGACCCAGCATACTGGCAGCTGGCCCAGAGGTCCAGATAACTCTGATGCAGTGCCCCTGCCAAAGCCCAGGCAGGTGTGCGGTCCCCATCCAAGTCTGGCAGGCAGGCATGGAGGCTTGGGGCTTCAGTTCCAAGGGGGTGAATGCTGAGACAGGTGGCAGCAGGTCACAGCCAGGCAGCAGCCCTCGCTGCCAGATTGCTGAAGTGGGTAGAGGTGCAGGGGCCACTCTAGGTCAGGGCTGCTGAAGCAGTCCACGGGCACAGGGGGCTAGTATCTCCATATATCAACTGGCTGGGTCTTAGAAGCTCTGAGAGCAAGTAGCTCTGAGCTGCTCACCAAGGCAGATTTTTATACTGCTGGGGCCAGCACAGGTGCTGGCTCCAGCCTTCAGCTTCCCCTGGCTGCAGATCCAGGAGGAGCTAGGCAGGGTCAGTTTGCCCCAAGTAGCACAATTTGTCCCATACCGAAGTGCATTTTCAGGCACAAATGCTGAGGTACAAATCTCCAGCACAAATTTATGCCACTGCTATTTAAACTGCTGCAAGTGCACATGCCTGCATGTGTGGACATCCCCATGAGGAGCAATACATCTCTGTCAGAAAGTTGTCATGGTAGTCTAATTTGTTTTCTTTTCTCTGCAAGCTGAACAATAATTAAGCTAAAAACAATCATTATAAATATGAAGTTTATTTAATTAAATAATATACCTGAACTGAGATAACTCAACCCAGCCACCCAGTAACAATTAAAAGAACTCCACTCCACAACCTCAGCAAAAAACAGGAAACAAGTAACTGTTCAGCCTTGACCAGAAAGATGCCACCAAAGCACTTTGGCAGTTAGAGCAATAAAGTAGGAAATGCTTGCTTACTGCTTGCATGTCAATTTATTTTATAATTCATGCGAAGAGAATGGTGCATCTTCAGAGAACCTAAAAAAAGAAGTGAGAATGTTGTATACCTTGCAGGGAGATAAAAGGGTCTAACTATAGCAAGTCTCTACCTTTCATACTAAATCTGTATAATCAGATACAAGCTTGTTACCCAAGGAAGGAGGAATTGGATATTCAGATGTTTAAAAGTCAAAGCCAAAGCCAAGCATTATTCTTTAGCAAAACATCTATGGAATATACTTAGACATTTAAAAATATATATATTAGAAGACCACACACCTTAAGTTAATGTAAGGACTGTAATGGGGACAGTATTGTGTTAGGGATGTGAAAGTTTAAATGCTTAAACAGTAAGTATATTTATACTATAATGCATTACTGTTAACATTTAGTACCAGACACAGTGGTGCAGTGCCTCCGGAAGAAAGCTAGTTGCAGCATGCAGCTCCTTCTCTACCTCCTTCTCCATGCAGTGCACCACTGACTTGGGAGGGAGGAAAGAAGAAAGGGGAGCGGAGGAGAGTCTAGTTGCAACACACGGGTGCTAGGTATCCATTAACAGTTTAACCAATATCTTTAGAGGAGTTTAAACAATATTTTTTATTTAAACAATATTTTTATTTAAACAATATTTACGTCTGTAGATTGAGTCCAGTTATAACAGATCACATGAAAAACTCTGTTGTCTTTATGGAGTACTTTATCACATTGTTGTTCCCCTTGGTGACAGATGGAATGAGTGATCTGACTGTAACATTCCTAATTATTAGGATTCTTATTTTTGCAGTTCTTTAATAGCTTCTTTCTGCCATGGGAAGTTCCTGTAGGAGGGTTTAGGAGGGAGAAAACTGTGGAAATGTTTACAGTATATTTGTGGATAGAAAAATGTGTATCTGGGAGGCAGGATACCCCAATCTCTATTAAGTTTTTGAGATTCCATGTGCTAGTAGGGTTTTGTGAAAGAAAAGAACTATTTGAGGTCCCAAGGAAGGCCTACTAGAAAAAGCATGTATATGATATAGAAAATTTCTCGATGTGGTTAGAGGATAAGGAGATTGTTAATAGAATTTAGGTAAAAACTTCAACATTAAAAAACCCCCAAAATAATACTGTATTATATAGATGCAAAATGTTGTTATAGAACCCTTCTCAAAACTAGTGATTGTTGCTTCTCTTTATCAAGCCATACTGACTTCTGTCACTGATCTCAGGGGCGGAGGCGGGAATAAAATCGTGTTAAGCATATATCTCCACCTGTAGTTATCCAGGGACAAAAGTATTGCACAATAACTTCAATGAAATCTGATTCACTCTAGTCACTGAATCTCCACCATACTCCTATTGATTTGTTAAAAAAAAACAGTTTGGCTGACTCACCATCTTTGAAAGTATACCTATTTTCAAATGTAATAAAAATAGGCAACCATCCGTCCTCTGGATCATGATGTACTAGTCAGGTACCTGATGAATCTGCTTGTGACTGACAAGCCCAATTCAATAATGACATGGCTTGTTACCAGTTTCTCACATCCATGTGTTGTTTGAGTTGGAGTCCAAGTCTGTAGCATGCTGGTTTCTTCTTTCTTGCTTTGCTTCCATCCTCTGGATCAAAGCTACTTCATGTTGAGCTGCACCCAGTCCCAGATGTTCCCTCCAAATTGGGCAGGATTCTGCGAACTCCTCCCTGCTTTCTACATTGATGTTGAACAACTTCATACCAGTTTGCACATGTGGTGGTACCATCATGGAAGGCAACCCCACTTTCTAGAGCCATCTCGAATCTGGCTGTACAAGCTATTCTTGACAATACTGTCTTCCCTCATTCTCCTGCAATGGCCAAGCCATTGCAAACTCCTCTTCTTGATAGCGGTTTCTTAAGTGTCAGTCCTGCATGCTCCAGTACCTCTGTGTTTGGCATTTTGTACATTTCCAAATGTACACACAGACTAAATCACAGTGGAATTTACTCTTGATAATTAGGCAGCTTAAAAGGTTCTGACCTTTGCTCTCCATTGCACCTGTCAAGCAAGTTAATGTTCGCAATGCATTAAACACCTTTTAGGTCTTCTTGGCTCAACAACATGTAGATAAGCAACCATTCTCTTTTGCAGAATATCTTCCATTTTGGTGATAAACGCACATAAGAGTTCAAAGGAAAAACCTTTGACTGACTATTTGACTCCATCATAATAATATAATCTTATGTAGTGAGCAATTCAGTTTTTTTAAAGATATTGTATATTAAATATTTATCTGTATCAATCCTATGTAGTGATCCAGAGTGCACTTGTACTTGGAATTTTTTTAATATATATTTTTCCTTCATTATAAATGTATCTCAATATGGTAGGCAAAATGCGTCTCACAAAAACTTGAAAATGGCTAATGACTCATTATTAGTCACTTAGTTATAATTAATCATCATTACCAATTCTCTTGGAGTGACAACTTAACCAGATTTTACTGCATTCCTAAATATCACCATGTGCAGATACTTTTATTCCAGAAGAAAAGTGTCATGTGTGTCAGGAATAGTTATTGTTCTTGAAATTCACTACACTCATCAAATCATTTTCACTTTCAAATGTAGACAAGTCTGAGGCACACACAGGTCTGAAACAAAAAGAATGAGCAGCATGGTAATATATTCCTTCTGGATTGTGAGGAACACTCTTCTGTCAGGCAGAATTACAGACACATCATCTGCTATGAACCAGATGGGCCACAAAATGGTGCTATTTAAAAAAAAAAGTGTGAGCTCGTTCCATTTTCTATTATTATTATTATTATTATTATTATTATTATTATACCTTAAAAGGAAAGCCCATCTAACTTAAGTTGTAATGGTGAGTAGATTATATAAGTCTAAATATAGAAACTTTTTCGTGCAAAACTTTTTTCCAAATGCTAAATAAAATTAGATTGTTTTAACAAGGCTGGAGGTCAATGTAATTTCACAGATTTCATAGACATTAGGGCTGGAAGGGACCTCGAGAGATCATCGAGTCCAGCCCCCTGCCCAAAGGGCAGGAAGTCAGCTGAGGTCATAGGATCCCAGCAAGATAAGTATCCAATTTACTCTTGAAGGTGTTCAATGTAGGTGCTTGAACCACCTCCGCTGGCAGACTGTTCCAGACCTTGGGGGCTTGGACAGTAAAGAAATTCTTCCTTATGTCCAGCCTGAAACGGTCTTGCAGGAGTTTATGACCGTTCGACCTCGTCATCCCTTGGGGCGCTCTGGTGAACAAACGTTCCCCCAGATCCTGGTGGTCACCCCTGATAAACTTATAGGTGGCTATAAGATCACCCCTGAGCCTGCACTTTTCCAGGCTAAAGAGTCCCATGGCTCTCAGCCTGTCATCGTAAGATTTGTTTTCCTGATCCCTGATTATGCGCATGGCTCTCCTCTGGACTCTCTCAAGCTTCTCCACATCCTTTTTGAATTGTGGAGCCCAAAACTGGACGCAGTACTCCAGCTGCGGCCTCACCAAGGCCGAGTACAAGGGGAGAATGACGTCCCGGGATTTGCTCGAGAAGCATCTATGGATGCAAGCCAGCGTTTTGGTCGCTTTACTAGCCGCAGCATCGCATTGCAGGCTCATGTTCATCTTGTGGTCAATGATGACCCCCAAGTCTCTTTCTTCTGTAGTGCTAACCAACGTAGCACTGCCGAGCCTATAAGGGTGCTGCAGGTTTTTCCTCCCAAGGTGGAGAACCTTGCATTTTTCGGTGTTAAACACCATGAGGTTCTCGTCTGCCCATTTGCTGAGCTTGTCCAGGTCAGCCTGGATCACCCGCCTATCTTCTGGCGTGGATGCTTTGCCCCAAAGTTTGGTGTCATTGGCGAACTTGGCCAGTCCACTCCTGACTCCAATGTCCACATCATTAATGAAGATGTTGAATAGTATGGGTCCCAGGACAGAGCCTTGCGGCACCCCACTGGCCACAGGGCACCACAATGAGTGACTGCCATCAATTACAACCCTCTGGGTCCAACCACGGAGCCAATTTCCCAGCCAGCAGATCGTGGTGGAGCCAAGGCCACAACTGGGCAGTTTGGCCAAGAGGTGATCATGGGATACCAGATCAAAAGCTTTTTTGAAGTCAAGATATATGACATCAATCTCTTCTCCCTCGTCCAGGTGATAGGTCACCTGGTCATAGAAGGAAATGAGATTGGTCAAACAAGACCTACCCGCAACAAACCCGTGCTGGCTATCCCTTAGAATGTTAGCCTGGGCCAGTCCATCAAGGATGGCCTCCTTAATAAACTTTTCTAAGATCTTCCCCAGGATAGAAGTCAGGCTAATGGGCCTGTAGTTAGCCGGATCCACTCTCCTCCCTTTCTTGAAGATCGGCACCACATTGGCCTTCTTCCAATCTTCAGGCACTACACCAGAGCGCCAGGAGTTTTTAAAGATCCATGCCATGGGCTGGGCTATGACGCTCGCCAGCTCCTTGAGTACCCTGGGGTACAGATTGTCAGGGCCGGCTGACTTGAAGGTATCCAACTTCTCAAGGTGTTCCTTCACAAGGTCAGGATTTATGGAGGGTAGGGGATCCCCATCACCCGGATCTCCCTGTCCCATAGCAGGCATGGGCATCCCATGTGACTGATGAAAGACTGTCACAAAGTACCTATTTAATAGGTTGGCTTTTTCCTGGGCGTCAGTTGTCGGTTGCCCCATCTGGTTTAGCAGGGGTCCAACACTGCCCTTGCTTTTCCTCTGGCTCCCCACATATCTGAAAAACGACTTTTTATTGTCCTTGATGCTTGAAGCTAGTTGGAGTTCAGTTGCAGGCTTGGCTTTCCTGGTTTGCTCCCTGCAGGACCGGACCAGCGCGGAGTAATCCTCCTTGGAGGTGAATCCCATCCTCCATCCTTTGTAGGCTTTCCTTTTTAGCCATAGGAGGTCCGCTAGGTCCCTGGAGAACCAGGGGGGCTGGTGTGCCTTCTTGCTGCCTTTCCTCCGTGTTGGGATAGATTTAGCTTGTGCATTGAGGATCGCTTCCTTGAGAAGCAACCACTCTTCTTGAACTCCCATCTCCCTGGGGTCATGGTCCCTGAGGGCCTGACTGACAAGCCTCTTGAGCTTGTCAAAGTCGGCTTTTCTGAAGTCAAGGACTTCTGTGTTGCTGACTGACTTGCCAGCTTTACGGCAGATGGTGAAGGTGATCAGCTCGTGGTCGCTGTCACCCAGCTTCCCATCGATCACTAGGTCGCTGATTCGGTCATCCCCCGTAGCCAGTACCAGGTTGAGCAGCACTTTGCCTCTCGTTGGCCCATAGACCTCTTGAGTCAGGTAGAGGTCGTCTATGCACGAGAGAAAGCTTTGCGACCGCTCGGATTTTGCTGAGTGATCTTCCCATGAGATGTCCGGGTAATTGAAGTCACCCATGACAACCAAGGTCCTGGAGCAAGCGGCCTCAGTCAGTTCCCGGGCGAACTCCTGGTCAAGCTCAGGACTTTGAGTGGGAGGTCTGTAGTAGACTCCCACCGTTGTGTCCCCTGTGCCGTATTCCCCATGAATTTTTACCCAGAGGGTCTCTAGTTGTCCATGCCGGTCGCCAACATCAGCTTGCAGGGACATGTAGCTTTCCTTCACATAGAGAGCTACACCCCCACCCCTTTTGTCAACACGATCCCTCCTGTACAGGGTATAGCCCTGTATACCCGTGGTCCAGTCATGGGTGGAGTCCCACCAGGGCTCCGTTATCCCAATGACATCATATTTCTTTGCACTGAGCAGGAAGAGAACAAGCTCGTCCTGCTTGTTGCCCAGGCTCCTGGCATTAGTGTACCGGCATTTGATCTCAGGTTTTTAAAAGGAGGAAAATCAACCCAAACTATAGAGTTAAAAGCAGTTGATATACATGGAATATTGTACTGAGGCCCACCTAAAAGTGAGTTAATTCTAAGAATCCACCCCAACACAGATAAGAGAAGAGATTTAAGACCTTAGGGCTAGGGGCGGAAGTTACATATAAACTGGTATAAGTTGCCAGAAACCAGTTCAAATCTGTAACACAACAGAGATGCAGTGCACATAAACTGGTTTCAAAATGTCCAAAACCAGTTTAAGATAAACCTGAATGGATGTAGACTCAGACTTAACTGATTTAGGTTAAATCAGTTTATTCAACTTCTGTCCCAGATCCCCTCCAGATTCAAGTAAACTCACAATCCCCCCATATCCCAGGATGCTTTGAACCTCCCTTGCAAACTTCTGCCTTGCAGGGTCAGCAGGCTTCCTGCCTGCTCCAGCCAAGCAGGGAGGCACGCTCTAGTGCCCCTTGACTTCTGGCCTAGGTCACTGCAGGCATGTGGCTGCATTTCTGGAATCAAAAGTGAATGTCTGTTCACTTGCTTATCAGTTTAATGTACACAGTTTAGACTAACCTTCAATGATTGAATTGATACAGCCTTGGGATTTTTGACTGTCTGTACTTAGCCTGAGTATTTTCAGCAACCATGGTGTAGCTAGCTTAGTGCCTATGATAAGGAGTGACAAAACAAGATTTTTTTTTTCTGGTGTTCGTCAAGAAAATACATTAGTTTTGTTAGTGGTTCAGGATGGAGGAAAGCTGTCTTCAAGCAATGCATGATTTTTATTATTAACACTTACAATTTATGCAGCATCCTCAGTGCAGATAGTGTTAGACAACTGCAGAACCAATTAAAAAAAAACAACATGTCCCTGACTATAACATTTTATAATCTAAAGGGAAAATGAGTAGAAGGCACACACAGCAATGAACAACCATATGATTTTAAATTATGTCTGGGATGCTTCTTGGACTTAGTTGGTGTTGGAATATTTTCTCTTTTAAGATTGAAGCAGTATTGCTGTGCAATATATTGCTTGGAAGCTTTTAGAAGCACTTTGTAAAGCATGAAAATAAGTACCACGGCCCCAAACTAGCCAAGTGCTTGATTGAAATCAATGGAACTACCAACATGCTTGAAGTTTACTGTGTACCTAAGTGCTTTGCTGGATTGCATCTAAAGCCTGAAGTGCTGAATGATGATGTGATGGTCAGTAAAGGCAAGCAAGAATGGATGGAAGGATGGATGGATGGATAGAGATTGAGCTGAGATATAGCTACAGTTAAGCTATCAAGAGCTTTGTAACGAATAGCTTGATCTTAATTCTGATACATTTCAAATACCTGCAGTGGCTATATATATAAAAAATACGTGTAAGTATCCATGTGTATAATATATACACACAGACTCACTATTATACATATTATATATGTGTGTGTATGTATTATTCTCCCTAAAGACAATACTGTAAGTGATAAAATTGTGTCAATAAAAGGAGATAGACTCCTTCCTTAGAATTTATCATCCTCTTCACTATCAAAAAACATATTACTTCTATAAACTAAAAGCTATTACCTTGGTAAACATTAAGCACTGAAAATGAATGGTTAGTCCCAAAGCAACTGAAGACAGTCAAAGGACTGTGCCTATTAAAGTCAACCATGAATAACTGAGCATCAGGATACGTCTTTATGTCATTACAATATGTCATACCTGTAAAAAATAATATTCACCCTCAACCAAGGTCAGGGAATTCAAAGGGGACAGGTTACCTTTTAGGCAATCTGTGAACCAAGAGAAAGGACTTCATTATTTTGTTTCTAAAACAAGAAAGGGATACTTTTTCTCGGTTAACAACTGGACTAAACTACATAGTATGACAAATTAATCACTTTATGATGAAATGTATGTTCATGCTATGCTGTACTTGTCATACTTCATTTCAATTTAAAAAATGAAACAGAAAGCTTTTGAAAAAACTGAGGTTGAACTAAAGGGCATCTTTCCAAAATGTTGTTCTGTTCTTGGAGAAACTGGACTTTGCTTCAAGGTGGACAATTCTTGCTTCAGATCTAAAGACCACAAAGTAAATCAAGAAGTCATCCAGGGAAAAGAAAAAATGAAATCTGAGTCACATTAATGAGGCCTCTGTTTCGTTAATAATAAGTGAATAAGTGTTCCTTGTAAATAAAACAGTAATGGAAGCTAGCGCGGATGAAGGGTCCCAACTAGTTGCTAAACTAAAGGCTTGCCACTTCAAGGAGAGAGGCCACATCCCAAAAGAAGCAAATTTCTCAGGAACAAATAATGAAAATACAGGGACAACAGTTGATACTACACAGGCATTGGCAATGGAAACTTCCTCTCGCTATTTCTAAGAATGTCCTCTAAATCATCAACACACCAGTACTAAGAGAAAGTAGTTCTTTTTCAAGTTCATTCACCTCTTGGCTTCTCTGCTTAGATTTTTAATAAGATTCATTATTGTAAAGGTTTCTGAGATACAGACACCTACATTCTAAAAAACACTTTTATTTGGGCCAAAGCACAGCTTTCAAAGTGGTAATGGATTTTTGCTCACTGACAGCCTCTGCTGGATTTCAGCTATCTGCTTAAAGAAGCAAGGCTCCAAGGTTTACAACTATTCCCCTGAACCATATGTGTCCTCAGATCCTTGAAAAAAGAATTTGATACTCCCTTAGTAAAGCTGGACAAACCATTGTCCTGTAGCTCTTTCTAGGCTGTATCAGTGTTGTCTTTTTCTCAAATTTTAAAGGGAAAAAATCACAGTTTTTTGTTCTTGCTGTTTTTCCCCTTGACAATTCAGGACAAGCCATTGTGAAAAGAGAATTTCAGAAAGGATTATTTGGAACCTGACTCTGTTCCTGGGGCTGGAAACATTGTGAATGAACTAGAGTTCTTAGACTGAAAGAGCAACTCATACCAGTGAACAGTAATTCTCTCAGTGCCAATTCAGTATGATATGTGGAGAGTCAGTGTACTTCTTAGCTAGAATGGTATTCACCACTGAAAAGGCACTTCAAAGTGTCAAGGACCTGAAAACTAATAATGGGAAAGAGATTCATCCAATTATATTTAGTTATAAACCTGTTTAATGTATCAGTATAAAAGATATGGTGAGACTGAATAGATACAAGTGGAGAGACTCAGTGAAAAGACTGTCTGACACTTTCCACACTAAAGAGCCACTTTAAACCCCTGCAGAAAGTGAGACTAAAATTAGGAATGTGGAGAAAGTTGTTCAAGGATCTAAAATATCTAACATGATGGTTAAGCTATAATTCTCAAGGCCAAGGAGTTTGATGTGTAGGAAGTCTGCATCGTACGGCTCAGGAAGCAGCATTGAAGACATTTTTAACAGAATAATCAAGGAAATAAAAGTAATAGTGGGTGTGTCTACAAAAAAACGCTAACTGCACAGTAGCCTAATAACACTGGGCAGCAGCCTGCTGGGCAACCCATGCTAATACACTAATTAATGAACATGTAGATGCACCCAGTGAGAGGTAAAGTCTTATGAAAAACTGGCTTTGCATAGACATTACTGTTTACATTGGGCTAAATAAATGTGGGACTAAGGCTGCAAACAGATGTTAACTTTGTGCTGCCGTAACAATTTTTACTATGATTTTATCTGTGCTGAGATATTACTGTCCTATATTTCATAGATTTCATAGGCATTAGGGCTGGAAGGGACCTTGGAAGATCATCAAGTCCAGCCCCCCACCCCAAAGGGCAGGAAGTCAGCTGGGATCATAGGATCCCAGCAAGATAAGCATCCAGTTTACTCTTGAAGGTGTTCAGTGTAGGTTCTTGATGCCCCATGGCTCTCAGCCTGTTGTCGTAAAGTCTGTTTTCCTGACCTCTAATCATGCACGTGGCTCTTCTCTGGACTCTGTCAAGCTTCTCCACATCCTTTTTGAATTGTGGGGCCCAAAACTGGATGCAGTACTCCCATGGGACACCCATGCCCGCTATGGGACAGGGAGGTCTGGGTGAGGGAGATCCCCTGCCCTCCATTAATGCTGACCTCGTGAAGGAACATCTTGAGAAGCTGTTCAAGTCAGGGCCTTCAAGTCAGCCGGCCCTGACAATCTACACCCCAGGGTACTCAAAGATCTGGTGAGCATCATAGCTCAGCCCCTGGCACAGATCTTTGAGAACTCCTGGCGCTCTGGTGAAGTGCCCGAAGACTGGAAGAAGGCCAATGTGGTGCCTATCTTCAAGAAAGGGAGGAAAGTAGATGCGGCAAACTATAGGCATCAAGCAAATGCAAATAGATATCCATGCCCTTTTTCATGCCAGTCCCTTTGTTTGTGGCCACGAGAGGCAGTAATAATTTGTGCATCTTTTTTGCAGCAGATATCTATATGCTTTATGGTGGGAGAGTATGTGCAGCTGCCCCAGGCAGCCACTCCTGGAGCTTGAGAAGCCCAGTCCTGACTGCCTCAGGAATTCCCACACCAAATCAGACCCCCTCAAGCTCTGGGAGTGTCTGCCCAGCTTTTAATGCTGACAGAGATACACCCTCAGGAATCTACAGGGCACGTCTCTACAAGTGGAAAACATATCACCAGTTTTCCTTAATAAGGAATGGGCAAGACCATGGATGATGTGTGTTTTGCCCAATGTAGCAGATCACATCACCGTGCAGCTGATCCGCTTCATTTGGCAAGGTCTCTTTCTAGCCAAAGACAGTATTTATACAAGTACAGTGGCCATATACAATCATCTCTGCCTGTTTGGGGTATGTATTCCCTGGTAATAACCTGTTTAGGGTATGTGTATTTCCCTGGTAATAACCCATTTCACAGAAGCCATTGATACTTTTTCTACTGGGGCAAATTGTTACAGGAAGTCATGCTAGATCTCTGATTACAATATAAATAAAGATAATGAAAATGAAGAAAAATCATGATTCCCTATGCATTTATAATTCTCTTCAAAATCCAGCCTGTTGAAGATAGCAGGCTTCTTTCCTTGCCTGTAGAGAGAAGCTCGGGGTGTTGCTATAGTTCAGTTTCCTGAGAAATATTCACTTTGTCATTGGTAATCCACTGTACCTAGAGAACATATGCACCGCAAAAAGGTGTATTAGAGGGAATAGAGTTTGCCAGACTGTCATCTGCCTAATTTTGAAACCTAATGCAGAAATAACCCTGAAAAATATGGTGAACTTCCACTAAAATGCTTGGTTATGGTAAAAAAAAAATTCAGAAAACAAACCCATTTCATTTATTGGTTCCTTAGCCAGGGTTATAGCAAGGTGAAAGTGAAGTGCACAGGTTGGGCTTCAGTAGAGGGGACAGTTGATAGTTACATATCTTGGGTACAACTGTCTTCTCATTTATACCACTGGACCGTCACTTACTGTAGCCTAATGCATAGGGAATTAGAGTGAGTTCTGTTCCTGGCTCTGCAACTGGTCGGCTGAATGAGTGTGTATAAGTTGGTTCACCTCTCTATGCTTTAGTTTATTCATTTGGAAATGGGGATAGTGATAAGTTCTTTGTACAACACTTAAATGAAAAGCTTTGTAAAAGGGATATGTTTTATTATTACTAGCATAAGTGAAAGGAGACTCTAGACCCTAGAGTGTATTTTAAGACAGCTGTAGTGTCTCCATGCTTGACAGCACTAAATTAGATGTTATCCTTTGTTTTCCATTCTTTGCCAGCAAATGTGGGGTTATCCCATTGCACTGCATTGCACATTTGCTACATGTTAATTCACAGGGATTCAAGCAACATGAGTTTCTCTCTCCATGGAGATGTACAAATACTGATTTATCTGGAATTACATTGTGATAGCAGGTTCCCTTGGTAGAAAAACATATGCTATTTGTCGGCTCTCAGGCCATTTGTTGACATTCCATGAGTTTTGTGATCAAAGTGGAAAAGTTACAGACTCTAAAGATCTCTGGGGTTTATGGGATTTGTCTGAGTACAGAGCCAATGACCTTGAACAGTTCTGATTCCTTACTAGTTAAGCTGTACTATATCTGATAAAGTGATTGCTATGGAATTTTGATAACAGCTAAGACATTTGTTATGCTATTCTGTCTACCAATGATCAGATCATGCACAGTCTACATATGAAGATCATCATTCCAAGGTACTTTGGCGAGGAACAGACATTACACTTTTACCGGTATACGTGATTGGAAACTGGGCCATACCCATAACAGAACAGAGGTTCAGTACACATAGACTGATTTTTAAAAATGGTGGAACCTAGTCTAAGATTTGATCTCTCTTCAAATGGTGAATGTGTCCTGTTCTCTACCAATCTAAACTATGCCACTTACAGAACATCATGTACCGCCTTGGTCTGTGTGTACATGTGCACATATAAGTTTGCAGACAGAGGGATCTTTCCATTCACTCAATGGACACAGCCTGATTCAAAGTCCATTTGAAGTCAATGAAAACACTTCTTTAGGCTTCAGCATGATTAGAATCAAGCCTAGGAGAAACAGAGGAACATATGGAGGGATGTGTGGATGTGTATATCTTTGCATCATGTAGCATTGTTGAGACTGAACATTGTGATAAAATTCTGACCCTCTCAAAGTGGAAGTGTTGCCATTGTTTTCTCCCCCTTTATTTTCTTTCCTGGACTTGAGTTTAGTGATAAGATCAATTGGACTGCTTTGGCATGCTCAATGCACAAGCTAATTCTATTCCATCTCAGAGGAAAGGCAGCAAGAGGACACAGCAGCCCCCCTGGCTCTCCAGGAATCTAGCAGACCTCCTGAGACTAAAAAGAAAGGCCTACAAGGGATGGAGGATGGGTTTCACCTCCAAGGAGGAGTATTCCGCATTGGTCCGGTCCTACAGGGAGCAAACCAGGAAAGCCAAGGCTACAACTAAACTCCAACTAGCTTCAAACATCAAGGGCAATAAAAAGTCCTTTTTCAGATATGTGGAGAGCTGAAGGAAAAGCAAGGACAACATTGGACCCCTGCTGAACCAGATGGGACAGTTGACAACTGACTCCCAGGAAAAAGCCAACTTATTAAATGGGTACTTTGCTTCAGTCTTTCATCAGTCCCATGGGAATGCCCATGTCCACCATGGAACAGGGAGGTTCTGGTGATGGAAATCCATGAAATATAGGACAGTAATATCTCAGCACAGATAAAATCATAGTAAAACCGTGAAGATTCACCATCTTTGAAATGTAAGGTTCTGAGAAGTAATGAGTTTTGAGTTAGAACAGCTCATGTGGTCCACCTTTTTTATCTTCCATCTTTGCTCAAAGCAGTTCATAGATTTCATACATTTCATAGAGATTAGGGCTGGAAAAGACCTCGGGAGATCATCAAGTCCAGCCCCCTGCCCAAAGGGCAGGAAGTCAGCTGAGGTCATAGGATCCCAGCAAGATAAGCATCCAATTTACTCTTGAAGGTGTTCAATGTAGGTGCTTGAACCACCTCTGCTGGCAGACTGTTCCAGACCTTGGGGGCTCGGACAGTAAAGAAATTCTTCCTTATGTCCAGCTTGAAACGGTCTTGCAGGAGTTTGTGACCGTTCGACCTCGTCATCCCTTGGGGCGCTCTGGTGAACAAACGTTCCCCCAGATCCTGGTGGTCACCCTTGATAAACTTATAGGTGGCTATAAGATCACCCCTGAGCCTGCACTTTTCCAGGCTAAAGAGTCCCATGGCTCTCAGCCTGTCATCATAAGATTTGTTTTCCTGATCCCTGATTATGCGCATGGCTCTCCTCTGGACTCTCTCAAGCTTCTCCACATCCTTTTTGAATTGTGGAGCCCAAAACTGGACGCAGTACTCCAGCTGCGGCCTCACCAAGGCCGAGTACAAGGGGAGAATGACGTCCCGGGATATGCTCGAGAAGCATCTATGGATGCAAGCCAGCGTTTTGGTCGCTTTACTAGCCGCAGCATCGCATTGCAGGCTCATGTTCATCTTGTGGTCAATGATGACCCCCAAGTCTCTTTCTTCTGTAGTGCTAACCAACGTAGCACTGCCGAGCCTATAAGGGTGCTGCAGGTTTTTCCTCCCAAGGTGGAGAACCTTACATTTTTCGGTGTTAAACACCATGAGGTTCTCGTCTGCCCATTTGCTGAGCTTGTCCAGGTCAGCCTGGATCACTCGCCTATCTTCTGGCGTGGATGCTTTGCCCCAAAGTTTGGTGTCATCGGCGAACTTGGCCAGTCCACTCCTGACTCCAATGTCCACATCATTAATGAAGATGTTGAACAGTATGGGTCCCAGGACAGAGCCTTGCAGCACCCCACTGGCCACAGGGCACCACAATGAGTGACTGCCATCGATTACAACCCTCTGGGTCCAACCACGGAGCCAATTTCCCAGCCAGCAGATTGTGGTGGAGCCAAGGCCACAACTGGGCAGTTTGGCCAAGAGGTGATCATGGGATACCAGATCAAAAGCTTTTTTGATGTCAAGATATATGACATCAATCTCTTCTCCCTCGTCCAGGTGATAGGTCACCTGGTCATAGAAGGAAATGAGATTGGTCAAACAAGACCTACCCGCAACAAACCCGTGCTGGCTATCCCTTAGAATGTTAGCCTGGGCCAGTCCATCAAGGATGGCCTCCTTAATAAACTTTTCTAAGATCTTCCCCAGGATAGAAGTCAGGCTAATGGGCCTGTAGTTAGCCGGATCCACTCTCCTCCCTTTCTTGAAGATCGGCACCACATTGGCCTTCTTCCAATCTTCAGGCACTACACCAGAGCGCCAGGAGTTTTCAAAGATCCGTGCCAGGGGCTGGGCTATGACGCTCGCCAGCTCCTTGAGTACCCTGGGGTGCAGATTGTCAGGGCCGGCTGACTTGAAGGTATCCAGCTTCTCAAGGTGTTCCTTCATGAGGTCAGCATTTATGGAGGGTAGGGGATCCCCATCACCCAGATCTCCCTGTCCCATAGTAGGCATGGGCGTCCCATGGGACTGATGAAAGACTGATGCAAAGTACCTATTTAATAGGTTGGCTTTTTCCTGGGCGTCAGTTGTCAGTTGCCCCATCTGATTTACCAGGAGTCCAACATTGCCCTTGCTTTTCCTCCAGCTCCCCACATATCTGAAAAAGGACTTTTTGTTGTCCTTGATGCTTGAACCTAGTTGGAGTTCAGTTGCAGCCTTGGCTTTCCTGGTTTGCTCCCTGCAGGACCGGACCAGTGCAGAATAATTCTCCTTGGAGGTGAATCCCATCCTCCATCCTTTGTAGGCTTTCCTTTTTAGCCACAGGAGGTCTGCTAGGTCCCTAGAGAGCCAGGAGGGCTGGTGTGCCTTCTTGCGGCCTTTCCTCCGTGTTGGAATAGATTTAGCTTGTGCATTGAGGATCGCTTCCACGAGAAGCAACCACTCTTCTTCAGCTCCCATCTCCCTAGGGTCATGGTCCCTGAGGGCCTGACTGACTAGCCTCTTGAGCTTGTCAAAGTCGACTTTTCTGAAGTCAAGGACTTCTGTGTTGCTGACTGACTTGCCAGCTTTACGGTGGATGGTGAAGGTGATCATCTCGTGGTTGCTGTCACCCAGCTTTCCATCGATCACTAGGTCGCCGATTAGGTCGTCCCCCGTAGCCAGTACCAGGTTTGAGCAGCGCTTTGCCTCTCGTTGGCCCATAGACTTCTTGAGTCAGGTAGAGGTCATCCACGCACGAGAGAAAGCTTTGCGACCGCTCGGATTTTGCTGAGTGATCTTTCCACGAGATGTCCGGGTAATTGAAGTCACCCATGACAACCAAGGTCCTGGAGCAAGCGGCCTCAGTCAGTTCCCGGGTGAACTCCTGGTCAAGCTCAGGACTTTTAGTGGGAGGTCTGTAGTAGACTCCCACCATTGTGTCCCCTGTGCCATTTTTCCCATGAATTTTTACCCAGAGGGTCTCTAGCTGTCCACGCCGGTCACCAACATCAGCTTGCACGGACATGTAGCTTTCCTTGACATAGAGAGCAACACCCCCGCCCCTTATGTCAACACGATCCCTCCTGTACAGGGTATAGCCCTGTATACCCGTGGTCCAGTCATGGGTGGAGTCCCACCAGGTCTCCAGGTCGGGGCGGCAGATTGCCCCCTCAGTGTCCCGCAGGATGGAGTCTCCCACAACAAACACCTTTCACTTTGACTTGAGAAGAGCAGGGCCAGTAGCTGTGGTTGAACCTGGGTTGCCTGCGGGAGCTGGCAACTGAGCAGGCTCTGCTGGGGCTGCAAGAGGTGTGAACCTGTTGCTAAGCTCCAGCGAGGGAGGGGCCTTGGTGCGGCGGGCCTTAGGGCCCTTGACCACCTTGGTCCATGCCCCTGACTGAGCAGAGCGGGAGCTCAGTGTGAACAACAATAAACACATTTCCCTTCCCTCAGTGTCACCAAGGATCCCAAAGACTAACTGTGCCATTAGTTCTTATTAGCTAAGTAGGATCAGGTCTGGTTTGCATTTAGGTAGGGGCCTCCAAGGAATAAGCAGGTGCCATAAGAAGCTGTACTTTTGATTTATAACAGAGTATTTCTCATTTGGAGTGCTTATTCAGTCAAAACTTATGAAATGGTATATTTTTGCATGCAGCATAAAGCTTCACTCCTAATTATTTCTGGTCACTAAAGAAGACACAGCTATTTTTTCACGGGTAAAAGTACAAAATTCAGTGTCTGCCTACACTCCAGGTTTGGTGTACTAATTACTCCAGTCATTTAAAAGGGATATCCTGTCCAACACTTCTCCTGTCCTAAATTTCTCTACTGGTTTAATTAATCTGTAAGATCATGTTTCCTAGTCATCTGTGTTATTAGAGAGATTGTGCTATCCACACAACTAATTAAGCTGCTCCTTTACCTTTTGTGAAAAAGCTGAACTCTAGGGACTGATCTAGAAGTCAGTGTCTGTGGAGAATATTTTCTAGGGCTGTGCGAAATGGCTATGTTTTGTTTTGGTTTCAGATCTGGCATTTTGGAGGAACAGTGATTTGTTTCAGTGTTTCAGACCACTGCCTTTTTCAATTCAGCTGAATCTGTTTCAGCATTTTGATGTTGTTTCGGTGTTTTGGCTGTAGGCTATAATGGGGCATCACTAAAATGTCTATAACTTTGTCACTTGTTCCCTGATTCAAATGAAGATTGCAGAGATGGTAGCCCCTTCAGAGGGCATGATACCTGCCAACTTTCAAGGAGATCGGTGCAGGGGTTTTTGTAAAACTACACTTCAAACTATTCAAAGCAAAACTAATATCACTTGCCAGCAGCAACAGCATGCTGTCATCCCCCACACAGATCCAGGGGCCCACTCCCCCTGGGAGGCTTCTGGCACAGCCCCACAGCCGTCCTGGAGGACATGGGCCCCTGGATCTGCATGTGGGATGACAGCAGGCTCCCGCTGCCAGCTGGGGCCAGATCCAGCACTGGATTCTTCCCAGCGCTTGGCACAGGCTGTGCCAGACAGACTCAGGTGCTGGTGCTGCTCCCAGCAGCACGCTGTCATCTGCATGATCTGCAGCCAGTGAGTGCAGAACTTAATAAAACCCAAAAACCTACACTCACTGGCTGCAGCAGTGACGATGGGGACCTTTGAGTGCTCGTGGCAGAGCCCCTCTATGCAGCACAAGGCAGCAGCCATTGCCTCCACCCACCTGGCACCCATGTGGCAGCTGCCCCATGGTGTGGGTGCAGCATGCCTCAGCAGGGCACTGCGTGCTGTCTGGGAGCTGGGGCAGCTCTAGCAGTTGGCCAGAGCTCCCAGTTTGACTTCCCCAGCTCACTGATAGCTTCCCCCAGTTCTCTGATCATCCCCCAGTTGTTCCTGGGGCAGGGCACAGGCCCCTGGATCTGCACACAGGGTTTCAGCAGGTTGCTGCTGCTGGCTGGGGAAATAGCCCAGAGCTGCTGCCATCCCCAACTGGCAGTGGCAGGCTGCTGTCAGCCTGCTTGTAGATCTAGGGGCCCACATCCCCCAGGAAGAGCTGCAGGAAGTGACCAAAGAGCTTGGGGAAAAGTCAGGGAGCTGGAGAATTGAATTGGGAACAGGGGAAATGGTCAGGGACCTGAACATTCCCTCAGCTGACAATTTCCCCAGCTCTTCCCAGGGGGCATGGGCCCCTGGACCTGCACACCGGGTTTCAGCAGGCTGCCACTGTGGGCTGGGGCCAGTGGCAGCACTGCAGTCTTCTCGGCACTCAGTAAGGGCTGTGCTGAGTGGCTGCTGCTGGCCCCATCCTGAAGTGGCAGCCTGCTGAAACCCTGGGTGCAGATCCAGGGGTCCGTGCCCCCCCAGAAAGAGCTGGGGAAATGATCAGAGAGCTGGGGAATCAAAACAGGAGCTAGATGTCAAAATTATAGCAGAGCTTCCTGCCCTCTTCCCCCTCCCTCTTCTTAGTTTTTGTTTCCCTGCAAGCCTTTCTCCAAAACTCCGAAATTCGCCGAAACATTTCCTAAATGTTTTGGAGCCATCCGTTTAGTTTTGGAGCTGTTTCAGAGCCTTCCATTTTGATTTGGATTCAGTGTTTCGGGCACTGAAACAGCCAGAAACTTCTCCAAAATGAAACAGCTGCTGAAATTTTGCACAGCCCTAATATTTTCGATTAATTTCAACATCTTTGTATAAGCCTTAGTTCTTAATGACCCTGAATTTGATTTTCACAGTTTGTCTGTGTATAGCTACTGTTTGTTACATCAATTTGTGATGTGCTGGTATATAGCTATTGTGTCCCAGTATGGGAGCATGTGCATTTCACTAGGAAGTGAAGTGCAACTTAGGTATAAAAAGCATTTCTATTTAAACTTGTGAAACATTTTGAAATCATCCTGAGTACAACATGGTATGTAAATAAAACAGCATTTTTTATTAGAGTGTAATTTTATAATATCTAATTTGAGATGGCTACTGATTGGGATGTTTCATTTTTAATGCATTATTTCTGAGTATGTGACAAACATAAGTGAAATGCCAATATGCACATGGTCTGAACCGGCAAAATAAGAGTAGATAAACGACTGTTTATGGGCCAAGTTCTTTTTTTCAAAGATAGGAACAAAAGCTACAATGTGGCCAGTAACCTACATAATCTCAGTGGAGTAGTGAGAAAAGGGATTCTGATTTATGTAGTCTGGTGTATGCAGTCTATATAGTCTGACACATCTGTGTGATGTGTCAGAAGATGATGTAAGATAGCTCTAAAGGCAATTATGAAAAAAACCACCACTAATATATTTCCAGACAAGTATTGTTTTCCCCCCACACATTTTTTATCATAATGCAATTCTGAATATTTTTAATTTTCCATGGAAATAAGGTCTCTTTTACCAAATTTTATTAAGCTCTTGACTTCAATATGTCCCTGAAGTGAGTTCCACAGATTAACTATGTAGTGTGTACAACAAGCATTTAATTTTGTCTGTTTAAAATGTTTACCTTTCAATCTGATTGCATTTTTCTTGGCCTTGTATTATAGGAAAAACTAAATAAGAGCTGGTGAGTGACATTCTCTATACCATTCACTATTTTATATACCTTGAACATGTCTTCTTTTATTTGTCTCCACTTAGTCATCGGTCTAAGAATATGAATAATAGCCACTGATTAACTCCCTTAGATAACTGAGAAAATGCTGTGCAGAGGAAGGGGGAAACAAGAAACTAGAAATACAAATCCCTGTATACTTAAGACCTTAACTCCAAACATTCCACTGATGTCTGGTTGATGGCTATAAAACTGTCCATGATTGTTCAAAAACCAGAGGGTTCATTTCAGACCGTGAGGAGCGCTCAGGGGAAGTTTGAAGTAATATCAGAGCATCTGGATTCCCATGCCAGACAGGCCAATACAAACTCCCCACTCCCTTCCTAGGAGTGTCTCAGAAAACTGAATAAACATCTTCACATAGAACTGTTTTAAAATGACTTACACTGCATTCTCCTTTAATTATAAGAAAAACATTAGCTAACTCAAAACTCATTACTATCCAATTCTACATTTATCTGTACTGACTTTTTTCTCCTGGGTAATCTCCTTATAATTTACAGCAATCATTTTTATGTTCTGTTTTACAGCGCCATACCTTTTTTTTTCATTATTTTTATAAATGTCTTATACAGTTGTTCATGTTGCTGTCATCATTTTAAAAAAAATGCAAAGCGCCAGACTCTGACAACCCGACTTTCACTTATTAAATGTTCTCTTCTTTGGTAATCCTCACAGATTTCAGTGGAATGATTTCCAAAGCTTTCCACTACTACTCAATTGAAGTAAAGTGATGTATGCAGAATATTGCCCATAATTAGTTTACAAATGCAAGTCTAAATCTACTGTTTAAACTGAAACACACAAATAGCTATTAAATAGAGAATATGTAACTACTAATTACATACATTTACTATACCTATCTTGACTAAAATATAGCTACCAAATTAGACTACAACCATGCAAAGAACTGAAGCATGTGTAAAATTAAAGCATCTAGGATTATTCATACATTTAAAACTATTCACATATGAATATATTTCATTTCATTTTTATTCTGATAAACATTTTTGTCTTGATTTGTGTGTGTTTGCATTGTATATATAGATATGATTGCATAATAGCTCAAAATAGTCTTACTCTTGTATATTGTGGGGGTATGGATGGGTATGGGATTTGCGGGGGACTCTGTGTGTGTGTGTGTGTGTGTGCATGTATGCGTGTGTGCCTGTGTGTGTGTATCCGTGCACATGGGACATGGGGGAGGGTGTAGGTAAGTGTGTGGATGTGCGTGGGGGGGGGTTGTGGGCAGGGTGTGGGTGTGGGTAGGTATGGGCACTGTGGGGGGACTGCAGGCATACGTGTGTAGGTGCATGTCTATGTAGGGTGTGGGTATATTCTGCACTTGGTTCTTTTCCTGTCATTACAAGTATATATCACTATATTAGGTTTGGTGGAACAATCTTCACTATTGTACATATAGGAGCAAAACCTAAAATCTGATGGAAGATCTTCTTTTAGTCACTGACTAATGGCCATTGGACTGTAATGATCTCTAGAAATTTGCAATAGGTTGACATTATTTTGTAGGGATTTTGGACTCTAAGGATGATAGTAATTATAGAACAATTTGCATTAACAGTTCCAGAAGATTCATGAGGTAAAACCATTCTAGAAATTGCACCCAGATTCATTATCCATGATTGACTGTATCAGATAGCTCATTCTTAGATGTCAAATTTAATGTTTGCATTGGAAAGGCAGCTACCACATTTGGCCAATAGATTAAATAAATGTAGGAAAACAGGAAACAAATGCTAAACACCAACATATGTGTCTATCATCCCTGTGTTCTGAGCACACTGCTATATAGGAGTGAGATCTGGAAACCAATAGTATATGAAAGAGCTGAGCACTTCACATTTTTAAAAGGAAGACATCTCTGCAGATACCCTACCTACTGCACAGCTCTGTTAAACATATTTCTGTAGATACTGTTACTTCCTGGACATTACCAATATCAGGGGCAACGTGTAAGGGGTGCACATGGGTGCACATGCACCCCCTGAGCATTGCAGTGCTTCCCCTACAAAAAGGTGCTGCCGACAAAGTCAGCACTGCCTTCAGGTAGTCTCCTTTCACCCCCCACCCTGCCGCCAACACCACCAGCGGTGCCTGTGGGTGGTCGCTGACTCCTGGTTGGTGCTTGCCACCCCCCCCACCAACAGTGCTCACGGTGTGTGCAGAAGCTCCCCCGCTTACCGCCACCATGCTCCTGCCACTGCCATGCCCACCCCACCAGCCACTGGGGGCATGTGTTGTTCATGACCAATATGCAGGACAGCAAACATTTTCTATTTTGTAGAAACTTCTTCCATGCCTACTGCATTTAACATGAACCCCTAGCTGTGTTGTCATCCTAAAGCATAAACAGTGATTTATAATTTTATAAGAAAGAGTTGAAGTAACTGGAATGCAAGGTAAGCTCCTTTTATTCATTCAGAGCATTACCAGCTTTACTTTTCCAATCACCTTTTAGGGAGAAGCGTCTTTGAGTGCTCCTTCTATATTCTGCTAAGACTCCATTTCCTTAACCTAATATTACAGATGTCTGCGTTCCACTGTGACAAGACTGGATAAGGATTGGAAGGTCAAATAATTACACTCTGAGTATAAGCAGGCAGTGTGAAAATCAGAAGAAAAGTGTCACTGGTATCTAAATTGATGTGTAATTAATTCTCCAGTGGCAGATGGACATGAAAGGACTAATGTAACAGGGAGTGTTGGTGCTAAGACAACATTAAGCACTAAGTTTTGGAAGACATTTGCTTTACTGAAGCTGTGTAAGCTGATTGTCAAAGTTACAAATCAGAGACCAGTTTTCTTTCTCCATTTCTCACCAATCATTTAGCTTTGAACTTCCCTCTGGCCTGACACCAGTCTGGTAACTGCTTGTCCTAGAAACTTATGCTGTAATGTTACTGTATAATTGAACAATCTTTCCTTTTCTATGAGTGTTTTCACTCACTTTGCCTTCAACAGGGACTTCAGCCTGTATGTCCTCCCAAATTTCATCTGAAACATTCATTTATAATTTTTCCTCGTACTACTTTTATTTTATTGTTTAATTTTGCAACTTTGTTATTAGGTATTTAAAAGTTCTTCAATATGCTTATATGGAACACATTGTACAAAATAATGAAGGGCCTAACTCAATGATTCTTAACTTGGGTGCAGTGGCACCTTGGGGTGCTGTGACATACTTTGAAGGGTGTCCTGAGGTGTGAGGAGATCAGTGAGTGATGAGGAGGTAAGCAAATAAGTTTAGACTCAGGCTTGTCCTTGCCTAGCCAATCTTTTCCCCTAGTACCCTGGCCTTCTTCAAGGAGGTAAGCACTGTAATATATACATTTTTAAAAATTGGCTGCCATTTCATTTACCAAAGTTACGGAGAGAGCCTTTAAGTTGAGTGAGGGGTATTTTGAGTCCAAGGTTGAGAACCACTAATCTAATCTAAAAACTACTGAAGACGTGTCACAAGAGCATTCGTATTTCATTTATGTCCATGCCTTTAAGTGTTTGGATCAGAAAGGTATTGTGTTGGGAGAATAATTTACCAAAATTTTTCTGCTAGCATAAAATATTTGACTCAAGCTCAACTTCAGTTCTGATCTCATCTAAACCAGGGTGTTAAATATATGGCCTGTGGGCTGCATTCGGTCCACCAGAGCCTCTAGAGGGCTACTTGAGGACACCAGAAGTTGAGCCGTTCAGTCCCATTGGGTATAGCCATTACCAAGTGAGCCTGGTTCGCTGCCACTGGACCCTGCACTGTTCCACTACAGCTGCTGCAGCACCCTGAACCATCTTTGTCACCACTGGACCCTACAATCTGGCTACCACCAAAACCTGCACAGCCCCCACCTCTGCCACCACTGTTGCTGCCAGAACCTACACTGTCCCTGCCATGTACTCCGGCTGTTGCTGTACCTTGAAACCCCAAGATCACTGATCTTGTGCAGCTGCCACCACTGCTGCAGTGACCACTGCAGCAACCCTTATGCCTCAGGTTGGGTTTGGATCTCAAGGAACCCTGCTGTCCAGATCTAGCCTGGGGCCCCAGCTGAGTTGAATACCCCTGATCTAAACAGTTTTCCTGTGTCAACTGAAAGACAATCAAAGCAGAATGATGAGTACTACATGAAGAGGATCACAAGCATTTTCTCCTTCACTGTATAAAGGACTCTACCAAAATATAAAACATAGAGTCAAAATATAGTTTTCTTAATGTAGTAATATAAATAATTTATATTTAAAATAATTAAAACTGAAATGATAAGCCAGATCTTCAGCTGGTGTAAGTCAAATAGATCAACAAGTCAATGGAGTTCTGAAAATTTAGTTATGTATTAATACTTTATTCAAATGTATTTACTTTTTGATATTCTGCTTAGTTTGGACAATGATCTTAGACTGATTTATTTAGCTGATTGAAGACATTTTGATGTTACATATTCGACAGAATATAGAACCCTTCAAAATTGAAAGACTTTGCAAAATTAAGTTGATTTAAGAAAAACAAAATGTGTTAAAATGAAGAAGCATGACTGGAACATTTTGATTTCTCATTTTGTAATGACTTTTCAGAGTTTTTCTATTTTTCACTGTATTATGTATTATAATACCAAATAAAAAAACTAAACTCAAATTAAATAATATATTGTTTGAGAATATTTTCTTCATTATCTAGTTCATTTTGAAATTATTCCTTGTTCCTGTTTTCCTTGGAGTGTTGGAGGAAAGGAAATTTCTAAATCTTGAAATCTGTTGTAAAATAAGACTCCTCTTAGCAGTAGAGATTTGTCTTTTTTTTATAATTATGTTTACTTTGAAGGTTTCACACACTTTCCCAATATTTTTAGAAGTTTACTTTCTAATTTATTTCATGAACACATGCTATATGTTACATTTTATAAATCACCACTATCTTTTGAGGACTTTCACAGAACTGAAATGTAGGCCGCAAATATCTGAAAACTTCCCTTTCATTCCATGATTCTTAGTTTCTGCAGCTTTGGAAAAAAATTCATTGTGCTCTATCTGGCATTCCCAGAAGGAGGAAGAGTGTCAGTTGAAGTCTGAAAGTGACTCCCTATGTTCGAAGAAGGGTGATTGTGCCCAAAAGCTTGATAAGAACTTTTTTCCAACTACTCAGTTGGCCTTATAAAAGATACCACATCTACTCAAAGAACCTTGCCTGTCTATGTCCTTAGACTGACATGGCTACAGCCAAAAACCTGCCATTCTGAAAACCTGAATTTGGATGTTTTGTAGTATCATGATGCAATACTTGGAAGTTATTATTATTCTTGTAAAGCTATTTAATAGAATTTAACACCAGAGGTTACCATTATGACCACGTTCTGATATTCTGAATAACACAGGTCATGAATTTTTTCTCCACTGATTCCTGCTGTTTTAAAAATAATTTCTAATTAGCACTTCTGCTCCAAAGCCAAAGTGAAATGGAGCTTTACTTTCTCAGTTGTTTTGTCTGTCTTTTAGGTTTTCTTAAGACAATTCTATAATTTCAAAATACAGCATTGCCTATATACAACGAGAGCTCAGGGTTAATGCCCATGTTAAGAAAAGCAAAACATATATTAACCTGGAGAATGTGAAATTCTAAGTAAGATTTCAGAGGTTCAGAGGCGAGGGAATTACAAACAATAAACCATAATGGTTCTAGCTTCTTAACAGTTTTATAATTGGCCAGTTTCAGGTAATGCCACTGAATTTATCAGTTTTTTATTCTGATTATATCAAGCATGTTTAGGTTACATATATTCTGATATAATCTTTATACTGTTTCAGAATTGTCTTGTACCCAAAGATTATGTGAAATATTAGAAGTAGAATGAGACCAGTAGATAAATGCTGTTGTGGTCTAACTACCTTTCTGCTATATGCACTTCTACAGCTCATAGCAGATTCAAATTTTGCTTACCAGCTTTCCCAGAGTTCATTTATCATTTGGTAGAAAATATTTATAAATGGAATTAAATCAAATATTCTCACAAACCCTAATCATTATGGGTGATTAATTTTCTATTCTAGACTCCATTAAGTGCCTTTACAGATAGTCCTTCCATAGGCCCAGGTCTCTAATTTATTTTCCCCCTCCCCCTTCTTCTCCTAACGGTGCAGGGTCGTGCTGGGATACTCATTAGTTTTATGCTAGCAATTCTGCCAGGCAGCCTCAGAGGCATCAGCATCACCTCAGAAATCATTAACGTAACTGGTGCTGCAATCTAAAACTGCCAAGCGTAGAATAATCATTTAGGGGGTGAAACATGTTCCTCCATAAATGAGCATTTTGGAGGAAAAAAGTGCATGTGTTTCAGTCATTCTCTGGAGACGAAAGAGATCTCAATAAATTAGATCTGAAGTCACTTTTCTGCAAAGATCCTTGGCATGTCTGAGAAATAGTAGCAGGTTTTCTGCTCTGAGATTTACTTTTTGCTGACGAAGTACAGAGATAGTATATCATATATGACAACAAAATATTTTATCAGATTTGTGATCTACTATTATATTAGCTGACATGATTATACTATTTGCATAATTTGCCACAAGACGGTCAATGGTATTTGAATTGGCTTTTGTGTAAAGAATACAGAACACAATAAAGAAAGTGACAAAAAGATAATTGTAGTGATAGAAGTTACAATTTAGAGACACTCGCATACTTAGACTATAAAAGTTGGGAATTTGGAGATGGTCCCTCAGTTAGGCTAGTGACTGAGAGAAAGAGAAATGGTCTATAGGGGCTGCCCATAGCGCCACAAGAAAGTTCATTGTTGTTAGTTCTTCTCATTCCTTAAATGCCTGTTTTTGATGAACCCAGTGATCACTACGGTGATGTTTGAAATGTTTGGAAACCTGTGTTCAATTCCACATTTTGTTACAGTCTTGCTATGGAACCTCAAGGAAACCACTTAGGGCTATTTCCAATAAATAACCTATGCCTCTATGTTACAGACTGTGTTGCCAAATTTTTAGATGTTTGCCTCCCAGATTAGTACCCAAAGTCTAGAGTTAGATATTTAGGATCCAGTGAGGAGAGCTAGGCCCCTCAGAAGGAAGGCCCAAAGTACCAACATGCTGAGTGTGGAGTTACCTAGAGTTAGCTACTAAGAGAAACTAAATACAGGAGTGTGGAAACTGAATTTATGCATCTCTCTGAAGTTTAGGTGTCTGAGACAGGGCTGTGATAGGAAGACTCTTTGGTCTGTTTGAGATCCAAACCCTGAAATCCTCTGCTGAAAAGATCTACTCCCAATCTTCCAAGGAATTAAGTAGGGCTTGCTTTTTTTCTTTTAAAACACAGCAGCAGTAGCATCAACTAATGACCACCTTGTGTGAATAGCCTAGAGGTCAGAGCATTCATCCAAGAAGTGAGAGATCTCCATTCTGCTCTTTTCAGCCTGAGGAGATTCAATCCACATCTTTCATCTCCCAGCTGAGAGCGCTAAAAATCAGGCTAAAGGCCAGTTGGGAGATGAAGTCTCTGCTTTCTATTTCAAGAACAATTTCTATTCTTATTCATGAGCGCTGAGTTGGTTAGCTTTATTAGTCGGAAGTACAGCAGAAGGTAGGGCAGAGTTGCACTTTAGAGACTAACTGGCTTAGAACAATATGAACTTTGTAGACAACCATCTACTTTGTCAGATACTATCTGACAGCATCTGACAAAATTGTTGCCTATGGAAGCTCATACCTCCCTGAACCTATCTAAGGTTCACCCTTCACTATCTTCTGCCAGTTTTTATCTTTCTTGGGGGGCAGGAGTGGTATGTGTGTTTGAGCCCCCTCAGTTTGACAAGTGCCTAGAATCTGGATCTCCCCAGGTTCCCTAATCATTAGCCTATCATATAAAAAGAGAGCAGCTGCACAGTTGCCAGCACCAACTGTTTGAAAAAAACACACCTATAAATATATTGTGTTAATGGCCCATCCTGCCAGCATATTAGGTGTGCTCTGAAAATTCTTACTGGATCAGGATCTTCAGGGGATTCACATTTACCTGAGTGGGGAAGAACTGAGATTGCAGTTGTGAGTAAAGGCACCTAGGGTCTTAATTTCTCTGTGCCTTAGTTCTCCATTTGATATGTAAGTCCCCTCTTACTCACAGGATATTACAGAAATACATACAGGAGACCCTCACCATTCTCAGGGGATACTTTCTAGAGATCCCTGTGAATGGGGAAATCCACGAATACTGTACTGTACCGGTAATAGGTTAGGATAAACAGGCTGGAGACAGTAATTCCAATAAAATGCTAAAACCCTTGCCTGATACTGCAATATACTGAATGTAAAAGTATCACCAGAGTGCAGCAACAAAGTGTCATCACACTGCGCGGGGAAAGAGTGTAGGTTGGTGCTGCACACCGTGACTATTCGAAACCGTGAATCGCAAATCTGCCAATAGCAAGGGTTTCCTGTACTTTAAAGCTTGCAAATCCTCAGATACTGTACTACAGTGACGAAAACTGTATAGGACCTATGATCAACTTCCATTACCACTTGCCAGGTGCCTTAGTAATAAATACGCTGAACTGGAAAAATGATATGTGAAAAAAAGCTGGCATATTCAAAATCAGCTACTTTAGGTTTTTTCTTTAATTCTGTTTCCTTAACTACAAGAACATTTTTCCTTATTTTCCTTGTTTATAAGGTCTAGATTCTGTTATCCATGGATTTTATTGGTCCTTCATGTAGAATAAGAGGCTCTTCAATGTTAGTACATGTACCAGAATCTAGCTCTTAGGAAAAGAATCTCACTAGCAAAGTAGCTCAGGGTGAATCTTAGCAACACTTGTGCAATGTGATAAACTGATTCAGAACAGTTACTGGAAACAATCCTCGACTCTGAGGACTATGAATGTGTTGGTGCTGAATTAAAAATTGGCAATTGCAATGTTGTCTTCTTTGGCAATTCCTTGTAGTAGAGGATGATTGTCTGCCATGATTACCTTATCCATGGATCTGAATATGGTTGACAGGATGAATCTGGGTTTGACAGACTCTTGCAACTCAGGCATGTGTTTCTGTGAAGGGTGGATGGCTCGAGATTCTTGATTCAGACTGCAATGTGCTGTTTCTGACACTCCTGCTTTTCCTTCTCCTGTTGTTGACATAAGGTTTCAAAGTATTACAGTCCTTGCAGCAGGCTTTTCCTCCATTTGGGGAGGTTCTGGGCAATAGTCTGCCATGAGTTGATGTTGATGTTGCATTTTTTTAAGACATCCTTGAAGCACTTTCTCTACCCTCCTCCTAAGTATATGCCTCAACTGAGCTGGGAGAATAAAACTTGCTTTGGGAGTCTGGAGTTAGAGAGCTGGGGCACGTGGCCAGCCCAGAAAAGTTGATGCCAGATGATCATTGCCTTGATGCTTGTGGTGTTTGCTTGCAAGAGGATGCTAATGCTGGTGCACTATCTTTCCACTGGATTTGAAGGATCTTTTACAGGCAGCATTGATGATACTTCTCCAATGACTTGAAGTGTCTCCTGTACATTGTCCACATTTCATACCCATACAATAAGGGGTGGGGATCTTGATAAACTTCTTGATAAACCATAAGCTTGGTTTTGGATCTGAGATTGCAGTCTTCAGACACAGGTATCCAAAGGCTGCGTATGCCCATTTGAAGTGATATTGCATTTCTTCATTGAGGTCAGGCTTCTGAGAAAGATGGCTTCTGAGGCACAGGAAGTACTCAACATTCCCCAGAGTCTCACCATGAATCTGAACTACCTGAGCTGGGGACTGCTCATCTAGGGCTTGTTGATGGAGGACCTTACCATTCTGAATGTTAACCATCCGTTCCATTTTCTTCTATGCCTTAGAAAAGATGCTGGTGGTTGCTCAAAGTTCTGCTTCTGAGTGAGCACATTCTATAGCATCATCAGCATACTGGAGCGCAATGGTTGAGGTTGGAGTGGTTTTGGTTTTGGCGTGTAGTTGGCTGAGGTTAAACAGTTTACCATTCATTTGGTAGTTTAACTCCACTCATCATGGTAAGAAATATTGAGAAGAATGTTGGAGCAACGACAGCCTTGTTTAACACTGGTCTTAACCTCAAAAGCATCTGTTATAGATACGTTAGTGAGAATCACCACTCGCATACTGTTATGGAGCAGGCAAAGAATGGTGATGAATTTTGGTGTGCATCCACTCTTCAGAAAGGTCCTTCGCAGAGCTTCTCATTTGACGGAGTCAAAAGCTTTTGTGAGGTCAAAGAAAGCCATGTAGAGAGGCTTATGTTGTTCCTGGCATTTTTCCTGGAGCTGGTGAGCTATGAAGATCATGTCAGTTGTGCCTCTTGATGCCCTAAACCCACACTGAGATTCCAGGAGGAGCTCATCATCAAGTGGAAGGAGACAGTTCAGGAGGGTTCTCACAATGATCTTTCCTGTGCTGAACAACAAGGTAATCCCTCTGTAATTTCCACAATCAGACGTCTCCTTTCTTGAAGATTGTCATAATCCTGGCATCCCTGGGTCATCTGAGATTTTCTCATCCTGCCAAATACTTAAGATGAGGACATGGTGTGAGCTTCTCTCCCCCTCTACTTGAAGATTTTGGCAGTGATGCCATCATTGCCTTTTTATTCTTCAGTCTTCATCTGCTTAATGGCTTTCCTCACCTTGTCAAGCATTGGAGGGATTCCAAAGTCATCTCTGACAGGATGCTGCAGGATGGAGTTGACAACAGTTTCACCAATAACAGAGTCTCAATTGAGAAAAACGCTCCTGCCAATGGGCATTGATGGCTCCCCTTTCCTTGATCAGGTCTCTTTCACCCTTAAGTGGAGGGTTTGGTCCCTGAGAGCTTGGGCTGTACATGGCTTTGGTGGCATTAAATAAACCATGCATATTAGGGATGTCAGAAAGAAACTAAATCTCCTACATCTTGTTATCCCACCAGCTGTTCTTCATAGTGCAGGTCCTCCTTTCGACCTCTGCCTTGGCTTGTTGGAGATTCAAATTTATTTTGCAGGGAGATGGTGTCAGTCTGCCAAACACAAAAGACCTAGCACTTGCAGCTGATCCACACTTGGATGTCCTGATCATTCTCATCAAGCCAGTCTTGATGTTTTCTTGTAGAGAATCCAAGCATCTCATTGCAGGCACCGATGATGGTGAACTTAAAGGCACCCCAAGTGCTACCTATTTTCTCCCATTGTTCACCCATCCCACTCCCAGATGGTACTCCTCACCTGCCTGCAGCCTCATCTCATCCACCTGGCTGAGTGCACCCTTCCTGTTCTGGGCCACTTAGAGAGTTTTGTTGAGCTGTTGGGGAAGCAGGGTGGGGGGAGGGAGGATGCTTAACTCACCCACAACAGCTCACCAGAACTCCCTAGGTGGCCCTATCAGCTCAAATAATTGCCAACCCATGACATATAGTCATTTTACCTCAAATAGATAAGCAGGCAGTCTGGTAAGCAAAGACATGGCAGGCATTTGGAGAACTCTTTAAGAAAACAAAATTCTATGCCAACTAGATTTTTTTTTATCGGTTTATTTCTCTCAAGACATCATATTTCCCACAAGGGACCCTAAGGTCTCTCCTAGGGACAGGCATGTTTCTTTTTATGTAACTGTTTCCTTTTACACTGTTTTTCCCCCTCTTGTTGTCTGTCTGGCAGTCCGTCTGCCTGTCTGTCTTTAAAAGAGAACTGATACACATAAATTAAAGTAACATGCTATCTGGGGATAGCATATGCAGGACTATATAGATTCCAATTTAATTTTTCAAAATGCAAATTGTATCAATAGTCCCACAAAATGTTCTTCAATAGGATCGAAGAATAAAAACATACAAACATATCATAAATTTTAGTGAAACTTTGGGTTTACTGAAGAAATACAGCATGTTATTAGGATAAGTTGTTAAAGTCTATGAAATAAACTGTCCTAGGTAGTAAATTCTTGCAGCACACTGGAAAAGTGAGGGGATGAAGTTTCAAATAACATTGGCTTTATCTTCCTGTCTCTGAGCTGCTCCACTGAGTGAATTATACCACACAGTCTGCATAGCCATTACCTCAGACAGAGAAGTGGAAGTGAGGTATATACAGCAGTTTGGATAATGGTGTCAATAAGAGAATTCTTGTTCAGCAAACTTTAGCGAGCAGGTCGCTGCATCCACAAACTTGATATGTTTTTGCTTTTTCCTGGAATGGCAGCATGAGCGCTACCATTAATGGAAACAACATGGAGAATACTAACATGCAAATGAACAACTGAAATTTGTCCGAGGAATCCTATAGTGTATCTAACACTAGAGCAATAACAAGGTTCTGTATTAGCATATCATTGTACCCCAGGCAAGTACTAAAGCAATCTGATCTGTTGTTTTTAATTCTAGACCTGATTCTCTTTTTGTTATCTCACTTTCAAGTAAAACCAAGTCCTAACTTCACTGAAATGACTTCACTGATGAGAAATGAGATCAGAACCAGACCATCTGTTATATTAGCAGAGTCAAGGTAGAAAAATCTACCCAGAGCACTATAAAGTAGATAAATGTTCTGTGATGCTCAGAACATGTAGCATAACAGGTGGTTTTGCTGTATGGACAAATGTCTACACAGAAAATGCAGTGCCATGCAGAGATTACGGGTGTGCGAAGCTTCGGTCCCTGAATCGATTTGGCAGAGCCGGCCCAATTTGGTGGCCAAATCTCCAAATCTGAATCAAATCAGGAGACCCTTTAATCTCTCTGAATAGAATCAGAACCCTCCAAATCAATTTAGAGACATTCGGAAAGATTCGGAGATTTGGACATAGAGACAGCTTTAAATGTTTTTTTCTATATTCCTCTAAGTAGCAGGGGCTCATGTGTGCTGTGACGCTGGGGCACATGGAGTGTCCCACAGAAGCATAGGGGCTCCCCAGTGCACTCGGCAGCAGACCTGGAAGTGGACCAGAAGTACTTCTGGTCCACTTCCCAGTTCACTGGAGAGTGCACTGGGGTCTCCCCTGTGGCCCCCCAGCTCAGTGACTGGTGCCTCCTGGGTCTGGGGGGGTTCCCCGGGTCCCCCTGTGGCTGACCGATGAGCCAGGGGACATGGGAAGGGGATCTCAGCATGCTCCCTGGCAGACCCGGAATTGGACCGGAAGTACTTCCAGTCCACTTACAGGTTTACCACCAAGCACGTGGAGGGCTCCCCACCCCCACACACACTCCTGTGGGATGCTCCATGCACCCCAGCATCACAGCAAACACAAGCCATGCCTGGTACCTCAAGTTATGTAGAAAAATATTTTAAAGCTGTGTCTATGTCCAAATTGCTGATTCTCCAAATCAGCATTGAATCTTCAGATTCAGCCAGTTCAAATCAGGGACAGTGATCTGAATCGAATCAAATCACTGTCCCTGATTTGGGCCAAATCTGAATCAAATAGGGCCCACTTCACACACCTCTAGCAGAGATACCTAAGCTAGCTTTTCATGAGTTAAATATTGAAATTCATATACCTCCGTGAGTGTGGTGTGCCTCCTGAGCTAATTTGTTCTGCTGAAAAACAAGGTATGTTAGCCCAGACAAACACTAAAGTAATACAGTTGTACTGCTTCTGGTACCTGAGTTGGCTTATGTATATCTAAGCATCACTGTATTATGCAGTGTAAGACCCTATGTTCCTGCAGGTGGCAACCAATATAAATGTCCATATTAACCTTTGGTTTTGGAAGAACCCTAAAATGTCCCATATATATTGGAAATGTGGAGGCTTAGATGAACTTTAATGTAAATAAGTAGGGTGAAAGCTCATTAAAAAGAACCATTTTTCTGTTTCTGGCCAGGTCAGACTGGGTATTCTGGGAACTGGAATTTTTTATGGCATTGTGGCACGTTGAGTTCTAGTCCTAGAAGTATTTTACAGCACAACAAAATGCTTTTAACAGTTAAATCATATTATGATTTCATTGAAGACTTAAATAGAGCAAAGTATTTAAGTCTTTTATCTATCTAGTTTTCATTGACTTATCAAGTAGAACTTCTGTCAACACTAGCTGCAACTGAGTGTTCATTCAACTCATGAAAAGCTAGCTTTATACACCCAGGAAATGATGTGCAGAAACATTTAAAATAATGTGAAGAAAATTCAAAATTATGCAAAATGTACACACACACACATACACACAAAACTGAATATAACACTATTTGAACCTTCTTTAGAAATATATGCAGGTACTTTTATGATGGGGCTGTGGTAGGGGATGTGGGTGTTGGGGTGTGTGGGAGGGTTTGAAGATGCAGGGGGTGCAGGTGTGGGTGGGGTTTGTGCAAGGTTGTGAAGGGCTGTGGGGGGGAGTGGGTATGTGGGTGGGGTTTGTGCCCCAACCCCTGCCCACTCTCTCAGCCCCACGAATGGCTACCCCACCTGGCCCCTGCTCCTGGCTCTTTAAAAAAAAGCCCGGCACTCACCATCTGCCGCCTGGTGGGAGGGAGGTAATCCCTGCTGCCCCCACTGACCTGTGCTGTGTCAGGGGCTCTGTCATGACCCCCCATCCCCTACCCACTCTTGCAGCCCCAGATCCTGGCTCTTAAAAAACCCCCAAAAAACAGCCCCCACTCACTGTCTGCTGCCAGGTGGGGTGGGGCAATTCCCACTGCCCCCGCTGTCCCACGCCATGTGGGGGGCTCTGCCATGAGCCCCCTGATCTCCTCTCACTCTCCAGCCCCCCCTTCCCCACCAAGGCTGCCCCACCTGGCCCAGCTCCTGGCTCTTTAAAAAAAAAATTGCTAACTCACCAACTCCTGCCTGGTGGGGGCGGGAATCCCCAGTGCCCCCTGCTTTATGGGGGGCCCTACCATGAGCCCCCAAAAACCCCAAGGCCTGGCAGCAGCTAGTGAGTGGGGGCGTTTTTTTTAAAGAGCTGGGGCTGGGTGGGTCATCCATGGCGGAGGCTGGAACAGCGGGTAAGGGTTGGGGGTGCTTAGGGGAGCTGGGGAAGCAGGCAGGGGATGCAGTCTGATGGGGTCCTCCCATGGTCCCCTTCCCCCTCCTCCAGCCCTGTCCCTCACCCCCTACTTACCAGCATGGAGTCCAGGTCTTGCTTCCTGCAGCAGCGAGTAGGGACTGCTTAAATCTCTGAAGCTCTCTGAATCTTTTCCAAATCAATTCAGAGAGCTTCAAATCGATTTGGACCTTTTAACTGGTCTCCTGATTCAATTTGGATTCCATGATTCACCTGCCAAATCGGGCCAAATCTCCAAATTAAATCAGCACCCGAAGCTTTGCACAGCCTTAATGCACGACCCACCTGCCATGTGCTCTGCCTATGCACAGCCTCTGCCACCATACTGTCCTCCCCGTGCACAGCCCCCACTGCCACACACCTCCCCAGCACTGTCCCCACCACTGGCAGGCCCTCGGGGTGTTCCTGGCCACAGCAGGAAGAGTCCCTAGTGGTGCATGGATCTGATGAATTCTGGGGGCTGCACATAGCAACACAGAGCTGACCTGGTTCGACTTACTGGCAGGCACCTTCAGGTCAGACTGAGCTGGCTCCGTGCTGGCACATGGGGCTCATGGCACTGCAGGCAGGAACCACGTGCAGCCCCAGGCAGACAGCTGCAGCCATGCAACTGCCAGAGGCTCTGCTTGCCCCAGCCAGGAGTACCCTGAGGGCCTGTCACTGGTTGCTGCCACCAGTGGCAGGAGGCTATGCACCATGGGGTTGGGGGGGGTAGCAGGGTGGCCCACATCCACCCAACCCCCCCACACATACACTCCTCCCTCAGGCAGGAGCTCCCCTTCCCATTCAGTAGCTACATCCTGGGGAATTATGCAATATTATGCAATTATACACAGTCATATGTTTTATATGCAAAATTATGTAGGCGCATGATTGTGTAATTCCCTGGGACATACCTTTAGGTGTCATATTTTTTGCTTTTACCAGTATTGAAGTGAAGCCACTTGATTCTTCCGTTTTTAGACCAGAACTTGGACTATTAGACTTTGTAAATCTACTATATTTACCAGAAGAGTTCCAGAATTCAGCACCTATGGTACTTGAATAGCTAATCTCTGACCAGAGGTGAATATAATGGCAAAGTAGCATTTTTAAAGCAATGTATTACTTAATTTCAGCAGCATGAATTTACTTTATACTTTTTAAGGGGTTTTTTTTATATTGTATAAATTATTTTGTCTCCTTGTAAACCAGCCTGAGCCTTTGCTAGGAAAGGCAAAATATATATCTAACAACTAGATTTGTTACATCTTAGCTTGGGAGAAACTAAGTGGAAATCTTGAAGCTGAAAAGAATCCCATTCCCATCCCACCATTATAAAAAAAAAAACAATCCCCACCCCCAATAATTTCACAGCAGGATTTTGGTCCTCCCCATGCTCCCAAGCATAAATTCACTTTACATTTACATAGTAACCTTCTTGCCCAATAAAGAAATGTGCCAACTTGGCCCTTGACATATCTATGTTAGCATTAGAAAATGTTGTGATGTTTCTGAGTATCAAATTGATTTTTGTCAGAGTCTGGAAGACAGGCACTCTGAGTGCCTCTGAGACAGAATGTATGGAGAGCTTAGGAGTGGAGCCAGAAGAGAAAATCCGAACATTTCCTCTTAATGGAAAAGTCACCTGTCAGAAAGGTCCTGCCAAAGAATGTCTGGAGCATGAGGTTTGACGATATCATCTGCAAGTTATAAATATGAACAGCATCTATGAGCCAGAGATGAGAAAACCAGCAAGCATAGAGAATCAACGACTGGACAAGCAAACATGAACATGCCTAAGTCTAGAAAGAAGAAAACTGAATAAAAGTGAAAAGACAGGTTATTCCTTAAAGACTCAATCTTTACCCTTTATAGTGTAAGTGGGCTTAAGGACAGAGTCAGATGGATTTGCAAAAAGTCTCTTAATCAGTGTTTAGTTTTCTAAGTGGGAGAAACTGCACAAAATGGACAGGAATCAGGATTGACCTTCACTTTAAACACTTTCCAAATTTTAGCCAACTTCTGTTACAGCCAGTTGCCATTAAAACCAGTGGGAGTTTTGCCATTTACTTCAGCAGGGCTAGAATTTCACCCTTTGTTGCAAAAAGATGATCCATGAAATAATCTTGTTTTATAACAATTTCCTGGCTATTTTTCCTTTAACAATAGTCTACATCTCCTTTTCTTACACTGTAAGCTTCCTTTTTTAGTATGACTCCTCATCTGCGACATAAAAACGGGGAGACTGCAAATGTCTTATTGGTTATTACTTACAGTACAATAGTATGTATTTAAGTAAAGCAAGATGAGACACTGACACATTCTATTTGCAGAATATATCCAGTTTACTTGACATAACCCAGACTTTTAGGTACTTAATGCTGACCCTCAGGTTGTAAGACAGTCATGCAGAAAGGAAAATATATGAGTACTTTATATGCAGGCAGCAAGCTCATATTAAGCTGTGAGGGACCTTGTATCTACTGAAATGTACCCAGATTTGGAAAGGATAACATATAATAAACATACATATACAGATTTAAGCTGTATGAGTGACAGTGCTGTCCATCTGGTGAATTGCATTATGCCTATCTGAACCTCTCTGACAATTTAATCTCTCTCTCTATGACTTCTGTTCTCATTCCAACCCTCTGAGAGGCTTCAAATCACTGCCATTTTTGTTTTAAAAACAATGTACCAGAGAAATGTTTCTCTCACCCTCCACTGTCACTCTAAACAGAAGTCCAGGATAAACATTGTTCAGCCTTCGACTGGGACCCACAAAGCTTAGGGGTTTCATAACAGTGGAAGAGGAGCTTCCCAAATATTCATTCGCTTCATATGCCAGAAAGGTATTACATTATTGTAATGTTTCTAAGAATCATATGCCGCAATGTTGTTACATTATCAGTCTTTATAACAGTGGCATCATTCTGTATGCAACAGCTAATTTGGGTCCTTTCTAGAGGCTTTAAATGTGTTGGTCATTATAATCTGTCATTCAGGGTCACTTTTAATGAACTGATATGGCCCTTGCACGTGGAGGGAAACAAATTATCACAACATCATATAGTCTCTCTCATATGCGTTCATGCATTTTCTCCTAAAATTAGCAAGGCAGCTATCTTGTGTCATATGATGACAGACTGGAAGTATCTGAAACAATCCCATGTGCCTTCTCTGAACAGCTGGGTGATGAGAAGCAAAAGTAATATGAGTCATTGATTTTTGGTCCGATCAGGAATCAGTGGCCTCATAAGAATTGCTCTGTTACTTACACCAGCTACTACAGATCATCCAATCAGAGATTTTTAAGTCTTCTTGAACCTTTCTTTCCCCGACCAGCCTCTTATGGGACGTGAAGATGCAGGCTGACACAGTTGGGTACGCTGGTGTGTGGGGAATCCAAGAGGAATTCCCTTAAGAAAGGGGAATTTCCAGATGCTTTGGGAGGGCAATAATGACTAATCTTTGAATGGCTGGAGAAGCACAAATAGGATTTAAACAGTAAATTAAGGACAGGTTAACGGGATTTCAAAATATACAGTTAATTTACATAGTGTTTAAGAAGCAGATTGCCATAGGATCCTATCCTGAAACTGTAGAGTATAAAGATTTACATACCTGTGCTTCTTTCTACAATTTCATATTAAAGAGAAACTGCTTCTGATTTCAAGCTTTCAAGCAGACAGTAACAATAAAGTTATTGGAAACATACTTTCACCACAAGAAGAGATCTCATTACAGCTCTGAGCTGGGGATGCTTGTTTCTACCTTGAATTTTTTTATTTTGGATTGTTGGTTGCCTTCATCTGTTTTATATTTGAAAATCTTGTCTGGGCAGAGCTAGAAAGAATTGTAATATATACTAAAAGTTACAACCATTTAAATAAGAACATAATTGTCTGGGTTTACTTTGCTAAAATGATATTTAAAGATCTTTACTTACTAAAGTATGAGACCTTCCTAATAGACCTGCTAAAGTTAATTACATAGCTGACAATAAATGAAAAGCAGAGCTCAAACCAAATTGGAAAAAAATAGCAATAGTGTACACTTAAGGGCTGGAATTTTCTAAAGTGTATATATTTAAGCTAATTATGCAAAACTTTGGCTAATTACATGTTTCCAGCTTTCATTCAAAACAGTGATCAAAATACATTTTTCTAAATGTACAAAACATTGATAAGACAGCAGAAATCTTATAATTTGAAACAAGAAGAAAACAATACCATTTATTGCACTTAAGTGTCATTCATGTAAAATACAGCATGGTTTCCAGATGAGTTAGACAATATGTAATCAGCTGCACACAAACTATATAGAGAAGATGCATGGTAGAAGAGGCATCTTTAGAGGTGGTAGGGTAAAAGCTTATAAGACACTTAATTGCCACTCATCAGGGAGAGTTATAAAACAGGAGGAAATTAGGAAACTGAGGGAGGGGAAAGGGATGTTTTACTGGCATAAATAGACCTCACGCAGAACAAAAAAAAGTCGACGGTTACTGCTTTAAAATTTGCTTCCACAGACCCACATTTTCTCATGCACATTTTGCAAGCTCAATTTAAGAGGTTAATTTGAATACTAACTCCATGTAACTAATAATTTACATTTCAAAAAACATTAGAAATATTAGGATATTACAGAGCAATAACCTAAGAAAAAAATGTGACTACTGAGAAAGCTGAATGACCAACAAGCAATGAGTAATTTCTTTTGTTTCCTTAGCCCACTTTTCTGGTCATGGTTTATTCATACAAACAAGCTATGAATTCTATTACATTGTTAGCATTTTGCAATCGTTTCAGAGGTCATAAGTACCAATGAATGTTAACCCATGACCTCTCCATGGATGGATCACTGAGAGCATTTGTGATGCATTATTTGTACTGTGATTGGTACCTGAATTCACATGCAGTTGGATGGCCAGAGCTGTCAGGAGTGCCTGAAGAAATCATTGAAACATTGATTCCTTTAGGGAGAGGATGTAGTTTAGGAAAAGATTGACAGGAGAAGATAAACAGGACTATAGAGTTTTAGGGCATTTAAAATCTATTCCAATCCCCTTTGAACAAGAAAAAACATTATATTTATTTAGCTTCACACATGGACCCCAGATTTAAAAATAACATGCTCCTTCCTGAGTGAGAAAATAGAGTGAGAAAGAAGGATAAAAGCCAGATGCACTGGCTCTCTGGAAGAGTTAGATTCATTTTTTTCTTGACACATTCACACCAAGTAATTGTGTCCATGAAAGTGTGCGGTCCTTGTTGTGAAAGCTGTTATTAGATTCTAGTCTGGCTCGTTTTAATCAGCTTTGTGCCAGGGTTCTGGTCAGCGGGTTCAGGGAATTTTTGTGTCTGTGTTCCACATGCAGCACTATAGTACATACTTTCTTATACCTGCCAAATGCATGACTTGAAATGAGTGGTTTTCATTTTATGTGGTGCTACAGACTTCTTGTCACAGAATTGCAGATACCTGTGTAGTGCTCTTTATAAAGCAAGTGGTCATCTATTGTGGCCATCTGATGAAATGGTTTTCTCATCAGAATTTGTGGATTTGGTTCAAGGAGACAATTCAATTTGATTAAATTCTACCAAAAAAAAAACAAGCCTGGTTACTTGCCAGCTCAACTCCCTGGTTGCCTGCTACCTGGGGAACCAGTCTCAGGTTGTGACTACATTTTTACCAGCATCTGTGGTTCTTGTGCAGCTCCCCAAGCAAAGCGTCCCTGGGGCAAGTGTTCATTTGGAGAATTTTAAATTCTAAATCCTCAAAAACTTTCTATACTCATTTCTTATCCTCATCCCATCTCTCATATGCAATTATTTTACTTTCCAAGTGCATTTGTCTACTATACCGGTCTCCATTTATCATCCCTGAGTCCCTGGGAGAGAGAGAAAGCAGTAGGCTGAGTTTACTGGTTGGAGCCCTCACCACAGGAGTAGAAGACTTGGGTTCAACCTTATGTCTGAATTGCTTATATGAAACAGGATCTCTTTGGGAGGACAAACTAAGGGAGATTCATAGTAGAAGACCTGGTGGTTTGAGCTTTGTCATGGAACATCGGGGACCTGGACAAGTTCCAAATCAGGTGATCTGTAGATTTGCAAACAGACCCCACAAGCAAATGTCCTATCAAGGCAAATATTGGGTATAACAGGAAACAAGCAGACCCCAAATCTTACCCACAGCAGTCTTTTGTTCAAGGTCTCTTCTGCTACATGTGCTCAGAACACAGCTGCTGCCTGGCAGCTGTAGTATGTGGGAAAACACTTTTTTGAGGGAATCCTGCTACAGCTCCAAGCAGCTAGGCTTGCTGATTAGCCCATCCCTATGCTATTTAACCCACTTGTGGCACTGCACAAATGTTGCTGGACTTGCTTCTGGATACATCCTTCTAGGAGCACCGTGAGTATATGTAAGGTTACTACTGTGGACATGATAAGTTTATCGTGTATTCATACCCTTTTGGTCAACCTTTAATATGTCATTTTGCACTAGGATTTCTTCAAAATAATAGGTTGACAGCACTCTGGACCCAGGATAACATATTATGTAATTTTGAGGGCACTCCTGGAAGTGGAAAATGTGGGGCTGAATCCCATTTGAAGGAGGTGGTAATTGAAGCCAAGTCAACGTCATCTTGCACACGTGCACTAACCTTGCATGGGAAAGATTCTTACATGACAGTTTTAATCAAAAGCAGCAGCCAGCACTAACTTCAGTGCTGGGCCATATTCTAAGTAGTGCATTGAGTATGCTCAGAAAATGCCTATAGGCACCAGTTCCTCAACTCACATTGGGAGAGGAATGAATTTCTGAATTCCAACAGGGCTTCACTGAGCTGCTCAGCCTTGTCAAAACCAAAGACTTCTAAAAAACATACCTGTAGTCTTCAGGGCAACATGGTCAAAAGTGTGTGTGCCAATAGATTGTGGCTCTCCTGGGCTTTGATGACAGCTGATCTAGGAGTCTTCGGGGGGAAAAAAACAGTTCTGAAACTTTTAGGTATCCGAATTCCAGAGGACTCAAGTTAGGTGTATGTGTCCTCTTTTGAATCTGGCTTATAAGTTCTTCTGAAAGTTTCTGTTCTTTGTGTGTATGGAGAACTCACATTATTTTATGTTAAATATTATATAAATAACTGCCGTTTTGGAGATATATGCTTCTGTCTTTGAAATGTTATCAAGCTATCAGGCTTGTGAAAAGAAATGTTCACTAAACTGATGAGCCCCTGCTTACAGTGTTTCCACACTAGACTGAATTTGCTGAAAGTCTCACGTAGCTATATTTTTAAGATAGTGCCTTGGCGATGTGGCTTCCAGTGCTAGAAGATATGTAAATCACAGAGAGATAAGTCAGTTGGAAGTAGTGACAGTTTGAAAATTGAAATGATCAAATTTTTTATCTGATGTTATATTTGATTTTTACAGTCCAAATTGATAGCAGCTATCTCATCTAAGTTCATAGATTTTTATTACAAAATTTTATGTATATATATTGTAGTGAGGCCAAGTACACTCAAGTAACTGACACAATACACAAAACATGCAAGAGGGAAATAAAGCACTCAAAAATAAATAAAATGACACATAAAATGCACTACACAATATTATTAAATTCACTATACTAAAAAAATCCAAACCGAGAATTATGATAACATTGTGGATTGCTATCTCAGTGAAATGCTAAAGTGCATAAAAAGTGTCAAGAAACAGTACTTCTCTATTTGATTTCTGGGATTGCTATTTCTGTTTCAAAGATCTCCATGTGTGAAATCCAGCACCTCTTAAGCCAGTGGTAAGACTCCCATTTACTTCGCTGGAGCTATAACAATATACATCAGCTGAAGATCTCTCATCTGGCATAAAATCTAGGCACCATTGAAATTAATTGAGCTATGACAATTTACACTGGCTGAGATGCTGAGCCCCACAGCTGTACAAGCTTCTAAAGTATTTGATTCCGTGCGTCAATGTTTTTTGCATGTTTCCTCAAATGGAGATGTTATGAGAGAGCCAATAGTTTGCTAAGAGGATGATATATGCTCCAGCAGGCTTGTGAAGAGAAATGTTCACTAACATGCTCAATAGTCAGCTAGGTATCAGTGAATGTATTAAGTGCCAGAGGACACTTTTGTTCCTGTCTAGGACATGCACTCATATAACAGACATGATCATGCAGAATGAGGTAGGTACTAGAAACAAATGAAAGAGCCAGCTCAGGATTTATTAATTTTTTTGGCACAGAGCAGCCTTGTTTTTTCATAAAGTTTTTTGTTTTTTTTTTTTAGGTTTGGAACTTACCATATTTTTATGAGACAGGGAACTGAGCCCATCTTTCTGATTCTAAGTCTTGTGATTTAACCATGAAACCATTCTTTCTTCTCTACAAACACCAAGGGAAGACATTCAGAGCATGCCTGATTCTTATGTAAATTGGAAGTGCCTGTTCTAAACGAGGAGTAATGTCAGTTTAATTTGTGGTTAGAATGAGACCCTATGGGTATGTCCACATGCTTGCTGCACCGGGTATGTAATTATGTAGCTAACTTTAAGCTCTGATCATAGATCAGGAATGCTGTATACAGGCATTCACCAGAAAGCTGCACTGGGAATCTGCATAAGTAATTCAGGGTGGAGAAGGGCAGGCCAGATCAGGGAGGGCTAGCAGGTCTGAGAGGCAGGGTGGGTTGGTAGGCTCGTAGGAGGCTGGCAGGTCTGCTGGGGGAGCGAAGGGGGGGTGTTGCTGCGTTTGTGGGACAGGGCTTGTTTGTCCGGAGGTGTGGGGAGTTATAGGGCTAAAAATAATGCAGTCAGGGTGATGGGTTGGAAGAGCACAGCCAGAGGGCTAGGGCAAGCAGCTGGGCTTTCCCAACCCTGAGGCTGTGCACCAAATGTGTATAGACATTCACTGATTCAGGCTTACCTATTCCTGATCTGTTAGTTCACGTATTCAGGTTAACTTATGTTGGGCCTGCCATTGGTGCCCCAACTTAACCCCCGCAAAACCCTCACAGATGGGCATTTATAGTTTCATAGTTTCATAGTAGCTAGAGTCGGAAGGGACCTAGGTAGATCATCTAGTCCGACCCCCTGCCTTGGCAGGAAAGAGCACCGGGGTCAGATGACCCCGGCAAGGTGCTCATCTAACTTCCTTTTAAAAATCCCCAGGCTAGGAGCCTGCACCACTTCCCCTGGAAGCTGGTTCCAGGCCCTAGCCGCCCTGACTGTGAAGTAGCGCCTCCTAATATCCAATCTAAACTTACCCTCGGCCAGCTTGTGACCGTTATTCCTGGTCACTCCTGGCAGCGCACGGGGGAACAGGGACTCCCCCAATACCTGCTGATCCCCCCTGACCAGTTTGTAGCAGGCCACAAGGTCCCCCCTTAACCTTCTCTTGTGGAGGCTAAACAGGTTCAGGTCCCGTAGCCTCTCCTCATAAGGCTTGCCCTGCTGACCCTTGATCATACGAGTGGCCCTCCTCTGAACTCTTTCCATATCATCCACGTCCCTCTTGAAGTGTGGCGCCCAGAACTGGACGCAGTACTCCAGCTGCGGCCTGACCAGTGCCGCATAGAGGGGGAGGATCACCTCCCTGGACCTGCTCGAGATGCATCTGTGGATGCTTGACTGCCTCCCCACACTGCCGGCCCATGTTCATCGTGGAGTCAATGACGACTCCAAGATCCTTTTCCGTCTCCGTGCTGGCAAGAGGGGAGTTCCCCAACCTGTAAGTGTGGTGCCGGTTCTTCCTCCCCATGTGCAACACCTTGCACTTATCAGTGTTAAACCCCATCCTATTCTCATCCGCCCACCGTTGCAACCTGTCAAGGTCAGCTTGTAGCCTATTGCACCCTTCTAGTGCACCCACATCCCCCCACATCTTAGTGTCATCAGCAAACTTGAACAGGGTGCTTTCTACCCCCTCATCCAAGTCACTGATGAAGATGTTGAACAGTGCGGGCCCGAGGACCGAGCCCTGCGGAACCCCACTGCCCACGTCCTTCCAGGTCGAGAAGAACCCATCCACTACCACCCTCTGGGTGCGGCCCTCCAACCAGTTGGCGACCCATTTGACCGTGTGGGCATCGACACCACAGTCTCCCAGCTTTTTGATGAGGACAGGGTGAGAGACAGTGTCGAAAGCCTTCCGGAAGTCCAGAAAGACTACATCCACAGCAACCCCTGTGTCTAATGATTTGGTGACCTGATCGTAAAAGGCCACCAGGTTGGTCTGACAAGACCTGCCACTGATGAACCCATGTTAGTTGCCCCTGAGCATACATTCCCCCGCAAGGCCCTCCTGGATGTGTGCCAGGATAATTTTTTCAAAGAGCTTACCCGGGATTGAGGTAAGACTAACTGGCCTGTAATTTCCCGGGTCCTCTTTTTTTCCCTTTTTGAAGATAGGGACCACATTGGCCCTCTTCCAGTCCTCCGGCACCTCGCCAGAGCACCACGAGTGCTCATAGAGCCGCGCCAGGGGTCCCGCAATGACCTCGGCCAGTTCCTGTAGAACCCTAGGGTGAAGATCGTCCGGACCAGCGGACTTGAACACGTCCAGCCTCTCCAGAAGTACCCTAACTAACTCCTCGCTAACCCCTGGCCCAGGCGTGTTTCTCCCAGGGCCCGAGGGGGGCCCACCAGGGAGGTGGCTGAACTGGTCCCTACTTAGGAAGACAGAGGCAAAGAAATCGTTAAATATGTTAGCTTTATCATCTGGCGTGATGACTAAGTTGCCCATCGTGTCCTGCAGGGGCCCCACATTACCCGGGACCCTCTTTTTACCCCCTATATATTTGAAGAAGGACTTCTTATTGTCCTTAATCCGGGAAGCTAGTCCTATCTCCATCTCTGCCTTGGCCCTCCTGACTGCCCCCCTACATCCTCGGGCGACTGTAACATAGTCCTTCTTGGTGATGACCCCATCTCTCCATTGGGTATATGCCTCCCTTTTAGCAAGGAGACATTCCCGGATGCTCTTAGTGAGCCATGGGGGTTTATGTGCCCTCCTGCTCCCTTTGACCCTTGTTGGGATTACCTCCCTTTGGGCATGGAGGATCATCTCCTTAAGGAGCAACCACTCCCCTTCGACATCTGATTCTCTTCCCCTCTGGGTCCTCAGCGCTTCCCCAACGATCCTCCTTAGCTTGTTGAAGTCAGCCCTCCTAAAGTCTAGGGCTGTTGCCTTGCTGCAGCCCTTTGCCACCTTACGCTGGATGGTGAATTCCAGCAAGCGATGATCACTGTCTCCCAGGTGGCCCATCACCCGCAGCCCCCTCACCAGGTCATCACCCGTGGCCAGCACCAGGTCCAACAAGGCGTCTCCCCTGGTGGGACTGTGCACCTCCTGGGTTAGATGGAGGTCCTGCACTCTGGCTAAGAACCGACGTGAGCGATCAGACTTGGCTGACTGCTCCTCCCAGCAGATGTCTGGGAAGTTCAGGTCCCCCATGATGACCACATCCTTAGCCCTCACTGCCTCTGTGAGCTGACCTAAGAATTCCTGGTCGAGCTCTTCTCCCTGGTTGGGAGGTCTATAGTAGACTCCCACCGTTAAGTCTCTCTCCCCTGGACTGCCTTTTACTCTAACCCAGAGCACCTCAGAGTGCCCCCCCTACCCCCTTGCTAATTAACGAGGAAGTATATTCCTCCTTGATGTAGAGTGCTACTCCTCCACCTTTCCTTCCTATCCTGTCCCTCCTGTACAGCCTATAGCCCTTGACACTCACCGCCCAGTCATGCGATGAGTCCCACCACGTTTCTGTGATCCCTACTATGTCAGGGCTGGTGACAGCTAGGAGGAGGGCGAGTTCCTCCTGCTTCTTCCCCATACTTCGAGCATTCATGTAGAGGCATTTGAGGCCTCCAACGGTTGTGCCCACTGATCCCCTAGTCTCAGCAATGCCCCGTCCCCCATCACTTACCTGTTTCTCCCTTTTGACCATTGGTCTGGGCTCGCTGGCTGTTGCTGGGCCTGGTAGTTCATCATCTCCTCCGCCCTTATCTTCCCCCTCCCCCGACGAGCCTAGTTTAAAGCCCGCCAAAGGAGGTTCACCAACCTGGAAGAGAACACACGCTTACCTTTAGGGGAAAGGTGGAGCCCATCCCATCCCAGCATGTCTCTCATCACAATGTGCCGGTCATGGCTGAGGAAGCCAAAGCCCGCCTCGAAGCACCATTCCTGTAGCCTCCAGTTGGTCTCCGCTATGCATATCTCGTGACGTCTGCCTCGACCGCTCACTGGCAGGATGGAAGAGAAGACCGCCTGTGCGCCCATCTCCCTCAGCACGCCTCCCAGAGCATGGTAGTCCTCCATCAGGCGATCAGGGGCTCTCCTGGCCGCATCGTTAGTACCCACATGGACAAGGACCATGGGGTAATAATCGGTGGGCTGGATGATGGACTGGAGCATCCCCTTCACATCCTGAATCTTTGCTCTGGGCAGGCAGTAGACCTCACGTGCTGAGGGATCCTGGCGACAGATGGGGCCCTCCGTACCTCTCAGGATGGAGTCACCAATCACGATGACGCGACGCTTCCTCCTCATAGGCCTCTTGACTCCCGCCGCCCGCACAGGACATTTAGATCGACCTAACCCTATTTGGTCTATGTAAATGCTTGTAAAAGCATGTATTTTATGTGCATAGATCATAATAAAAAGATTGTAACATATTAATACGTTTAAAATACAGTATATTATAATAATTTACAATTCTTCTGTGAAGGTAAGTGGAAAATGACACTGAATCTGCAAGTGTAAGAGGAGGTTTGTTTTGTTCTGGTTTGTAAAGTATGTTCACTAGCTTCAGTCCATTTCAGTGGGAAGCTGAACTCGTCACACTGAATGTTGCTTGTCTCATTATTTGCTGACGTGCTTTCCCTTTCTGAGGAATCAAATCAATTCCTATTTATGTTCAGATTTCAACTACTTCTGTTTTTGTTTTTTTTCCCTGAGATGATAATAGACATAGTTGTATATTTGGTTTGTTTTAGATCCAATCTGAATCAAGCATACAAAATGGCCTGAGTTTCTAAATGGCACCTGATTTCCATAGCCTTCTAATCCCTCGAATGGATATGATTTTTAACTGATTCTTTTCATTTAGCAAGTTTAAAATAATCTGCACCATACTGGACTTTCTTGCTCTTGTTAAAAGCACTCTCAAGGGAGAAAACAAATGAGTTTTAAAGAAAATAAATAAGTTTATTTACAGCTGCTTCTAAATTTTGTATATAGTCAGCATGTTAATTTCCAGAAAATGTATGTAGCATACATTGGTACATGAATAAAACATGTTTCATCATTTGACAAACACAAATGTCAGATAATGAAATAATATAATAAATACATATATAAATAGTATGTGTATATTTATTTGTGTATTTATTTATTTCATCTTGGCACCTACCACTTATTTTGCAAGTGGTACAGCTACTCCACTCAGCCTGTCCTGCTTTATAGAAGTTCTGTGTAAGACAGGAAAGCAAACCCTACCTGAATTTCTTCCTTTTGTGTTTCATTAGCTGCTGCCATTCTCCTGCACTGAACTGTGTGGTCTGTTACTAGATATCACTTTGGTAAACCATAAAATGCAAAAAAAAACCCCAAACCCCTCCACATTGCTTCTGTGGTTTTTGCTGAAGATGTTGCAGACACTACAATTACTTCTAACCAATTCAAATGACTCTTGTCTGCTACCAGAAAAAAGTACCATCATGCATATGCCGCACAGTAGTATTCAATTTGGTATTAGAAGCAGGATATTGGCTGCTGCGGTTCCCCTGCTTTACCTGTGGCAGGTTAGTGTGTTATGTCTGTGTTGTGTCAGGGTTGATAGTAATCTTATATAGAGTTTAGATTATGGCTTGTAGAGGATGGTCTGGATAAGGATGATCCTGCCTCAAGCTGGGGGCGGGGGCTGAACTAAATAACCTCTGGGGGTCCCTTCCAGCCCTACTTCTCTATGATTCTATTATTCTGTTTTTATGTTTGTAGAGGTACATGTTCTTTTTTATTACACAGGTGCCTCTTTTTTGTATTTGCAACTCTTTTTCTTTATCAAGTCTTAGTTGCCAAAAATGTATTCTCGCTAAGGCCTTCATTTGACATATTGTAGTGTATTCTCTGGGCAAGACTTCAAACAATTAAGTTCAATAGCATGGAAGAATTTATCAGCCGTAGATCCCATAGTAAGTAACCTTGCTCACTTGAGAGGAGGCACTTGATTGTGGATCTGTAGCAGCAGCTGTTCTATAATTAATCTCGGGTTCAGCCGATTTCCTAATTAATAATTAAGGTTGGGTTCAGCTGGTTACTTAAAGCATGGATTCAACCTCTGATTTGTGTGATGAATGCAATCTATCTTTTCTGTGTTTACAGCACACAGTATGTGAGTAAAGATCAGACCTATGATTTTTCAGCCTTTTTTTTTTTTGTGCTTAGTTTATTAGTTAGAATTATTTAACATGAAACTTTAAACATTTTCCCACACCCATTCTTCTTTAATGGCCTTTCAATAACAAATGGCTGGGTCATTTTTCTTTAGGCAGAGATTTTGCTAAGGTATTAATTCAATAAAAAAATAAATAAGTTTGTACTTAAGCCAAGTTCTAAATGATTACTATAGCTAGCCTTTACATTATAACTAATATTTTCCCTCGTTCAGTAGTTTTGTGAACTCACAATAGGTCTGATACTATAAATTAATTGAATTGACTCATACCTGGGGTAGCAATGACTACCTTATCACTGAAGCTTTGAGAGTTGATGTGGAGATTGTCACAGGTAGAGAAGGCCATGAGAGAGAACTGACGTGTTTTGTTCTCATCAGTCTTAAAAATGTGAAGTTAGTGCTGACTGAGATGCTTTGAATTTATTCAGGTGCTTAGAAACTTCTTTAAATATGAACACAATATAGGCCAAACACCTATATTGTGTTCAAAACTGAAAATTAAATAAAACTTTAACCTAATACCTTGTTTCTGACCAGATGTCTTTCTGAAGTTTTCCTTGCCTACTTACCACCCTTTTCCAGCCTAGAGAAGGAAGAGGTTTTCTCCTTTCTAAATTGTACTTTATAAGAGACATTTTTCATCAGTCACATCTTCCCTGGTATTTAGAAAAGCCTACCAAAGCCAAGCAAATAAATTCATTTTCTTACCTCTAAATAGATGCAGTAGGTGAAGTGATGAAATCCAACATATTTTATGCAAATTGTCCAAGGTTTGGGGGCTCTTGATAACAAGTTCATCTTTGACAGAGAAAAGATTAGTGATGTAATGAATGTTAAACTTATATCTTTGGAGGGTGTTGCATATTTAATAACATACTTATTTGTATCATTCAGTTCTCTCAATTTTCTGAAATCAATAGATGCATGTTGGTTGGAGTGGTCTGGGTAGGTTATATAATTCCTTCTGGCTCATAAAAGGCTGTATTGTCATTAGCCACTCGTTCCTACTAGGGCTTGCAGAGTCTGTGGTTTTCTTCATTCAGTCAATGGTACAGTCAGTTCCCCAGAGAAGCATATATTTTATTTACACAAATAGGACTGTTCCTTAAAGAGAATCTGCAGAGCATTTTTATGGAGAAAGGCTGCTTTCTCACCCAATATTGCTGTCAAAAATGATCTGAAGAGATGTATATACTGCAAGAACTTGTTTCTAAATAATGCAGAGCACATGTACATACCACTGACAAATAGACACTCTCGCAGGTAAATGACCAATATCTTTATAATATTACATATATGGCTTTAAAAAAGTAAGAAATCATTTTTCAATCTAGGACTCTCCAGTGCTTTCGCACTGTAGAAACTTCCATCTGTACATTTTCGGCATTAAGTATTAAATCATTCTGAGACTGTTGTGTGTAGGCAGGCAGCACCAGTATGCAACGTTCCCACGTGACTCCTATTGACAGCATTGACTATGGGGATAAGGGAGGAGTCAACAGTCCCGTGCATGGTGTAGATAGAGGGATTCTTTGACATTTCTATACTGCTCTATTCACTTGTTCTCCATTATAGTTGATAATCATGAAAACGGGGCTCACACAGGGTTAGTCATCACCATCTGCTTTCTGCTTTTCTCCTTGCCAGTTTTACTTGATAGAGATACAGGGCAGGAATGCAGCCATTACCTGATATCATTGTCAAGCAATGACACACTCTTTAAATTTGTTTCCTGAAGAAAAAAATCTATCGGGGGTAAATGATTGTATTGTAATGCAGCAGCTTTTTATTATTATTCAAAATTGTTTTTTTAATTCATGTAATGCAGTCAGCCATGGTCTTGACTTTGTTCCCTAAGCACTTTCAAATCATTTCAATGGAGCCCAGAGAGACTTATTTTTGTTTGTTCATTTTTGTGTTTCAATTTCTTTGTGTTTTACATTTGTGCCTGGATATATAAAAGGCAGAGGAAAAGAGCTCAACTGTGATTTCTCCACAAGTTGTTATAGAAATCACATGAAGAAGTGACAGTAGGAGTGATCACTCACTGCCCTGGCAAAAATCTGTTCTTAATTTTTTTAAGTTGCTGAGAAGCAGAAATAATATTATCAAGCATTTAAGTGACAAATGCTGAAAAGTCAGTATGTTGGCTTGTGTCACTTAACTCATCTGTAAAATTATTAAACTTAACTTGAATAATCAAAATCTCACCACCCACTGTCATAGAAATACATCTAATGGTTAGAACAGAGACCAGACATCCAGGCACGTGGGTATGGGCATATGAGTCCAGCTGCACAGAAAGAAAACAATGGATAGATTCTAAAGTATTTTTAAAAATCAAATTATTTCTCTATACACAACACTATTTCATTTGTTAGATCTGATCTTGTGAGACCTTCCAGGGACTGTGGGGACTTTGGAGCCTACTGAGATGGTAAAAACCTTCCTCTTCCAAGGGCACAAAACTCCATTTCTAGCTATACAGAGTGAAAAGATATTAAAGCTGCCACCTCTCTAACCTGGGTCTGAATTAGTGGGCTCTATGGATGACATTATAGAAGAAAATTCTGTAACTACAGACGAAGAGAAAGCAGAGGTCCTTTCCAACCCTGGGTTTTTATGAAAATGGGGAAATAAGTGTTTCTCTGTCATGATTGTTCAGTTTTGTGCTGACAGTCTGATGCTGGCTAGAAAGTAGGCATTTTAGTACTCTGCCATTCATCACTTGGACAGGACCGCACTGTAAGTGCACTGTGCGTCTAAGCATGTCCATATAGCACTTGCACATTATAAAATATAATGCTGGTTGTGCATCATATTATTGCAAAAAACCTATGCTAATAAGACTATTAAAAATATGTCCTGTGAAAGATGTTAGCCTTTTCTAGGTGAATGAAAAGGTCATGGAAGCTTACAACACACTGAAGGAAGGAAGTGACCCCTTCACATGAAGCTGCAGCTTTTCTGCAGCAATAAGACAACCTATTGCAACAAATTATTCTGATCTCTGATCTGTTTCATTCCAATTTTATTTCATTGACTTTATCCTTGCTGATATAGGAAAAAAAATTAATAATGGATTCCAGAGGAGGGGTTTTTTTGGTCATAAATAGATGGTCTTTAAAAAACCCTTCACATTTATGATTTTCTTTTTATACAAAGTACTAATTTTGAGTACACCGTTCCCATAATGTAATCATTATATTAATCAGACAGAGCTTAGAAAAAAAATTAAAACACAGTAGATACACATAACATTATAAAGCAAAGTGTTTTTAAAAATAATGGACTATTGCTATATAAAATATACCCAGTATTAAAGGTAGTTGGGTTAGTTTTCAGGACAATTTTGCAACAAAAAATATAATTTAAATAAAACTGAACATTTTTTTTGCAAAATCATACCAATTTTTGTGAAATTGTCAATAAAATATACAGTTAAATATTTTGAAAATTATTTTGAAAAAACTGGTTTCAAAATAAAGTTTTTTATTTCCAGCTATTTTTCATTTGATATGGTTTTACATGAAATTATGGCCTGTCAGTAATCACAGTGCATAATATGTATAATGTGCATAGTATAACATAGTATACTGTGACATAACATGGTCATTATGACATATGGCAGTCAAAATATAATTTTTACATTTTAAGATCAAAGTGTTCCCTACTGGTATTGTAATGAAACAGTTTGACATTTCAAGAATATAAGCATTCAGCGTCTGAATTGTAAAAATGGCTGTTTTCAATGTCCTTGTGTTAATCTAAAATCATTTTTTTGTAGCACTGTCACTCTGCTCTCATTTACAGTAGGAGACTAGACTGGTGTCTGGCTGACCCTGACAGGGGTATTGCAAGAGAGGCTAAAAGCATGCTGTCTATCTTGTGGTAAGAGCCAAGAATAGGGACTGCACACTTCACATCAGGCAGCAGTTGTGGCTAGAATCTATACGAAAGGTCAGAGAGGAATTTTTAAAACGCTGTTGAAGTTGCAGGCAACAGAAAAATAGGTAAACCTCGTGGTTTATAAACACAGTTACTTCTTGCTATATTTAATTTCTGCTTTCTCTGTCTCACGTTCATACCCAGATTTTTAAAAAGCAAAACAAAAACAACACTATTTGAATGTTTGTTTGTTAATTTCTGGGCAAGCATATGTTGAACGTTCTACTTCCAAGCTCAGACTGGGTTCCAGCACTGGTTGCACCCAGCAGATCTGAGTGTGTATTGCTGTCCAGTGAAGTGTCTCTAGTATGACATGGCAATAAGAAGTCATGTTGACTCTGCCAGATTTCTGTGCAGTTCCACTGAAGATTCTGTTCCGAGCTGTGCCCTCTATTGGATACAGGTGCTCAGATTGCTGCTGGTTCCTTCTCTCATCGTCAGGAAGTCATCAAGGTCAATGTAGGTTGAGGACAGACTGCCCATTTTTAAACTGCATGACATAACAAATTGAAGTGTCCCATTTCAGCTACTCGGCATGAACTTTATTCCTGTCGTTGGTGCGATCAAATCAAATCTGTTCACTAAAAGTCAAAGCTATCAAAGCCTCACTTCTTTCTTTGCTTATAATTCAGGAATTATGGAGCCATCTACTGGTATCTATACGCATTCATATAATAATGCAGTAGCAAAAAATAAAAAAAAGTCTTTCACACAAAATGAAATGGGTGAATTCTGGTTTCTTGATTGAGTTTTAAGAGGGGGAGTGGAAAATTGCATTTCTCTTGGGAAGTTTATAAAAACAACTGAAAAACTCATAAAACGAGGGCATGTTTTGAATGGATAAGTGAAGGGAAAGTAGCAAATTTGATACTGTGGATAAAGTGGGAAATAAAGTTTAGAAATTAGTGGGCACTAATTGTGAGCATCAGAAAAAGCTTTGATAACTGGGCATGGGAAGTAAGAAAAAGATTAGAGAAAATCAAGCATGTCAGGGGAAAGGAAGGTTGGTGGTGAGACATGGACAAAGTTTGTTTATAATGAGATGGTGAGAGTGATGAGGAGGAGGAAAAGAAACTGAAAAAACAGAAAACTTTCAATTAAGGGTCTAACTGGACTGACTAAACAATCTTGGAGGTTTATCCATCGCTAATCAAATAGTGGCGAAGTTCTCTTCTTTTCATGGTCTTTCATTGTGATCAGCTATTATTGCTATTAGAACCAGTGTTGTGTGGTTGTTTTATTTTGTCTTCCTTTCCTTGAGAAACAGAACCAAAACTCTTTACCACCTACACTTGGGAAGTATGAAATGTTCTGCAGGACAAGCAGTGGAATATTTTTAGGTGGACAAACAATTGTTTCTCTCTGTTAACAGTGAGCTCTGTGCAATAGAGAAGTTAGGTCTCAACACAGCAAACCATCCCTAGAAAAGCAAAGCCTTAAGTTGTGTGTAGATTAAATGAGAGGTGTCTGTGCACAACACTTTAAAGCGGGCTAAATGCTTTTGCACCTTTTTAATGGTGTCAATGTCTGCAAGCCTTGGTGGCATATTGCGCATTAATTCCAGCTGTTGTAGGAAATTCAGCTGTGTAATGCACCTTAAATGACTTGGGTCACAGCAAACTAAAATTCCTTCAAGGAGTTTTAGTTTGCTGCCCCTACAGCCATGAAGCAAAGCACTTGGCTTTGTGCAGCTCCACGGCTCTGCAGGAAGCCCTGCAGGCAGCCTGGCAGCAGCCCGGGAAAGCAGGTTCTGCCCAAGAAAAACGGCAAGCCTGACCTTTATTTTTTCCCCCGGAGCCTGCTTGCCTGCCTGAGCTTCATGGCGTCCCAGTGCTTCCCTCCGTGGCTGTGGTACCCCCCAAAACCACCCAAGCCAGGTGCCTGGGGGGGCTGCCAAGGAGGGAAGCACCAGTCCTTCCCCACCACAGCCTAGGCACTGCTCCACCCACAGGCAGCTTGCCCTCCCCTTCCCACTGGACAGGTAGGTGAGTCAGCAGGGTGTTAGCATGACATGGGGGTTTTATCAGCCTTACGTTGAAGCTATGTTTTTTAAAACCCACCGCTTCAATTTAGGGCCCCTGTTTCATCTTCACACGCCCTTACACTCTAGATTAGCATTAAGCACTTGATTAAGTCAGTGGAACTTCACCATGTGTTTAAACTGAACAAATGCTTCACTACATTGCTGAATTGGCATGTATTGAGTACATGCCTCTGTGCTTTGCCAAACCTTTTTAGGAATGGATTTGGTTAGATGTAATCTAATTTTGATCCCCACGAATCTATACCTTTTTATCCCGTTAGACATCAATGTAAGAAGTCCAGGTTCCGAAAGACATTTGCTTCCCTAGGCTATGACACCTGGACAGATCAGACAGGTGCCACTGAGCTTCTGCAGCACTCTCAGGAAAGCTCTGCATTGGGAAGCATCAAGCCTTGGGTAAGATTCTGAGCTGCTGAACTTATGGTCCATAGGGAAAAGGGATAAAATTGCTTTGAACTACCTGGTATTCTGTGCTTTCCCAACCTGGGGCTGCTCTGGAGATCAGAGATAAATCCCATCTAAAATTAATCAGCATGCATGGCCTGTCTATGCTCTACTCTACGCTAAGGTGTCTCTGCTACTTGGGCTAGGTACAGAGCAGACGTTCAAAAAGCTTGAGGCAGAATTGATTTAAGCTACACGGTTTTCTGTAAGCGGCGTAGTTTAGATCTGTAGCAAAGAGAATGCACGTGCACCTTTGGATGGTGGGGTGCAAATGTTAAACTGGGTTCTGCCACTTTTAAACCAGTCTGTGTGCCAAACTTCTGCTCTGTTACAGGTACAGACCATCACTTATACTGGTAAAAGTGCAATGTCTGTACCTGGCCTAGAAGATCTGGCAGCAGACAGCAGCATATACCCCAGCATGCATGCACACACAAAGCTGCAGTATATTAGCGATGGCACCAAAACACAAAGTGCAGCCAAGGAAAGCACCAGCTACTGAATGGAGCACGGCAGCTAGTTGAAAGAACTAGAGTGTCTCCATGTTCCTTCAGTCGGCTGCCAGGTGGTGGCAGAAGCCTCTCTCTGCACTCTACAGAGAGGACCGTGACTGTGCACACATTTATTTTGGTAACAAATATTTATAGCGTGGACTAGGGAGAAGCAACAACAGCCTTCCCAGGATGCCCTGGGGTAGCACTGCCCAGGATATCTCTAGTGTGCTATGATGTACCTTCCCACCTCAGGCATTTTAAGGCTTTCTCAAAGAGTTCATTTATTTAACAGCACCAGTGTGCAGGGATATTGCTCCTGCCCTCTAGGTACAATGGACCCTTCAAAGGTTTCAGCAACATTTTCAGCATGAAGTGGGGGGGAAAAAAATCTCTCTGAAAAAATAATAATAAAGAAACTAACTGAAATGGCCCTGGGTTTTCCACTTTTTAACACCTCCTAAGTTCTAGTCTGTGACTTATTGATTTGATTTCATTAGATGAATTGATCTGAAAAAAGCAAGAGCCTGCTGCTTGCTACTGCCAGTGATTCTACTCCAGTGTGCTACACTGGAGGTACAAGGACCTCTGAGGGGTTTTATCATAACACATTTATACATTTTTAAATGGTCTAAGAATGAGCAGTAAAGTGTTATTGGATTTGTTAAATATCCCCTGCACACTGATATCTGCAGCACAGTTCAAGCACAGCTACTTTGTGGCTGTCAGAACTTAATTTGCAATTAAAAATAGAAGAAAAGACAGAAGAATAAAGCCTATCCAAAGATATTTTACAGTGGGGCTCTTATTTGCCTGAGGACAGATTCAAACAGAAGTTGTTTGCCATCTTTTACAACACAACCAATCCTGCAAAGCAGTGAGCACTGTCAGTTAGCTTAGCAGGATTTCAGGACTCTCAGCACCTAATTATTATTATTTTTTGTGTTACAAAAATCTCCAGCTGAGATCAGGGCTCGCTGTGCTTTGCACATAGCCAATTCAAAATAAGAGCCAGTCCATATCCTAAGGCTGCACTCTAAATAGGTAATGGCTAGGGGGAGGGAAACCATTTACTTCATGTTGCAACTAGAGAAGTGAGGCACAGACAGATTCAGTGATATGCTCAAAGGTGTGCTGGTAGTCTTTGGCAGATGGGAAACTGCACCAAACTTGTGAATCCTTCTGTAGTATCTTTGGACCAGATCCAGAGAAGAACTTAGGAGTTTGAAAGTTATCTTAAGTGTCTAAAATAAATTTCTCGGAGGAACCGGTGGTTGCCATAATAAGATAAATAGGCATGCTTAGCCTTGTACTCTTATGTATTCTTCCCCCTGCACACACTCCTGCCACCCCATGAATCTTCATTTCTGTTCTTCAAAGTAGTAAAACTTCAACAGAAGGGATAGAGAGTGATCACGTCTCAGAACAGCTGGGTACTTAAGGTACTTTCCATTAATATGGAGATATAAGGATGAATCCTCTCAGGTATAAGAGAAAATTAGAAGACCTAGGATCATATATATAAAAAGGACTCACTGTCCTGTTGGGAGATATCTTAAAAGTAGAGGCTACCATGGTTTTTTATGAGGGATCTGATGCTATTTATGAGTACTTGATGTGCTCTAAAAAGCTTCTCATAGAATCAGGGACCTCCAGAGGTCATCTAATCCAACCCCCTGCCTGAGGCAAGATGATACCTATCTAAGCAATCCTACACATCCATAATCTAAACTCTACATGAAACTATAGTCAACCCTGACACAACACAAACATAGCATCCTAACCAGTCAGGTAAAGCCAGGGGACACATGGCAGCCAATGTATTGCTTCTATAGAAGTTTATCAATATATACTCAAGACATCCCAGGTAGAGGGCTGTGCCTTCTGCTACAGAGGAAATAAATGTAACAGGTTTGACTTTTGGAGCTTGGGTTGAGTCCCAGGCTTGAAATCTCTACCTTTTGATTGGTAGAGCCCATCCACCAATCAGGAGGCAGCAAAAGGAGTTCAGTCACATGTCTTTCCTGAGGGGAGGGGGACAGGAGTCCCCCCCCCCGTGGACCTGATTGAAAACTGCAACACTCAGGTCTGGAAGACTCCAGGGTTGGAGCCCTGGAGCATATAAAAGGAGCTGCATGAGGGGAGCACATTCAGGAGCCAGAAGAACGAGGCTTAGAAAAGTTGAGGAGAGCTACAAAGCAGGGCAAAGCAGTAGCCCAGAAGTGCCCCTGAACACTTCCATCAGTGGGGAATGGCAGATGGCTGCAGCAGCTAGGCTCTCAGTGTGCAGCATGGCACGCGGTGTCTAGACCCTGGGAGCTGCATGAGGTGGCTCAGGTCTACAACCTCTGGCGTGCAGCCAGAGACACGGTGCCCAGGACAGTGTATGGAGCAGGACCTTTGGGCCTCTTGGGTGGCTCAGATCCTCAACCCCCTGGAATGAGGCTGGGAGCTCGGTGCAAGAGGCGCTGTATGGAAGGTCCAGGAGTGGATGGAGCCTGGTGCTGCACAAGGCAGCCCAGGCCTCCGACCCATAGCAAAAGGTTGAGTCCAGAGAGCCAGATGGTGATTGGCCTACTGAGCCAGCTGACAGGGCCAAGCCACAGGCCTCAGAAGTCCTGCATAGTGGAGCCCTGTTCCAGGGGACAGCGACCCCCCGCCCCCACCCTGCAAGCCCACAGCAGGCAAGAGAGCAGCCTGGCACAGAGGATGAAGACCACCCTCCAGGCCTGGGAGACATGAGTTGCAGGGAAAAGGGGCTTCCCACAGGGGGGGCAGGAAAAGAAGATTCCCACAGGGGAGGGCAGTCCCCCCCAGTTAGTTAAGGGCTCCTGAAAGGGGAGGTCCCACTGAAAGGGGCCCCCTAAAGTTACCAGCTTCTTTGGAGGACACTTAGGAAAAGCCCAAGGGCATTGAGTTTATATTTGGGGTTTATCTGTTTCAGATCAGATACTTACTGGTGACTTACCTGTATCTGGAACACTGGTATAAGGTTTTATGTCATTTACCCAGAGGGTATTGTTTATATTACTGGTCTATATATCTTATATATACACATACACATTGTACATATGTTTATATCCATGCTCCTTTCCCATGTAATAAGTGAATGTAAATAAATTTGTATATAGTTAAGTCCCCTGAGAAGGGGAGTATGTATTCAAGTTACCTGGGCTACATAAAAAAGCATACAATCTGTACCAATCTGCCCATGAGGTAAAATTCCTTCCTAACCCCACATCTGGTGATTGGTCTGCCCCTAAGCAGAGGGAGTAAGACCCTGTAGCCAGAAACCGCTAGCTTAGCCTTAGCAATAGCATTGGTATACCCCAGTCAAAATCTCCAGCCTTGGCTGTAGCCAACACCAGTGCCTCTGTGGAAGGCTTAAAAACATCCTGACATATGTAGCAGAAAGTGGGGGCAGGGACAACCAGCAAAGCCCAGAAAGATGGGAAATACAGATGGTAGAGTATAGGCATAGATACATCTAGATCATCCCGAGCGGTTCAACCTCTCCTTGGTTGGTACAGAGTCCATAACTTCCCTAGGCACTCTATCCCACTACCTCACTATTTTGACAGTGAGGAAGACTTAAGTGGAGGACTATCTAACTTCTGAGACCCAATCACACTTAGACATGAACTAGGTACCAAACTTCCCATTAAGACTTAGGGGGCCTCAGCACATCCACAAAAACAGAATTCAAGATAGCGTGGGAATTTTAAGAGTTAACATCACAACTGCCTATGGAGTTAGGAAGCCAGGATTAGATGTCAGATGAACAGGATTTTTCACAATCACTTTTGTTTGGGGTGCCTAAATGTTGTCCTAACACCTTTTATTTATTTGGCATCCTACCCTAAAGAGGCTCAGGAGTCCTACAATAGTAGCCACATCACTTATAGAGACAGCTAGAAATATTAAAATAATATGTAATAGAAAAAACTCCCCAGACAATGCCCCAAAACTCACCTCTACCTGCTCAAGACCTGCCCAGACAAAAGAACCTAGAGTGCTTCAGGGAGATGTCCAGACTCAGGTGGACCACAAGGAGAAGGGAGTTCCAGAGCTCAAGAGCATCTACCAAGAACAACCTTCCACCAACCTGCTAAACTGGAAGCAGTATCACTTCATTTGCACATCATTTTACTCAGAATAGTTAGGCCTGACTTTCAGCCTTACTAATTAGCCTGCCCACAGCACCACAATTTTGTAGGTATGCTGCTTCCAGTTTACAGCATGCTGCTTTACAGCATGCTGATTTCTTCTGCTTTCTTCTATCTCTCTTTGCTACCATCCTCTAGATCAAAGCCACTTTATGTTGAGCTGCACCCAGTGCCAGATGTTCCCTGCACAATGAACAGGATTCTGCGTGCTCCTCCGAACTTCCTATGTTGATGTTGAATGACTTCATATAATTTTTGCATCATGGTACCAGTATAGAGGGCGACCCCACTTTCTAGAGCTGTCTCAAATCTCATTATCCACAATATTTTGGGGGATACAGGTCTCATGATACTGTTACATGTTCCTGGGGAATGCCCATATCACGCTTCTTCTGGCATGCAGTAGGTTACCCTGGGTGGGGTAGAAGAGGCTGGGACCAGCGAAGTTGCTGATCTCAGCAGCCTTACCTATGGTCCTGGGGATCATGGAAGCTGCAGCTACATCACTTATGCAGCTTGGAGTCTGGTAAGCAGCCAGAGCATGGCTGCAGCTGGCCAGAGTCTGGTTTTGGACAGTGTGCACTGTCCCCATGTTTGCTGCCCTGCTTTTTTCTGTGCAGGTTTTTTTTTTACCCCTCAATCAAAAAAAAAACAACAAACAGTGACACTCATCTCGATGCATTTCTTGAGACTGATTGATTGCCATCCCAACATACACAAAAATAGGAGTTTTTAAACACAAGTGAAGCAGGCAGGCATGCAATCTCTGTGCATAAATAAAGGTCTTTGTAGGGGCAATTTTTGTGAAGGCCTTATGAAAATATGAATATCAGTGATTTAGACTTTTCCTGAAAAAAAAAGAAGAGAACCAAGTCAGTTTGACTACCACTTTCATTTTCTAGAATAAAACTTGCATTGATGTAAAAGGTATTTTTGTCACAACTTCCTTAAATTAAACTTTATTAAATTTCTTGAATATCACTTCAAAGGCAAAATCCATTGGAATGAGTGCATATGGGTTCCTATTTGTTTTTAGCCAAGTGTTATTTGCTGGTATTGGCAGACATTTGCTAAATACATAAAAGATAGATTAAATAGAAATGCTAACTTTCATTGAATTCCCTGGGAGATTTGGTTTCTAGTGTTAAAAACTAGGGCTCCATCTGCAGCTGTCTTAGACATGGAGCAGATCCTCAAGGAATCCATTTGTAAGCACTTGGAGGAGAAAAGGGTGGTTAGGAATAGTCAGCATGGATTCACCAAGGGCAAGTCATGCCTGACCAATCTGATTGCCTTCTATGATGAAGTAACTGGCTCTGTGGATGCAGGAAGTCTAGTGGATGTGGTGTACCTTGATTTTAGTAAGGCTTTTGACATGTTCACAGGCAAGCTAAGCAAATATGGGCTTGATAAATGGACTGTAAGTCGGATAGAATACTGGCTGGAACATGGGCTCAGATAGTAGTAATCAATGGCTTGAGATCTAGTTGGCAGCCAGTGTAAGGTGGAGTCTCCCAGGGGTTGGTCCTGTGGCTGATCTTGTTCAAAGTCTTTGCAAATGACACCAAGCTGGGCTGGGGGAGAAGACAGTAGATACACCAGAGAGTAGGGCTAGGATTCAGTGACCTAGACAAACTGGAGGATTGGGCCAAAAGAAATCTCATGAGGTTCAATGACAAGTGCAAAGTCTTGCATTCAGGACAAAACAATCCCATGCACCAGCAGAGCCTGGCAGCTGACTGGCTAGGCAGCTGCTCTGCAGAAAAAGACCTGGGGGTTACTGTGGACAATAAGCTGAATATGAACCAGCAGTGTGCCCTACTTACCAAGAAGGCTAACAGCACACCGGGATGCGTTGGTACATGTGTTGCCAATAAGTCAAGGGAAGGAATTTAGTCCCCTCTATTCAGCACTGGTGATGCCACATCTGGAGTGTGTTCAGTTTTAGACCCCCACCACAAAAAGGACATGGACAAACTGGAGAGAGTCCAACAAAGAATGACAAAAATGGCGGGGAGGCTAGGAGATGTAACTTATGAAGAAAGACTGTGGGAACTGGGATTTTTTAGTCTAAAAAAGAAGAGACTGAGAGGAGATTTAATTGCAGTCTTTAAATACCTGAAGCGGGGTTGGAAAGAGGATGGAGCTAGGCTATTCTCAGTGGTGGCAGATGACAGAACAAGGAGCAACAGTCTCCAGTTGCAGCAAGGGAAGTTTAGGTCAGATATTAGGAAGAATTTTCTCACTAGGAGGGCAGTAAAACCCTGGAACAGGTTACCCAGAGAGGTGGTGGAAGCTCCATCCTTGGAGGTTTTCAAAACTCAGCTAGACAAAGCTTTGACTGGGATGATCTAGTTGGGGCTGGTCCTGCTTTGAGAGGGAGTTGGACTAGATGACCCTAACTTTCTATGATTATATAATTCTATGTGCCCTACCTAACTGGCCCATAAATTAGAAGACCCTGATCCTGCAAAATGGAAACATATGCAAAATATTTCTTTTGTGGCTATGATTCTTCCCCCTATATTTTTTTAGCCAGCTATAACCAAGAGGAAAGTTTACTACAAAAACTGTACTCAGCTCAGCATCAAGGTATGAAAGGCATGGAAAAAAAACATAATGGTGCTGAACACAGTAGGAAAATAGGAAATAAAAATAAAAATGCTCCAGCTGGACTGCTTGAGTTCAACTCTCAGCTTTTACCAAAGGCACTCTGGTTTGGTAACATTTTGTATTGTAGGTGCATATTAATTTTTTTCATTATTTATTTCTCTTTCTGCCCCCTCCTCAGTATTTCCATAACTAGACATATCTAGGAATATATTCTGATCTCTAACACAAGAAGTGTGGTCAAAGAAAGGCATAGAAGTGTGGATGAGAAGTCAAAGAAAGGCATAATAATATAGCTCTTGCATGACAGCAGCTTCATAAGATTGAAAATAAAGGGATGTTCTGACTATATTCTTATGGTTATCACTTTTTTATTACTTCCATGGGATCCCAAATTGCAGCATTTAAATATCATGGCAGCATACCAAATGAGTGAGAAATATAAGTCTAGGTAAAATAATGATAAAAATGTTAGTCTACTACTCTGCTAGTGATATTAGTAGTAGTGAATTATGGATATGACATTTGCTAATGTAGACGTGGCCAAAGAACTTTCAAAATGTAGAGGCTCAGTCCTGCAGATGATTATCAGAAGGAGAGTTCAGCTATGTGAATAATTCTGTTGCATTATAAAGTGCAACACTCAGCAGTGTTGGCAGATATAATGATGAGTATAAACCCGAACAAAATGGATTCTCAGTGAAAATGCCCCAAAATACCTTGCAGTTACTCCAATTTATTACTTATGTATCTTAATGATTTTAGGGTTTCTTTTTGTTTTTTAAACCAAAAAAAATGTTCCTGGAATATGTATTTGTCTTCCGTTCCTAAAGGAGAATATTTAATCTGTCCAAGAATTTTAGTTTTGCCACGTGGAAAATGGCATCTCAATCTCTGATTAAAATGAATACATATTTATGTATGTGTAATCATTCTTTAGCCAGGGGCTCATCCTACAGCAGTTGCTGTTTGAGTAGGCAAGAGAAAAAGAAGGGAAGACTTGTATGGATGAAGCATTTCAGAAGATAAACTAAAAGAAGAGAGTAGCTCTTAGTTTGGGTGGATTGTCCAAAAGGGTGGTAATACAATATCTTTATTACAAAAGCAAAGCAAGTTTACAATACATGTTTGTGATACATAGTTAGATTGAGTTCATTGGCAGGACTGGGTTGATAAAGCATTTTATTCAGAGGAGAGAACCTGTGAAGCCCTTTGAATTACAAGCTGCTGCATGATAGCTGTGGTTATTGCTTTGAGGTTTTTAATAATTTTTAAGGCATCTTGCTATGTTTCTAGATGAGTTTTTGCTGTGTATGAGTCCAGGACCAGTTCCAGGCTTGTCCTGATAGCTATTCCCCTGCTTCCTCCACCTCCCCCACCCATGTTGATCTATCCATAAGCCGTTTTCCGTTGGCAATGCATATGGGGTGCACATGGGTGCACGTACGCCCTCTGAGATTGGTGGTGCACCCCTTGACAGAAGCACTGCTGATGCACTGCACCTACGGGCAGCTGCCACTCGCCACCCCCACACTGCCAAAACCGTCAGTGATGTCTAGGTGTGGTTGCTGATAGGTGCTGGCCACTGCCAACATTGCCAGTGGCATTTGTGGGTGGTCACCAACCACCGGTCTGCACTCGCCATTCCCCCTCCCCTGCCACTTACACCACCATGGCTACCTATGGGAACTCTCCACCTGCTGCCACCACTGCCGCTGCTGCCTGCGGGCAGTTACCATGCCCTCCCAGCCTCCAGGGGCGCGCATCATAATTATGCCAGTATCTCATAATTTGGGTCATGGAATGGAGATGTGGCTAACATCACATTCCTCCCTTGAGTGCCATTGCCTAGAGAAGTTGGTGTGCTTTAACCAAGCAAACCCTATGGGCCTCAAATGTTCAATACAAATTTTGACCTGCATGCAATCTAATGTCACTAAAATAATTTATACACATTTCATGCAGTTGTATAGGCTTTGCAGGATCTAAAATGAATGGGCATATATGATCATCTTCCTATGCTCAACACTACACTTTTTGCTTCATTTGTGACACAGCAATAAGCAGAAAGACAGGACAAAGCCTGCCTCTCCCCCACCTCTGACTGACTTCCTCAGCTCCTGACATTGGCAAAAATTGATACAACCAGCACAGGAAGCAGCTTGCAGGATGGGATGGGAGGTTTGGTGGCCTGGGAGGGAGGGGAGGTGGCTGGTCCATGGTTGGGGGGGTATCCAGCTGGAAGTGGAAGGGAGGGGCTGGGGGACTAAAAATAGCCTGGTGCCAGGGAGTGGTTCGGAAAAGTGCAGCCTCGGGGCTGGGGCTGGCGGTTGGGCTTTCCCAGCCCTACGGCTATGC